>NC_073302.1:437012046-437312046 GCF_027595985.1 Sorex araneus | reverse complement strand
GGGACACGCACAATTGCTCGGGAGCCGTAGTTAACGCCAAGTCTAACTGAGTCAGCTAAACTAGACTAAAATTACAGAAAATTTAATAACCATATACTACAATATCAAAATAAAATTAACACTAGTCTTTCTAGGTCAATCAGTATTGTGCAACTTACACCAGAAACACTATCTCTCTCTCTCTCTCTCATGTACTTAATTATATAAAGACGCTATTTATAAATATTGTTATAAATACAGGTACTTATAAAGCTGCAAAGACAGCTCAAAAGAGTTGGGGGTTGTACACAAGGAGCTTTGCGTGTGCAGAGAGCGCCTGGCTCAGTGCCAACACTGCATAGCCCCCAATCACTGCTGGGAGCACTCCCAACTGCCACACTGGGCTCAGCCCAGTGTATATATTTTTAGGACCCAGTATATTTTAGAGTATACTCCCCTTAAAAAATCTGTATCATACACTCAGGCACATATCTCTATTACATGCTAGGGGGTTATATGAATGCTTTCAAATTTTAGGCAACCATTAAAAACATTCTGCATACTTTACTATTGTTTGTTCTGGTTTTGGGCCACACAGAGCGGTGCTCAGGACTTACTGCCAACTCTGCACTCAGGGCCCACTCCTGGTCGACTCGGGGAAACATGGTTCAGCCTCATGCAAGGCAGTGCCTCATCCCCACCAGTCCAGGTTCACACGCACTTTTAGAAACAAATATATACACAGTGGGTGTGGGGCTGAGGGAGTGGGCGAGAGAGGAACAATCTGGTAGGGCTGTAGCCCAGCAGTGGTGTGTGAGCGTTCTGCATGGACAGCCCTCACCTGGCAGAGCTCAGGGG
Source organism: Sorex araneus (assembly GCF_027595985.1). Taxonomy (NCBI): domain Eukaryota; kingdom Metazoa; phylum Chordata; class Mammalia; order Eulipotyphla; family Soricidae; genus Sorex; species Sorex araneus. The sequence goes on along the minus strand of NC_073302.1, from coordinate 437,311,209 downwards.
TCAGTACGTGGAGCTGGGGATGAAACCCACACCTCCTGTGAGCAAAGCATGCGTTCTAGACGACTGAACTCTCTCTGGCCTCCAAGCTGATTTGTCACTGTCACCCCGTTGTTCGTTGATTTACTCGAGCAGGCACCAGTAACATCTCTATTCCTCCCAGCCCTAAGATTTTACAGTCTCTCTTTACTCATCTTTCCCAAGGATTGGAGGCTCTTTCAGGATCAGGGGAATGAGACTTATCGAATACGCCACGGGTACCTTGCCAGGCTCTGCCCATGCAGGCGGGATACTCTCGGTAGCTTGCCGTGCTCTCCGAGAGGCATACATATAATATATGTGTGTATGTGCATATGTATGTGTGTGTGTGTGTGTGTGTATATAAAAAACTGATTTGTTGCCTACTGTCTGAACTCCATCAAACAATTTTACTGAAAGAAAAAAAAAAAGAAAAGGAAAAGAGATCCTGGGGCCGGAGAGACAGTACAGAGGGGAGGGGGCTTGTTCTGCACAGGGCAGACCCAGGTATGATCCCCAACATCCCACTGGTTCCATAAGCATCACCAGATGTGGCCCAAAAATAAAATATGAAATCCTGTGACCTATTAACTCTTCCAGAGTTTCTTTAAAAATAAAATAAAAAAATAAAAAAATAAAAACTGAAACACTTTAGTTTCTCCTTAGATCCAGGACATTAGAGTTTGCTTTTATTCTGAGGAAATCAACTACTGCTCTTGAAATACCCTGACCAAATGACAATGTATTAAGCTCAAACTACACAAAAAATGCGAGTTCTGAATCTGCTTATTCACTTAAAAACTCTTAATTTATAAAGAGAACACCTCTGAAAAGCAGACTGTTTATACTTATTCTACAGAACACTTACCTTTTGGGATTCTTGCTATGTGATCGAGACCTGAAAGACAGAAAATCTTATTTCAGCAAAGTAATATAAATAAGAGGAAAGGTTTGATGTGCTGATAAGATTACACTCTTCCAGATTTTGATTTTTAGAGTGAGAGAATTTTGGCTTTTGGCCACACGTGGCAATGCTCAGGGGCTCCGCTTGGCTCCATACTAAGGAATTATTCCTGCAGTGCTCAGGGAGCAAACTCGAGACCAGGAATCTAGCCACCCACTGCATTGTCATCTTCCTGGCCTACTAGAAATCTGATCCTCATAAACACCATTAGCCTTACTTGGGGAGTGTGGGAGTTTGGGCCACTCCTGACGGGCTCAGGACTAACTCCAGTTCTGCACTCAGATCACGCCTACCAGTGCGTGGGGATCATCCTGGTGCCAGGGATCAAACCAGGCCAGCTGTGTGCAAGGCACGTCCCCTACTTGCTGTAGTATCTTGCCCGGCAAGTACCATATTCTACAAATATGAGGAATGTAATCATGACACACTTTTCTTTTTCTCTTTTGTTTTTGGATCACACCCAGCAGTGCTCAGTGCTCAATATTGCCATTGATATTGTCTCAGATACTACAGTACGGTTAATGTTTTCACAGAAACTTAATGTGACAAAGCCTAAAGCGCTAGTGCGGGACTTGCCTTGCACACTCCTGAGCACTGCTAGGAGCACTGCTCCTGAATAAACGCTATCCGCATGAAGCTGTTTCAATAGGAAGAGAAGATCCACAAATGAAGTAGGGTTAAACATCAAAATTGGACCGAGCATAACACGCTCAATGGTGGAGGAAGCTAAAATGACCTAGTCATGAAGTACACTGGGATTTCCCTAGTTGAGGCCTGTCTGAGAGAGCATGAAGTCCCGAGGTGGGAAACGCAATGAAGAATGTGCCATACGACACAGATCTCTTGGGACACAGAGACTGTAAAAGAAGCTGTGGGTGCAGGTCACAATGAATGCTCTGAAATTTACATCTACTTCATCAAACGATCTTTGTTAGCCCTAGCATGACAGTATTTTTATATGTCTTTTGGCCACACCCAGCAATGCCCAGAGGACCACATGGGATGTTGGGGATTAAACCCGTTAGCCCGTGCAAAGTGCCCTACCCACGGTGCCATCTCACACCAACATGACAGTCTCTGTAAGCAGGTTCCATTCCCCAGGCCCAGCTAATATCTTTTCTCTCGGACCTGGATCCTCAGGCCTTCGATGCTCACCTCCGCAGCTTCTCCCTTTCTTCCCTTTCCCTTTCTTCTCTTCGCTTCAGGCGTTCCTGGTTTCTCTTCTCCTGCTTCTCAGCTACAACTCTCTTAAAATACAATGACAGAACAGACAATATATGAGGATCATAATGGAACAGGTTATTCTTTTCTGTCTGGGGCTACACCTGGAGGTGCTGGGCTCGAGGAGTACACACAAATCTCTCTGATTTCAATAAATCCCAAGCAGGTTGTCTGCCACATGCACAGCCTGGACTCCAGCCCCATGAGGCCTTCTAGGTAATGAGTTCATTGTTTTTTTCTTTTTGGGTCATACCCGGCGATGCACACGGGTTACTCCTGGCTCATATACTCAGGAATCGCTCCTACCTGGTGGTGCTCGGGGAACCATATGGGATGCTGGGAATTGAATCCGGGTCAGTTGCATACAAGGCAAGTACCCTACCTCCAGCCCCAACGAGTTCATTTTTTTTTTTTTTGCTTTTTGGGTCACACCCAGCGATGGACAGGGGTTACTCCTGGCTCTGCACTCAGAAATTACCCCTGGTGGTGCTCAGGGGACCCTATGGGATGCTGGGAATCGAACCTGGGTCGGCCGCATGCAAGGCAAATTCCCTACCCGCTGTGCTACTTCTCCAGCCCCCCAATGAGTTCATTCTTCAAGAAACATCACTCAAAACTTCACTCTGGCTTCCATCCCAGTGTGTAACATTATTATTCATCAAACTGAATAGTAACAATTCAATTTGAAGTGATGCCTGGTATAATGGTCAGGCTTAAAAGTCTGGTTTCCTGAGTCTGGCCACCTACTCCTTAGCAGGAAGCTTGCCAGAATGGGAGGAGGGCAGTTAGAAGAGAGAAGGGAGCATTCTGACAACGACAGTTGGAAATGATCACCCGGACAAGGACTGGGTGCCAAAAGGAGGTAAAGATTAAGTTTTACACAAAATCCCTTCAGTGATGGCACTGCAAACCACAGTGCCCAGCAGGAAAAAAGAAAGTGTCTGCCACCGAGGCAGGCTGCAGTGGGCCGGAAACTGAGGACACTGCTGGAGGAAGTGGACACTAGAGAAGGGATCAGTGTTCTGAACACTGCACTCTGTATTCTGAGTGAAGCTCAATCATCAACAACTTTGTAACTTTGGGTCTCACAGTGATTACTACAAAAAAGGAATCTGGTTTCTAGGTGCTAGAGTGATTACACACCAGATGGGATTCCTGAGCACAGAGACAGGAGAAAGAAAGCCCTGAACACTGCAGGGTGTCGCCTCAAAACACAACAACAAATTAGCATAAAACCTAGCTTGCAAACATCTAATATCATTCAACATAAAATGCCAAGTATAGATATTTTAAAAGTTTCTCAAACATCATCCATTAAATGAATCTCCATATTAACAGAAAAAAAGTAAAACAAAAGCCATATCAAATTTCTATTTGTGCATCTGTACACACACACACACACACACACACACACACACACACACACACACACACACACACACACACACACACGCGCCAAAAGAATGAATGCCTACAACAGGATTAAGAGGTACTAATTTACCAATGTACCTTTAATTCTTCAAGCTTCTCTCTGATTTCAATGAATCCCAGGTGCAGTTTACCCCCAAAATGGTCCGCCAGCCGCCGGTCATTATCATGGAGCCCTAAATAGGCGGAGCAAACCTCACACACTCGAAGTTTCTGCTGCTGGAAACTGGATGCTGGCATAGAATTCCGATAGACTTCCTGCAGAGAAGTGAGACGTAGCAGTTAATACACACCTCATCAGCTCACTTACACACGATACACAACAGCATGCTTTTTTGTCACGTCCAGCCTCATGGCGCCTTCACTGCGTGGGAACCCTCTCAAACGCCCTCACAACTCTACCGTGACATGAAGCACAACCTCCTGCAGCCTGCCCAGTGTGCTCCGCCCGCTTCCTGTCATCTCTGTCAGGTGTCTGCCACTGTGTCACTGCTTCCTGCCAGCAAAGTTCTGGTTCTGAGTCACACCCAGCAGTACCCCGGGGCAGCCCTCAGTGCTCTGCTCTCTGGGCAGTGCTCGAGGACACCAAACACTGCGAGTGTCCCGCCCAGTCAGCTGTCCCACTGGGCTCAAGAATACTGCTTTGTTGTAGGGGAGGGAAGGGAGTGTTTGTTCTTACTCATTTGGGTTTTAGAGCCACAGCCCATGCATTATTCAGTCTTGGGTTCAATCCCAGGCACTGGAGAACAAAACATAAAGCAGAAACACTTGTTTCTTACTCGTCTTTCTACTTAGTCCCTGGTAAGTAAAAAAGAAAGTCTAACTTAATAGAAATCACAGGCTACCTCTAAAGAAAAAAAGAAACAAAGAAAGAAAAAAAGGGGCCCCGAGTGATAAAGCGGGTAGGGCGTTTGCCTTGCATGAGGCCAACCTGGCTTTGATTCCCAGCATCCTATACGGTCCCCCGAGCACCACCAGGAGTGATTCCTGAGTGCAGAATCAGGAGTAACCCCTGTGCATTGCCCGGTGTGGTCCCCAAAACAAACCAAAACCAAAACCAAAATCAAAGAGAGGAAATCCCGATCTCAGGGGCTCCACACGCCACTGGGAAGCAGGCCAGTGTGATCCAGCTAGAAGCACTAGGCACGCGCGCTGAGACAGCAGGCAACCCCAGCGGAAGGCACCCCACTTTCGAAGGACGCGAGCGGGCCAACCAACAAAGAGCTTGCAGGACATCGAGTCTAGCCTGCACAGGGATCAAGAACAAGGAGGGTCCATGGTCCTAGCTGACTGTCCCCAGAGAAGAATATCGCATCTCGGGGGAGGGTGTCACAGCTCTCCCAGGACTGTCTACACGGGATGCATCTGCTGTTGGTGTGTCGCTAGCCCAAGCACCCGAATCATAATATAAAACCCAACAGTGAGTGTGATATACACTATATTTAAATTGGGCTTTGTTTTCTGGGTGGGGATGGGGTGTCTGGGCCACACCTGACACCACACAAAGGCTTCTCCCAGCAGTGCTCAGCAGACCACGTGGCACCAGGGAAACGCCGTCTCCCATGCAAAGATGTGAGCCTCTCTAGCAGTCTCTGGGCCTCTTAACTTCCCTTCAACAATACTTGTCTCATCTGAGTCAAATGTTCTTGACTTTGGCAGTGCTGGGAACTGAACCCAGGGTTCCCTAAACGCAAGGCAAGTGCTCTACCACTGAGCCACACCCCAGGCCCCAAATCTGTAGCAGACATAAGTAGCCACTGAGCTCAGGGAGATGCCCAGAAGGGCTGGGGCGTGTACTCTGCACGCAGAAGCCCAAGTCTACTTGGCAGTGCACCACTGGGTACCGCGTCCCCGTCTGCGGAGGCGATACCAAGGCTCTTTCAAGAGCTCGAGTGTGCACACTGCACAGGGGAGACCCCGTTCCCACGGGCACTGCATGATCATGGGAGCGCCAGCTCTGGTATGTATGGGGGCTGGGAACGGAGCAGACCACATTATCAGCACCATGACATATGTACAAGAAAATATGTACGCAAATAAAATATGAAAAGTAAAATCACTTAAAGGAAAAAAATTACCTCTGCTTCTCTTTTTTTAGCCCGCGCTTTCTCTACTTCATCCATTACTTTCTGGGATTCTTCCACATTCCCTTCAGCTCCAAGCTGTTCCACTTTAGCCAATAATTTACCGATTTCTTCATTTAATTCATGAACGCGTTCTGCCTGGAAAAGGAAAAACAGCACAGAAGGTCAGGAACAAAAACCAGAGCAGGAAGAGGTTCAAACACTGTTGAGGAAAGATGCCTTCCAGTGGCAGCTGGGGTGAGACTGCTGACGGGCACAGCTGACGTGAGCTGCCCAGGCCAGTGGCCTTAGAGATGCTGGAACAAGCAAAGGTGACACAGAAGGGCCTGGGAAGCACCACTGTGACAGTCACAGAAGACAGTGCAACTCCTGCCTGGGCTGCTCAGCGGCCACGCCGGCTTAAGGACGGCAACGCGCCAGCTGAGGCAGGAACAACGGGGCAGCTGAGTTCAGCCGAAACCGACTACAGCCTTAGTAGCTGAAGAAATGAAACCGTCGGAAGCTGCTGAGCTCTGAGGTAATCGGTTTTGTAGCTCTGTTTAAGGGGATGCAACATAAGTCCATATAGCTTGGACTTTCCCAACAGTGTAGGATCTAACTTAATGAGATATTAATTTAAAAGCACTCATTTTGGGGCTGGAGTGATAGTACAGCGGGTAGGGCGTTTGCCTTGCACGCGGCTGACCCGGGTTCGAATCCCAGCATCCCATATGGTCCCCTGAGCACCGCCAGGAGTAATTCCTGAGTGCATGAGCCAGGAGTAACCCCTGTGCATTGCTGGGTGTGACCCAAAAAGCAAAAACAAAAATAAAAAAAATAAAAGCACTCATTTTATGGGGTTTTTATTTGGGTGCTGAGTTTTACAAACCCTATAGTTTGAGAACCTTTCAGACCAATATACAAGGAGTGTGGGGAGGGGAAGGGCACAACAAGCAACCCTTTCCCTCGGACAGGGACCTATTTTCCTTTCCCCTCTATCTGGCAAGCTAATGTTGCCATCAGGACTCTTATCGGGGTGACACCACGCACAGCTGGTACGAAATGAAATGGTTCAGCCATGACTCACCATGATTAAGTAGCATGCTACCGGTCACAAATTTACCCCAAGGAAATGAGAGCCGAGTCCACACAAAAATGTACATAAAGGGCCAAACACTACAGCAGATAGGTTGCTTGCCTTGCATGAGGCCAACCAGGGTTCAATTCCTGGCTCCCCAGATGGCTCCCCAAGCCCAGCGAAGAGTGACCCCAGAGACAGAGCCTAGAACAAACCCTGAGCACCAACAGCTGTGGCCCCCAAACCGAAACAAAAAAAGATTACCTGGATAGATAAACTATTTAGTCAGTCATTAACATGAATCTCAGGGAAGCACATTGAACAGAAAAAACAATCTCAAAAGAATACATATGAGCTCTCCGCTGCTGCACGAGCACAATCCCGGAGGCCAACTGAACTACATTGGACATGAGCAGCTCGCAAAAATGCCTCCGGACTGTGAACTGAGCCACTACCCCATGCAGCGCCAGCGGGCAAGGGTTTCTCTCTCCAGGCTTTTCCATCTTATGAGGACCACAAAAGGGAAATAAAAGCTTGCGGTGATGCAATTTCTGGCAGAATTTTCCCTGGACGTTATACAGAAATCCCAAACCTAATATCTCTTAATTGTCAGCAATGTGAAACGTTTCCTTTTTAATAGGTCTGACTTTGGGGGGAAACTCCAAACAATAATAGTGAGTTTTCTGTTTAACTATTGAAGGTAATCAAGGTAGCAGCCATTTCTCTAGGCTGTGAACTAAGCTATAGCCCCACACCGGCCGAGGAGAGGAAATAACCTTCTTTCTTGGTTCTTTTCCCTTTTCGGGGAGAAACGCGGCGTGGCGTCCGCCATATTATGAGGTCTATTAAGCAGGCACGAACTTGGTGGCGTGGGAAGGGAAAAAAAAAAAATCATGTACTTGGAACAGCAGGACGCTTGGGCAGTCTTGGGCCGGGGCCAATACCAACCAGCGCACGCTCCGCCGAGATTCGACCCGGGTGGCCACACTTTTGTGCACCCGCTTTGCTGCTGATCAACCAGAATCCAGAGGCCAACTAGACTACATTTGGTTCCAGAAACTGCTTGCAACCATGTCTCTAGACTGTGAAATAAGCCATAGTCCCATGCCGGCCGAGGACAGGAAATATCCTTCTTTCTCGGTTTTTTTTCCCCCTAGTTGGGCGGCATGGCACCAGCCATATTATGAGGACTATTAAGAAGGCACGAACTTGGTGGCACGGGAATGAGGGAAAAAAAAAAGTTATGTACTTGGAACAGGGGACTTCATTCTCAGCAATGGAAAACTAATTATCAAATGCTTCCTTGAGAGTAGGGCTGTCTTTTTTGGGGGGCAAACTCCAACAACAATAGTGAGTTTTGTGTTAAAATATGGAATGTAATCAAGGCAAAGAGAAAATGAAGTGAAATTTATCAGTTAAGCAGGCGGGGGTGGGGGTGCGGGGGGTGGGAGGTATACTGGGGTTGTTAGTGGTGGAATATGGGCACTGGTGAAGGGATGGGTGTTTGAGTATTGTATAACGGAGACATAAGCCTGAGAACTTTGTAACTTTCCATATGGTGATTCAATAAAAATAAAAAGTTAAATGAGCAAAAAAAGTACGAATCTGGAGTTAGTGCACTATGAAGGTCACTTGCCTTGCACACAATGGGGTTGGAGCTCAATCCCCGGTGCCATATATAATCCCCAAAGTCCTGCCAGGAGTGATCTCTGAGTCCAGAGATGGGAGAACGCACACTTGTGCATGACGTTAGGACAGCATATACAATTCATGTTAAGTCTTGAATCTCCAATGTCAACGATTATTTCAAAACACAAAGTTAAGTAAGAGTAGTGAGCATAAATAAACGACGCTGTACTAGTGAAGTGATTACAATTCTTACCTTTGCAGCCACTTCCGCACTAATCTCTTCTTGAGTTTCTGCTAATCTTTTCTTGGCCACTTCTGTTCTTCGATCACAATCAGCAATGAATGATTGCAGATGATCCATAGCCTACAAAGCAAAGGTTAGTCAGGAAGTGGAACTGGGCTAAAGAGATGCTACAGGGGTGAAGGCAGCTGCCTTGCAGATGGCTCACCCTGGGACAGACCCTGATTTGACTCTTTCCTCTATGTGGCTCCAAGCACTGCCAGAAATGACTCCTGCAAAGAGCCAGGAGTAGCCCGAGCACAGGCGGGTGAGCCTGCCCACCCTTTCCCTCCTCCCCTCCAGGGAAATTACTACCAGAAAATTCACATTATACAGAAACAACTTTATTCCAAATCTGCCACTGTCTGTGGTGCAGAAGATGTTTAGTGGCTAGCAGTGGTGGCCTGAGAACTCAAAGTGCTGGCCTGAACAACCAGGGGTGATGCTGACTGACCTAAAGGGGCATTTAAAAATAGTTTTATCAAATTTTATTATGAAGGGGCCTAGAAAGAGAGTACAGCAGGTAGGGCACTTGCCCCACATGCGGCCAGCCCAGGTTCAAAACCCGACATCCTGTATGGTCCCTAAACACCGTCAGGAATGATCCCTGATCACCGTGGGTGTGGGTCACCTCCCCCCCCCATAAAAATTCCATTGGGAATTAAAAAAATAAAAAATAAAAGCAGACTCAATGATTAGTTGAAAACAGTATTTTCTAACAAACTAGTATAGGAAAAACAATTGCCAGGAAAGTGAATTTGTAACAAAACCATCAGTTTCAAACTTCATCTTCGGGTGTGACTCCCCCACCCAAAACCCCAGGATTCATTCAGCTTTTATTTTCAAATAATTAAGCATGCGTTATTATTACCCTTCATAAAAGAAAGGTAATTTGCTAAGAGCATTTTCCTACTCAAAGAAACGATATCATATGTAATGCACTGGACTATAGAAAATAACCTGCTGAAGTAAAATCACATACATCAAGTTCAAAGAAAAAATCTTGTTCTTTGGATGCGATTTCATAATCCGCTCTTAGAGCCAGGTCATGCACTTTCAGACACTCTCCAAGATCCATTCTCTAGAGGAGGGAGGGAAAAACACAGTATTAGAAACACTGAACATATTTCTCAGACAGACATCAACCAGTTTTATTTAAAGATACTAAATTATACAGTTGCATCGCCTTAAAGAGCTTGCAAAATGGAATTTCATAGCAAAGTACAAAAACATGGTACCAGGGGAAAAAAAATTCTGCCTAACAGATGGACAATGATCACCCCCATATGCACCGTCTTTCAGAAGCTAGAAAACAAGCTTCAAGGTCTCAAGGCTTATTTCACTAGTTTAACAGCAAAGATAGTTTAAACTAAATAATGTGCAAAGAAAATTAAAGAATCCTAGTTTTCAAACAATTGTTTGGTATCCAAACAAGACTTAGGGGATTGGGGGCTGGAGCGATAGTACAGGAGGTAGGGCATTTGCCCTGCCTGCAGCCGACCTGGGCTCTATGCCTGGCATCCCATATGGTCCCCCACGCATCCCCAGGAGTAATTCCTGAGTGCAGAGCCAGGAGTAACCCCCCAAGAAACAGAAAGAAAGAATGAAAAAAAAAAATAAAAAGACAGGGGATTAGCCAAGAAGGTAACTGAGACCTTCCTGGGGCTACTCCTCAGGCTTCCTTCACACCTGACCTGCACTGCATGAAGGGCCCACATCACAGGCCCTGAAGTGCCCGGCAGCCCTACTCAACATGTTCCAAGCTGCTCAGTTACGCTTTCTGCCATTCTGAGGACAGGCAGAAGACGGAGCACAATATCGAGCTTAATCCATCAGCACTTCCAGGACATCAACTCAAAGACTCACTCCACAGCAAGAACACTAGGAAAACAATGGGGAAAACACAAAGAAGCCCACCAAGCTCGAGGCGTGTACATCACTGAAGACATGTACACCAGCAAACCCTCAGACACTGTCTTTAGTGGACACTACGATAAGGACATTCGAGTTCAAAGAAACGACAGCACAGGAAGTCAGCAAAGAACAAAGTACAAAAGTAGAAGTGAAAAAACTGCTAGTCAGAAATGAAGAACATGGTAGGCAATATTAAAAACAAAACAAAATATCAACAGAAGCTCTGACCAGCAGAAAAATAGATACTAAGCAAAGACAGAGCCCCAAGAAGAAAGAAACCGCTAGGAAACGACAAAAGGTGGAAAACAGCCCGAAAAGAAATGAACAGCATGCCAGAGAACTACGGGATGGGCTCAAGAGGAACAACGGAACAGGAGGGCAAATGTGAAGAAACAATACAGAAATCATCAGTAAAAACTTCCCCACAGTGAGATTACAGGCACCAGAATCCAAGAAGCCTGAGGGTCTGAGTGAAAACAGACCCAGTAAGGAAACCTCAAGACGTTATGATCAAAATGACAAAGACTAGAGAGAGACAGAATCCTGAAAGCAGCAAGATCCAAAAGGGAACAAAGGTACAAAGGAAGGCCCAGTAGGTGCAGAGCAGATCTACCGAGTGAGATTCGATGAGGCAGAAGAGTATGGAGGGATACAGCTCAAACTCTACGAAGAGACCCCACCCACTGCAAGCATATCCACTCTTGCTGAACCTAGAATCCTACGTGGGATTCTAACTGGACATTATTTGGAAAACTCAGAGGATTTTCTCAGACCTGAGACAAAAATCCCCTAGGCCTGTTTTTAAATAAAATTCAATGAAATGAACCCCTCACCAACAATACTCTATCCTGGGGCTGGAGCGATAGCACAGCGGGTAGGGCGTTTGCTTTGCATGCAACGGACCCGGGTTCAATTCCCAGCATCCCATATGGTCCCCTGAGTACCACCAGGGGTAATTCCTGAGTGCAGAACCAGGAGTAACCCCTGTGTATTGTCGGGTGTGCCCCCCCCACACAAAAGGAATACTCTATCTAGCTATATTATCATTCAGATATGAAGGAATGACACAGCTTCAATGAGGACAGGAAACCACTTAGGGAATTCCTACGCCTGAAACCAGTTTTGAAAGAAAAGTTAAACAGCTCTGTTAACAGCCTCCTTCTCATGATGTGGCCTTGAGTAAGGCACTCACTAATGACACATACAGTTGTCCTCTACTGGATAAAGAAAGTTTAAATACACACAGCAATTCATCACCACAAACTGACTTTTGTTAACTTATTTTTAAGTAATTCTATCTGCCATTCCTCTAAGTTTTACTGGATTAAGTAATATGAAATAAATTTGTTATAAGCCTGCCAAGGGGGTAGGCTGGTGTTGGGAGGAATCTGGCGATATTGGTGGTGGGATCGGTGCTGGAATGTTGTATGCCTGAATTCTATTAAGAGTAACTTTAGGGGCTGGAGCGATAGCACAGCGGGTAGGGCGTTTGCCTTGCACGCGGCCGACCCAGGTTCAAATCCCAGCATCCCATATGGTCCCCTGAGCACTGCCAGGGGTGATTCCTGAGTGCATGAGCCAGGAGTGACCCCTGTGCATTGCTAGGTGTGACCCAGAAAGCAAAAAAAAAGTAATAATAATAACTTTAATTACCGCGTTTAAAAACAAGCATTCCTTTAAAAAAATGTTATTTCAGGCTCAATATTAATTTTATGAAGCAACCCCACCTACCGCAAACATATACACTCTTGTTGAACCTAGAATCCGCCCCCCCTTTTTTGCTTTTTGGGTCACACACGGTGATACACCACGTGGGTTACTCCTGGTTCTGCACTCAGGAATTACCCCTGGGGGTGCTCAGGGGACCATATAGGATGCTGGAAATCGAACCCAGGTCGTTTGCGTGCAAGGCAAATGCCCTACCCGCTGTGCTATCGCTCCAGGACCAAACCTAGAATCCTTCTATATGGGATTCTAACTGGACATTATTTGCAAAGTCAAGAGGGCTTTCTCATACCTGAGACAAACCCCCACCCCCCAAGACTTATTATTACATGTTTCTGGACATTCCAGAGAGGGGGAAACAAGTATTCCACCATCAATGTGTCCCAACAGTGACCTAACAAAACCCCAACACGCTCATTACTCCTGAAGGCTACCTGGGAACAGCTGGGGAAGAAAACACCTGAGCACAAACACTGCAAGCGAGAACCCACAGCTCAGTTCCGGCACCACAAGGTCCCCCCCCACCACCAGGAATACTGCCGGGTGTGGTCTAACAACCTTTCTGAAGAGACATTGCAACTGGATCAGAAAGTAAAGGGCGATGGGGCTGGAGTGATAGCATAGCGGATAGGGCGTTTGCCTTGCACGCGGCCGACCCGGGTTCAAATCCCAGCATCCCATATGGTCCCCTGAGCACCGCCAGGAGTAATTCCTGAGTGCAGAGCCAGGAGTAACCCCTGTGCATCGCCAGGTGTGACCCAAAAACCAAAACCAAAAAAAAAAAGAAAGTAAAGGGCGGAGCAACAGCACAGCGGGGAGGGCATTTGCCTTGTACATGGCTGACCTGGGTATATCTCCGGCATCCCATACAGTCCCCGAGCACTGCCAGGAGTTTCTTGAGTGCAGAGCCAGGAGTAACCCCCAACAAACCAAAGAGAGACTGAAACTCCTAGTAAACAGGAGTCAGGCGAGAGTGATGGCACAAGGCTTGGACCTTAGCTTGGCACACAGCATCTAAAATATGATTTTTGTCTTTAAATTGTGATCATACTAACTTAAGAGTAACGGGGCAAGTGCAAAAGAGCAGGGGATGAGGTGGTAGTCTCGCAGGCTGCCCCTGGCTGGATGCCTGACACCACTCTATGGCCCCTTGAGCACTGTCAAGCCATTCCTGATGGAGCCAGGCAGAACCCAGCCACCACCATGTGTGGGCCAAACCCCTTCCCGCCAAAGTAAAAACACATGCTGACAAAGGAGAGGAATCTCGTAGTGGAGGTTTTGAAAGCAAACCCCTCTCCTTCAAAACCCACATTCTATGGACTAATTCCTTCCAACAAGGCTCTGAATGCACTCCATAAAGGGCCTCAGGCAAAGCCAAACTATACCAAGTTAGGAGTTTGCCAATTCCACAGCAAGTTTCCTCCAGGTTACTGAGTTTCCAGATAATGAAGAGACTTAACACCTCTACCCTAGACTATAAAGGAAAGAAATGAACCACTGGGAGGGTTTTATCCTTTCATGGCTAAGATTTTAAGACAAAAGGTTTTCTATAAAATACGACATCATGGGGGGCTCGAGAGAGGGCCAAACTTGCTTTGTGTGCAGCTGACCTGGGCTGGATACTCTGCATCCCATATGGTCCCCAAGTCTGCCAGGAGTGATTCCTGAGCACTGAGCACTGTAAGTAAGCCCTAAGCACTGCTGTGTTTGCAGCCACCCCCACCCCCCAAATCACTTCATAGGACCAGAGCGACAGTACAGCAGGTAGGAGATTTGGTTTGTACATGGCCAACCTGGGTTTGATCCCGGGCATCCCATATGGTCCCCGAGTGCATAGTCAGGAGTAAGTCCTGAGCATCACTAGGTGAGGCCCTAAAAACAAAAATAAAAACTATACACACACCCTCAGTTCTTTAAAAAAAAAAAAAAGTGATTGCTCAAAGGGCTGTGAAGGGGTAAGGCATTTATTTGCTTTGCATGAGGCCGACCCAGAGTTGATTCCTGGCACCACTTATGACTCCAATCACTGCCAGAAAAGGTCCCTGAGCACAGAAGCAGGAGGAAGTCTTGAGTAAAGTTAGGAAAGTTAGGAAACCTTTACTGACTACAAAGGGCCTCCTCTGCTCTGCAGGCGGCAGCCAGGGACGGACCCCAAGAACCACAGGGCCCCATGATCACCACTAGGTATCCCCCACCCCACCCCCACCCCCCCGCAGAAAACAGAGAAAAGAAAATGCCATCAGCTCTCCAGGTCTGCTTCGAGAAGCCCCAAAGCTTCTTCCCAGCTGTTCGAGTCCTGTCAACTGCTGAGCACTGGCCGTCTCCTGCCCAGATGCTGTGCCCCTAATTCCTCTACAAGCCGTGGCTTAGGCAGATCCGTGCCAATCCGCACAACTGCGTTCCCAGTCCAAGCGAAAGCAAACACGTGGCACTGCTTAACACATGGCACGCCTGAGAAAAACACCCCCAGACAGTTCAAAGGGCTGAGATGGGCTCGCCCCCAACACCCGGTGTCCCCCCAGAACTCGCAAGAACAAGCCTCAGGACAGTGCCTGAAGTACGCCCAGCAGAGAGCTGGTGGGAACCCCCAAACCAAACAATTTGAAAAACAGTGCCAGGGTTACTGAATCCAGGCTGGATCCGTGTTCGAATCCCGTGTTTTCCCAGCGTGGCTCCCAAACAAACAAAAACTACAACCACCTCCCCCAATAAGATTTTTTTTTTTTTCTTTTTAAGTCACTCCTGGCTCTGCACTCAGGAATTACTCCTGGCGGTGCTCAGGGGACCATATGGGATGCTGGGATTTGAACCCGGGTTGGCCATGTGCAAGGCAAATGCCCTGCCCGCTGTGCTATCACTCCAGTTCCCGCCCCATGATTTGAAAACCAATATAGAATCTCAGTCACCGCCACATGTCAATAGTCCCAGCTTCCCGACTAACCTCGTCTGAGAGGCAAGGGTCTGCAGGCTAAGCACTCTGGGAGCCCCGCCCCGCCACACCCGCTCCCCACGCACAGCTTCACATCCAACTGGGAAGAGTAGCCACGTCAGGGATCAATCTCTCAGGGAAGCTGGTCTTCAGGCTGAAAACTCTGGGGCCCCTCAGGAGGGGGCGGGTCAAAAATTGTCACAGTCCTACAGATGCTGGAGCTCCGGGAGTTGCAGCTACAGACGTGGCCGTGTGACACTTCCAAGTTCCAGAACACTGACAGGCCAGCAGCAGCACAGAAGCCACTGAGCCGGGCAAGCAAAGCAATGGCTCAACTGCCAACACGCAGCTCAGAAACACAAGACTTTAGTGACCCCTCGGTGAGACAGAACAATGTGTTGTGTCTTCTGTTTCATACTTCCACTTACATTTTGTTATAACAACCAATATAAAACGAATGATTCTGTGCCCGCCCAGGGGAAGTCGTGCGCGTGCGTGGAGCGGGGGGACTGAGATAAACGGTGGAGGGAAGGTCACATTGATGGTGGACTGGAGTCGAAACACTCAATGCCTGGAACATTACTAACACTTGTAAACCCAGGTATTGTTATTTTTCTTAAAAAAATCAATGTTAGGGGCTGGAGTGATAGCAGAGCGGGTAGGGCATTTGCCTTGCACTTGGCTGACCCAAGTTCAAATCCCAGCATCCCATATGGTCCCCTGAACACTGCCAGGGGTGATTCCTGAGTGCATGAGCCAGGAGTGACCCCTGTACATTGCCGGGTGTGACCCAAAAAGAAAAAAAAAATCAATGTTAGGGACTGGAGAGTACAGTGGGCAGGGCTCTTGCTATGAACAACCTGGGTCGATCCCTGGCTCCCATATGGTGTCGCCAAGCACTGCCCGGAGTGGTTCCTGAGCCAGGAATAATTCCTGAGTACTCCTGGGTAAAGCCCCGGGCGGGGGGGGGGGGGGAGAGAATATAAAAATTCCATTATATATTAAATTTTAGTTTCTGGCTTAAGTGATCTAAAAAATAGTTACTTTTTTTGAGAAAACAGTTATATTTTATTTCCTTTCTCCCCTCCCCCTACCCCATTGAGTGTAGAAACCATCAACTAAAAATATTTCTATACTCACATAAACAAAGATGCAAGAACACTGAAAATTACTGGTGCACATTCTGTTTAAAATACGCTAAAAATGACTTATCAAGTAACACCAAAGAGCCAATGAAGTTTTCTGTAGATGATGATGAAATCCAAAGCCATTTACTAACAATTCGAACACGAGCGGAGGCCCCGGGGGAGCTCCGGGTCAGAGCCCACGGGTGATAAGGTGACAGGGTGATAGGTTCGAGGCGCACGACACACCCAAGAGCCTGAAGGACCTACGGGCATCATGGAAAAACCAAGAGGGCCCCAGGGCCCAGCACGGCACAGGGGAGGGGGTGGGGGGTACATGCATGCACAAAGAGAAGTGCAACAGCCAACTTTGGGTTTTGCTCTGCCCACCAGCCTTTTACTCTGGCCCCAATATGAATCCCAGCAGCTCTCCCTCTGCACGTGCTGTCTCGCTACGGTGGCCGTCCACAGGCCACCAGAGCCCCTCGCCCTGCGCTCGGACAGTCAGGAGTGGAGAGGAAGGGCCTGTTATCTGGACCCGAGGGTCTCTTCAGTGGTCTTCCTGGAGAGGCCGGGCGGAGAGTGGAGGGGTGAAGGCTCTGCCTTGCAGGCGGTCCACCCCCGTGCATCCCCGGCACCACAAGCAGCTCTCCAGGAGGGAAGAGCAGCTCCCCAGTATCACGGGGTGTGGTCCCAGACCCTGTCATCATACTGAGGGCAATCCTGGAAAAATAGGACCCTCCACCTTCTGAATGCCCCGTGTGAGACGGTCACAGGAACTTCATGGACAGCGTCTTAGACAGGCAGGTGGACAACTGGGAGAGCGCTGGACAGCACAGCACATACTAGAAAGGCACGGGGGCCTGGCACCAGTCTCACACCCGCCCTTCACCACATGGAGCTCCTTCTGAGCACTAACTTCCATGCTACACTCTCAGGGGACGACTCGGTCCATACCCCATCCAAGAAAGTGCGAGCACTGCGGGCCTGCTCGGCCTCTGCTCCACATCTCCCCTATCTTCTTCTCCAACATCGTCTCAGAACGCTGAAGTCACATATAAGTGTGTCTGGATCTGCGGCTTCCCACAGCATTCCCTGCTGGCAGGAATGAGAGGCTTTCCCCCCGCTGGGAGCTCTATGCTCACCCCACGCAGCATGGGACACTTCCTTAGTCCCCAGACATACAAGTCCCCAAATGAACTTGGCCCACTGCCCCCTGCCGGGGAAAACACTCATCGCCGCCCGCAGAATCTGTTCCCCTTAAATGAAGAGAGCAGCAAGCGCCCCAAGCACACCCTGGCCATACTGCCTCCCCCCCCCCCACATTAGTGCCTCGGTGAGCCTTTGGGAACACTGTAGTAGAACAAATGTGAGTCAGGGGGAACAGGTGGGACTGGAGCCCACCCCACCACTGCGTGGTCCTGGGTCTGAGTGGCACCCAGCACAACTGGCCCCATGAGATCTCTCCCGCCCTCCGCTCAGAAAAGGGAAAAGAAAGAACCTCCCCCAAAGACATGATACCACCATAATAGGGTCGAGTTTGGGGGAGTTCATGTCCTGGGGGAGATTTACTCAAGGGGGGAGAATCTATTAACTCAGGAAAACGAGAAGTCCAAAAGGACAAAAATTTAGGGTGTTGTGTGTGTGAAACAAACTTGTCCTTTTCTTCCCTTTTTGGGGTCACACTCAATGACGCTCAGGGGGACCCTATGGAATGTTGGATCGATCTTGGGTCAGCAGCGTGCAAGGAAAATGCCCTCCCCGCGACTATCACCAGCCCTGCAAGAAGTTCTGACTGAAACTTATTTAGAAAGATGTGAGAAGAGGCAAAAGGAAAAATGTGTCCGAGAGAACACAGGTTCTCGAGTGTTCTAGAAGCAAGCAAAGAATCCCGGAGACAAGCTGGCGAGAGCAAGCCTGAGTGGCTTTGGGGAAGGGCTTCACAGGGCGGTGGCCACTCTATGCTCAGCAAAGGGGGAGGGAGGGGGCTGACGAGAGAAGAGTGCCCCCAGCTCAGCCCCAGCGCCGAAGCCTGGCATCAAGCAGCTCAGTCCAGACCTTGGCACAGGCGTGCGAGCCCACCGCTCTCCCCCAATGGAAAGAATTCCAAAAAGAGCAAGGGAAGCAACAATGTCTGAGCTCTTGAACCTTCTGAGACGTCAGGAGGGCTTGGGCTGCAGCTTGACCCCTAGTCACGATGGGTTTTGGGGGGCTGACAGCGCTCAGCGCTTTCTCCTGGCGATGCTCAGAGAACCATATGGGATGTCCGTGAAGCAAGATAGCTTCTACTGAAACTTGACTGAGGGGAGAGAGAGGGAGAAGTGTGTGTTCAAGAGAGACCAAGGGGCTCGTCAGGGTGGAAACAGGTAAGTGAAAGAACCAAAAGACAAGCAAGCAAGATACATGCTTGAGGGAGATGTGGGCCTGAAGAGCACCCAAGATTGCTGCTATAACCCAATATGCACATGTACCAATATCCAAGAATTGTTAACACAAATTCTTGTTTGTGACCAGAGCGATACTACAGTGAGTAGGATGCTTGTTCTACATGTGGCTGACCGGGTTCAATACCCGGCATCCCATATGGTTCTCTGAGTATCGTTAGGAGTAAGCCCTGAGCACTGTCAGCCCCCACCGCCCCAAAAAGCAACTGGGGTTCAAGCTGCAATAGTCCAATCCATCCTGACCTCACAGATGGTTCAAGGGCTTAGACAAATATCTGTTGATTCTCTTCCAACCCAAACAACTTTTTTTTGGTAATTTAAACCTTACAATTTGTGATCATTCAAAAATTAAGGTTTTTTTATTAATTTAAAATGAGCCAGTAATTTCTTTTTTTCTTTTTTGGCTTTTTGGGTCATACCCGGAGGTGCTCAGGGATGACTCCTGGCTCTGCACTCAGGAATCACTCCTGGCGGTGCTCAGGGAACCTGTGCTATCGCTCCAGCCACGCCAGTAATTTCTTGCCAGGAATGACTCCTGAGAAGAGTTGAAAGCAGTCTCTCTCTGCCCCAGCACTTCAAGGGGACAAAAAACCAAAAACTCCCAAGACAGTGGGAAAAAAGAAGCTCTCCTACCTTTTTGAAGAATGTCAACAGGAAGTAAGTAAGTAAATATGTTCATTTCTGGCTTCAACTATACAAAGGTATTAAAAGGCAGAATGACAACAGGCCTTGCCAGGTGACCACTGTCCCCCTCAAGCAAGGAGAGAGAACACCAGGATGCAACACCAAGACCGCACGGGGAGGTAGAGAATGCATTCCTTACTTTGAAATGAGGGGGCGTGGCTGCCCCACACGTGGCCCTCAGGGGCAGCACACTAGCCAGCATTGAAAACTGTAAAGAATGAAGGGGACTCGGACTCAGAGAAGGAGAGACAAACTTGAAAGCATGTGGAGGAAGGAAAAGCAGTGGAACAACAATCTGGTCAACAACCAACTTATTCATTCAAAGATGAGGCCGATGGGATGACTGATTTCAGATGGCACCTCCTGGCCTGGGGATAGGAAAGAGGCACTTAGGTGACACTTGGTCCACTTCTGAATTCAACGGATACGCACTGACCATTGTTCAAGGAATTGCTGAACGCTGGCATCAGCAGTCCCACCCAGAGAAAAAATTATTTTCAGACAAATTTTTGCTAACTTTTACTGTGCATCCTTTCTCTACATCCGCCTCAGTAACCTAACACCTCACACTCACCTCTTTCTATTTTTAAAATTAAAGACCGTGGAGAGATTCATATTCTTTTTTGTTTTTGGGGACACACCCAGTGGTGCTCAAGGGTTACTCCTGATGGTGCTTGGAGACCATGTGGGAATCCAGGGATCAAAATAGGGTCAACTATGTGCGAGGCAAGGACCCTGGGGAGACGCGTCGAGACTGCGCCCCAGCCTCCCGTGCCGGAGCCCACACCTGCTTCCCGCCACTGCATGACCTTCCGAGTACCACTGCTGTTCTGCTGGTCTGCAGGACCAAGGTCCCAACCCCCTCCCCCATACACTGCTTAAATGTCGCTATTCCAAACACTACTATATCAAGCAGTGCATAGGGGAGTTCTTGAGAACTGAAACTAAGGAAATGTAGAAATGACATTATCCAAATACACACACCTGCTTTTCAGTTCTCTAAACCAAAAAAACTGTCTCTGGCATAACAGACATTTGCTGATTTTGTTTATCTGGTCCATCCCCAGTGGATCTGTGCTCAGGGTTACCGTACGTGGTGTGGAGAATTAAAGCCAGGTTGGCTGTGTGCCTACCTACAGTACTTTCTCTCTGGTATCTCACGCTTTATCTTCTTTTTTTTTTTTTTTGCTTTTTAGGTCACACCCGGTTACTCTTGGCTCTGCACTCAGGAATTACCCCTGGTGCTGCTCAGGGTCCATATGGGGTGCTGGGAATCTAACCCGGGTCGGCCACGTGCAAGGCAAACGCCCTACCCGCTGTGCTGTCGCTCCAGCCTCCCTCTCACGCTTTATCTTTTAAGAACAAAGCACTGAAAGATTTTCAGTAGCCCTACAGGAAGCAATCATCAGACGCTGGAGCAAAAGCACAGCAAGTAGGGTGTTCGCATTGCATGTGGTCAGCCTGGGCTTGATCCCCAGCATCCCATATGGTCCTCATGGTATAGCATGAGTAGTGCCTGAGCACAGAGCCAGGAGTAAGTCTTGGGCACCACTGGGTATGGCACTCCACATTAAATTTCAGTGAGAAAATCTGTGACCCTGCTTAGATCTGTGGTTGGGTAATCATCTCTTCAAAGAAACTATTTGATTACAATGTCTCTGGGTGGAATTTAGGTTCATCATCCAAATTTTCTCCAAATTCACAGTATCACTGTCGTCCTGTTGCTCATCGATTTGCTCAAGCAGACACCAGTAACGTCTCCATTGTAAGACTTGTTGTTACTGTTTTTGGCATATCGAATATGCCATGTATAGCTTGCCATTCTCTGCCGTGCGGTGAGATACTCTCAGTAGCTTGCCGGGCTCTCTGAGAGGGCAGAGAGCAGAGGAATATGCACGTATAATTCACTCCTCCTCCTCTCTTTGTCAGCAAGTAATTTCAGACAAAATACATTAAAATGTTTTCAAATTTGTGCGGGTGGAAATAAAAACCCAAGAACCAGATCTTTAGAAACAGAACTCAAAAATTCCGGAAGAAGGGAATGAGTCCGGGGTCTTAGTTACTGAGCATCACTGCACAGTTCAGCAAACAGCGACAGTAAACTATACTAACTTAGTACCAGACCATGGGAAACAATCTGGCTCCAATGACTCCCAGAACTCAGTTTCCTGGGCTTAGGAGTGTTCACTGTAACAACAGCCACTCTAAAAGAGAGATTTAAGAATTGCTTCAAAAGACAAAAGCAGATCATGAGAGAGAGGACAAAGAAACTCGTTCTGTATAAATGCTTATTGAGGTCTCCTTAGTTTCAGTTAAAATATTCTATTGAATAAGTTTTTTATAAGATTCTCCCCTTGGGATAGAGAAATAGTTTAGGAGGTAAGGCACTTGCCTTGCACCAGGTGACCCCACATCCCCGCCCCCCAGCCCAGCCCAGGATGATCCTTAAGAGCAGACCCACGAATAGGCCCTGAGCATCGTTGGATATAACTGCAAAACAAAAGCATACACGCACACACGTACTCAAGATAAATCACTGTCACTGTCATCCCATTGTTCATCGATTTGCTTGAGCGGGCACCAGTAACGTCTCCATTGTGAGACTTCTTGTTACTGTTTTTGGCATATTGAATATGCCACGGGTAGCTTGCCAGGCTCTGCTGTGTGGGTGGGATTCTCTTGGTCGCTTGCTGGACTCTCAGAGAGGGACGGAGAAATCGAACCTGTGTCAGTTGCATGCAAGGCAAATGCCCTACCCGCTGTGCTATCGCTCCAGTCCACTAAAGATAAACAGAATAATTTTTTGTTTGTTTCGTTTTGGGGTCACACCCAGCAGTGTTCATAGCTTACTCCTAACTCTGAGCTCAGAAATCACCCCTGGCAGGGCTTGGGGATCATTTGGGACGCTAGGGATTGAACCCAAGTTGGCTGCATGAAAAGCAAGCACCCTACCTATTGTGCTATTTTTCAGCCCCCCCCCCCTTTTTGAAGTAAACAGGTTTTATTTAGA
This sequence comes from Sorex araneus, assembly GCF_027595985.1. Lineage (NCBI taxonomy): Eukaryota > Metazoa > Chordata > Mammalia > Eulipotyphla > Soricidae > Sorex > Sorex araneus. The sequence goes on along the minus strand of NC_073302.1, from coordinate 437,288,701 downwards.
AGTTTTTTGAGGGAAGGAGGAAGGGAAAAGTGGAAGAGAGCAAGAGTAACGCGCTCAAGAGAGTAAGAGAACGCAGGCTTCTCCAAGGGTGGAGAGAGCTCTACACACATCCTAGCACTAGACACAAAAGCATGGAAGCACACATCTCAAGAGGGGAAATGCAGGCGACACATGTGCTTGGGCACTGCATGTGCTCGGCCACGTGGGCACAAGCAGCACATGGGCTCAGGCAACACATGTGCCCCTATCCAACATTTTTTTAAACAAAGAGGCTGTGGAGATAGTAAAAGGGATAAGACACTTGCCTAGAGTGTGATGGCCCACCCAGATAGATTTCTGGTCTATATATGGCATTAAATAAAATTTAAATTTTAGTTTATGTATAGTAATTATTTATTGGTAAAGTTTTAATGTGCCTGATTTTGTTGTACCCAAGTATAATTTTGATTAAAGCAGTGCCTAGAAATAATTTGAAAGGAATAAACTATAAATAGTTACCTGCTTATTGTGTTCCAACATAAGCCTATCTGTTTCAACATAGAGCTATCTGCCATTCTGTAAACTGGGAAGCTCTAGAAACGGGCATACAAAATTTGAGGAAAGGGGTGCTGCAGAGATAGTACACCAGACAGAGCACTTGCCTGGCACAGAGTGGACCTAGGTTCAATACCCAGCACTCCATATAAATCCGTGAATTATCGCCAGGAGTAACCCCTGAGCACCAACTGGTTGTGGCCTAAAAACCACCACTACCACCACCAAATCAGTAAAGAGGGAGAAGTAGGAGTGCTCTGAGGCCTGGGTGCAACTCCTAGCATTACCTGCCGCCCACTCCCAACCCCACACCGCATCAGCAGCAATTCCAAGCACGGCTGGATGTGGTTTAAAAAATAAAATGGGGACTAGAGCGATAGCACAGCGGGTAGGGCATTTGCCTTGCATGTAACAGACCTGGGTTTGATTCCCAGCATCCCATATGGTCCCCTGAGCACCGCCAGGAGTAATTCACGAGTACAAAGCCAGGAGTAACCCCTGTGCATCGCCAAGGTCAGTGATCTTACTGCTGTCCAGGCCACAGTTTTCACAATGAACTTAGTCCAGTTTGTAGGGACCACTGGGTGCATATACCTGTCCCTGTTCTCTGGATGCTATCTAGGCAGAAAGAACGACGAAATGCATTGTGGAACCAAGAATATGTTGTGTACAAGTGAACTGAGACCCAATGAAGAACATACCTGAAAAATGTTCACATTGCAACCATAAAATAAAAATCTATGCATCACGCAAGGAGCAGGGAGTGTGGCTTCCTGTATAAACACAAGCTCCACATCTGAAGCCCAAGATCAAACAGAGAGACCTCTTGGGCTGCAGGAGAAGGCACAGGGGCCAAGGCACTAGGCCTGACATACCAACACATCCCTCACACTGCCCCCCCCCACACACACCCAACAAATAAAAGATTCTGAACTGACCATTTTGCAAAGGAATGTCTAAATTGTTTACAGGTTACTGTTTTTCATTTCATGAGCAGAGGATGTGCTCATATTTTTGATAAGCAATTCAACTGTGAAACTGATTTCTTGCATCTTAAAAGGTTAACACATTTCCCACTAACAATTTTTGAAACTTAAACGTTGATTTCTGAAGTCAAACTGTGTATTCAGCATTCTATTTTTTGGGGGGAATAATTATTTATTAACCACATGGAGGAATACTATTCTAGATGCTATGGATTTAAGCACTAAACAAAACAATCTCTCTGCCCTTATTATAAAACTTACATTCTAGTGGCTGGTTGAGAAAACTTTTTGCAGGTTTACTTCTTAGCACTTATTCTGCTTCTCCATACTTTCATGGCTTTTACACAAGTATTATCAAAGAGACTTCAGCAGTTTTAAAGTTCAGGTTTGTATGTACCCAAGTTATTGATTTTAGACAAGGCCTTAAAGGAAAGAATCAGAGAAGCAATAAAGGAGTTTCAATTAGTAAAAATTGCATTTGGATGACACCCTAAGCTACAGGGGGATATCATATCAACTCAGCATTTTTGACACACAGTCCCATTCACTTAAAAATGACAAGCAAAATTTTATTCTCGTGCCAGATAGCTTCAAATCCCCGGAACCATGCCAGGAGTGATCTCTGAGCACACAGGACCAGGAGTAAACCTTGAGCACCAACAGGTGAGGCTCCAAACAAAAGCAAGTTTTATTCTCTCCCTGTTCAAATGATCTCTCAGGATCACATTTTTTACGTTCTATTCTGAAAACAAGAATCTTCTTTTTGCAACACCTATTGGTGTTCAGGGCTAACTCTTGGCTCTGTACTCAGGAATCACCCCGGCAGAGCTGGGGACCATGTAGGTGCCAGTGGGTCAGCTGCGTGCAAAGCGGCACCCTGCCCGCTGTACAATCACTCTGGTCCCACAGAACTGTTCTTAAAGGAAGAAACGTCCGGGCCCGGAGACAGCATGACGGGTTGAGCGTGTGCTGTGCATGCAGAAGCCTGGCTCCAACACCAGCACTGAAAGGGACCCTAGCACCGCCAAGTGTTGCCGCAAAACCAAAAGTTTTTCCAATAAAAAAATTATAAAATGTGAATTCAGTTCAAATACAAAGGACTGCCCTATCTCCATATCCGTAAGTAACAATTACCTACAAAGCAAAGAATTTAGACTGAAGTTAACCAAGATATCTGGGTACATGCTCTGAATTCGGACTGAGACATCTGACCAGCACGGTTCCTAATGTCTTTTAAATAATGCTACAATGAAGCCTATAATTAAACTGGTTATAAGTCCTGGACTCAAGCATGCTATGGAAAGTATACATAACCATCGCTGAAAGGTTTTTGGTTATTTGATTTGATTTGAAGGCCACAACCGGAAGGGATCAGGTTTACTTCTGGCTCTGTGCTAAAGGATCAGTCCTGGTGAGTTTGGGGGAACATATAAGGTCCAAGGAATCAAACCCAGGTTGGCCATGTGCAAAGCAAACGTCCATTCCATCGGACCCATCTGTGCAGTTTTCAGATACAAACTTCTATTCCCATCACTGCTGTAGACTAAAAGCCTCCCATAAATTACTATTATCCACGGGAGCCAGAGAAATAGTACAGAGAGACAGGGTGCATGTGCCAACTGGGGGTCAACCTCCAGCACCACATATCTGCCAAGCATCAACAAAGATCCCTAAGTTGAAAAAGAAACAAGCCCCGAGCACAGCCAAATGTGGCACCAAAATAAAAGGGGTCTGTCACTGTCACTATCATCGATTTGTTCGAGCGGGCACCAGTAGCGTCTCTCACCGTTGAGACTTACTCTTACTGTGTTTGGCATATCGAATATGCCACAGGTAGCTTGCCAGGCTCTGCTGTGCGGGAAAAGGGGTCTAAAAAAAAAATTTTTTTTTTTTTAAACAGAGCAAGAGAATACAGCGATTTCAGTGCTTGCCTTGCAGGCAACCAACTCAGTTTTGATCCATGGTATCCCATATAATCCCTCAAGTCTGATCCCTGAGAGCAGAGTTTGGAGGAAGATCTGAGCAATACCAAGGTATATACGAAACAAACAAAAATATATATTATGTTCTAAGAGAACTGGAAAACCACCCAAGCTTTGGAATATAGCCACTTCTTACACTGTAAGACATAGTTGTGCTCCTTACAGAAATCACCCCCTGGGCCCGAGGAGATGGTCTGCAGGGTAGCTCAGCACTACAGCACCTCTCCAGCCCCAAATACCCACGTTTAGATTGCCTGGTGCCAGCATTGCACTGCCTGCCTGAGCACTACTAGACACTAGCATGGAAGAAAGAGACAGCCGACTCTCACCAGGAGTAGCCCTTAAATCACTGTCTGGGAGACCCTGCGGGGGGAAATAAAAACAGCCAGAAATAAGTATTTACATAATCTTTTTCAGGTTTTCGCTCTAGGGCCACACCCAGTGGCACTGAGGACTTACTTCTGGCTATACAATCAGGGATCACTCCTGGTGTGCTTGGGGGACCATACAGGCGGCCAGGCACCAAACCTGGGTTGGGCGCATGCAAGGCAAGGGCCTCATCCAGTAGCATCTCTCAGCCCCAAATATACATATTTAGATAAAAAGATGCATAAGTGTTTTCATTTTGTTCTTTATTTATATTATGAATTTGAGAAGGTATAAAAGAGAGCAGACTTACAAAAGAGAATAGGTGAAGCTTCCATCAACCTGAGTTCTAAACTATTCCCTACAATTTTTTATTTACAAACAGATTTTCTTCTTAAAGTTTTGGGGCCACACACAGCTCTGCTCGGCGCTTACTCCTTGCTCCTTGCTCAGTGACCACACTTGGAAGGCTCGACAGACCACGTAGGCCACCAGGGACTGAACTCATGTCGACCACACTCAAGACAAATGCCCAATCCACCACTGCTCTGGCCCCATTGTGAACAGGTTTTTGAAAATCACATTATAGGGAGGCTGAGGTGATACCGTGTATGCCTTCCATCTCTATTAACCAGGGTTCGAGCCCCAGCATCCCATACGGTCCTCTGAGCACTGCCAGGAGTAACTCCTGAGTGCATAGCCAGGAATAACCCCTGAGCATCACCAGGTATTATAAATCCCTGAGCTCAGAGCCAAAAGAAAGTCCTGGGAAATGCCAGTGTGGCACAGAAGCAAAACAAGGCTGAGAATACATCTGTTTCTCCTTTTTCTCTTTCTTTTGCTTTTTGGGGTCACACTTGGCATAGCTTTGGACTCAGAAATTACTCCTGGCAGTGCTCGGAGGACTCTGGGATGTCAGGAATCAAACCCAGGTCGGCCACATGCAAGGCAAATGCCCTACCTACTGGACTATATTTGAGGGCTCTGGCCCTCATTTGTTTCTTCTAAAATAATCTGAAAAACTGCTGAGTCTTGGTGCAGGATGTGATAAAGCTGAGGAATAAAAATTGGGGAAACAAAAAAAGGACCATTTTCATCACACAGTCTACAGTTAACACAACAATCTCTGCATTCTTCACTTAGTGAAGGTTCTTTTGTTCTGAGAAAGGGCATCTTCTGCACACAGAGGAATGAACTACTGAAGTTCACAATTCAAATCACAAAGCTCTCACACCCAGGTCTGAGCACTGCTCGAAGGAGCCCTTTTTAGGGTCAGGCTCAGGGCGGTTTCAAGTTCTCATGGACCTTACAGCTGGACAGCCCTGGAGCCTGCACAGAGCCATGCGGTCTAACTCCGACTGAATTTCAGACAACCCCATCCACATCCAGAAACTCCTACCAGACTACAAAATGGAGATTATTTCTCACCCAGTTTCTCCCTGGCAAGTGATTTTAGGAAGACTTTGTTTTGTGAGGAATTCAACACCATAAATTTTAAGCCTCACCATGAAGTTCTGTACTGTAAGGGGAAACAAGAGCCAAGATAGGCTTCCCTGGCTGTGGAGAGCGCTCGAACAGCTGCAGTGCTCGCTTTGCATGCGCACACCGGCACAGGAGGTTCCCCTGAGGACCTCCAGCGTAGCACCCGACATCACTTGGGTATGTCCCAAAGGTGGACGGGTGGGTGGGGAGGAGCAGGGGTTGAGATTTCACTATCATCTTATGGATTCACTATCAAATTTAATTGCATGGTTCAGCAATACTGAAAGAATAAGGTTCCTAGGCCAGGTCTGGTTCCAGTTTTACTTTCAACCAACAGTGCCGTGTGATTCTGACAAGTGACCATCATTAAAGCTAAAAATTTGAATCATGGACCAGAGAGAAAGTACAGTGGGTAATTACACGGCCTTTCATGCAGCTGACCCAGGTTCAATATTTAATACCAAACAGGTTACCCCCTGAGCACTGCTGTGAGTGATTCCTGAGCACAGAGCCAGGAGTAGGCCCTGAGCAGAGCTGGGTGTGGTTCAAAGTACAAAATGAACTGAATGATATACATAGTAGAGAACATTTTGGAGGACAGGGGCCCCAGCAGGGCTTCACTAAGCAATGTTTGGGAGACCACGGAACCTTAGTCCTTGTACACGCCAGGGATGCATTCTACTCCTTTATGCTATCTTCCAAGCCAGTCACAGAATTGCTCTAAGAATCAAATGAGGGGAAGGAGACATAGCACAGTGGTTAGGGCGTTTGCTTTGCACACAGCTGACCCAAGTTCAATTCCCAGCATCCCATATGGTCCCCTGAGCACCACCAGGAGTTAATTCCTGAGTGCATGAACCAGGAGTAAACCCTGTGCATCACCGGGTGTGACCCAAAAAGAAAAAAAAAAAAAGAAAAAAATCAAATGACCCTCCAGGATCAGACAGAGACAAAATTGCTCAATCTCAGTACTCTCACTCTGTTCAATAAACTTGCCATAGAAATTAGGCAAGAAAAAAAAAAAAGAGAGAAATCAAAGGCATCCAGAGGAAAGAAATAAGTCAATACTAATTTTTAAAAATATTAATAATTCTAAAAACAACTCCTAAAAGCAATTTGTATAGTGGCAGGCTGAAAAATGAACATGCAAAAGTCCATGGCTTTCCTATGGACAAAATACAAAACAGAAGAGATAATAAAAAATCCCATTCACAATTGTACTTCAATAAAATAAAGTACTGGACGGAAGAATAGAACAGCAGGTAGGGCAGTTGCCTTGCATGTGGATGACGCAGGTTTGATCCCTGGCATCCCATATGGTCCCCCAAGCAACACCAGCAGTAATTCCTGAGTGCAGGGCCAGGAGTTAACCCCCCAGCATCGTCAAGTGTGACCCAAAAAAGGAAAAAAAAAGTGCCTCGGAATCAGCTTAACCAAAGTGAAAGGCATATACAAAGAATACAAAACACTACTTTAAGAATAAAAGCACTGGGAACTGGAGCAATAGTTCAACGGGTAGGGAGTTTGCCTTGCATGTGGCTGACCCAGGTTCGATTCCCAGCATCCCATATGGTCTCCCAAGCACTGCCAGGAGTGATTCCTGAGTGTAGAGCCAGGAGTAACTTCTGTGTATTGCCGGATGTGACCCAAAAAAAGCCAAAAAGCCGAAAAAAAAAAAAAAAAAAAGAATTGAAAACATCCCCCTGGCTCATGGATTGGGAGGACTAACATCATTAAAATGGCAATACTCACTGTACAGATTCAATGCAGTCCTTATAAGGATACCCATGACATTTTCAAAGAAAAAGATGAAACACTTCGAAAATTCATATAAATATTAACTCCCCTCAACCCTACCCCCAGTAGATAAAAAATGAAGATAGAAGGCATGACCTTCACCAACTTCAAACTGCACTACAAAGCAGCATGGTAATGGAATATAGTTCTCCAGATAAACATTCAGATAATCTTCAATAAGCAAAAAATATGAATTGGAGCAAGAAAGCTTATTCAAGAAGTGGTGCTGGGAAAATAGGTTTGCTACATCCCCAAACAAACAAATAAAAAATACAAAACAGGGGCTGGAGCAATAGCACAGTGGGTAGGGCGTTTGCCTTGCACGCAGCGGAGCTGGGTTCGATTCCCAGCATCCCATATGGTCCCCTGAGCACAGCCAGGGGTAATTCCTGAGCACAGAACCAGGAGTAACCCCTGTGCATTGCCGGGTGTGATCCAAAAAGAAAAAAAAAAAAATCAGACTTCTTTCTAATACCATGCAAAAAGGTCAAACTCTAATAGATCCTTAGAGGGGTGAGAATGATAGTACAAGAGGCAGGGCATGTGCTTTGTATGCAGCTAAACCTGGGTTGAATACCTAGCAGCCTATATGTTCCCCTGAGCCCACAAGAACTGATTTCTGGGCACAGAGCCAAGAGTCACAACTGAACACGCTGATAATAATAAGAATTAAGAATAATGGTAATAAAATTCTTTAAATAATAAAGACCTGGATATTAGGCCAGAATCCATAAGATACAGAGGAATAACATGGGCAGAACTCTCCATGAAATTGAAGCTAACGGCATCTTCATCTTGAAGGATGAAACACCTCTGACCAAGCAAGTGGAAAGAGACATTAAACTAAGCAGCTTATGCTTATGCACCTTGGAGGAAAGGACCAAGATACAGACAGCCCACAGTACCAGAAAATTTATTTACCCAACACTCACTTGATAAGGAATTAATCACTGTCACTGTCATCCTCTTGCTCATCGATTTGCTCAAGAGGGCACCAGTGACGTCTCTCATTGTGAGACTATTGTTACTGTTTTTGGCATATAGAATACTCCATGGGTAACTTGCCAGGCCCTGTCATGCTGGCGGGATACTCTTGGTAGCTTGCCGGGCTCTCCAAGAGGGGGGGAGGAATGAACACGTGTCAGCCATGTGAAAGGCGAACACCCTACCACTGTGCTATCGATCCAGCCCAAGGAGTTAATATCCAAGATACATAAGACACAGGTACAACTTTACAAGAAAAAAATCATATAGCCTCATCTAAAAGAATGGGGAGAAGAGAGACCAGAAACTTCCTCAAAAAAAAAAAAATTGCTCTTCACCTCTAACCACCAAAGAGATGCAAATTAAAACAATGAGGTATCTCAATCTCAAGCCACAGAGAATGGCACAAAACAAAGACAACCAGTGCTGGAATGGATGTGGGGAGAAAGGGACTCTCATTCATTGCTGATGGCAATGCTGACTGGTCCAGCCTTTCTGTAAAACAATATGGACATTCCTCAAAAAAAAAAAAAAAAAAAAAAAACAACCTCACCCCTAGAAATTGAGCTTCCATGCAACCCAGCAATACTGCTCCTGGGAATATACCCTAGGGTCCAAAAACACAATGCAGAAAAGCAATATGCACGCCTGTGTTCATTGCAGCATTGTTCACAACAGCCAGAAGCTGGAAACAACCTGAGTACTGGAGAACAGCTGAGTAGATAAAGAAACTATACTACATCTACACGAGGGAACACTGCAGTTTTTAGGGAAAATGAAGTCATGAAATTTGCTTATACATGGCTGGACTCTATCATGCTGAGTGAAATGAGTCAGAGATGGAGGGAGAGACAGAATGATCACACTCATTTGTGGGATATAAAAACCCTCCATAATTTGAAAATACTCAAAGACAATAACAACTCTGTAACAGTATATCTTAAGGTGATTCAATTAAATTTTTTTGGGAAAAAAAAAAAAAAATTAAAAAAAAAAGAAGGGAGCAGATAGGGGCTGGAGCAATAGTACAGTTAGTACGGTGTTTGCTGTGCAGCACCCAGCTTCAATCCCTGGCACCCCATATGGTGCTTCAAACACCATCAGGAGTTAATTCTTGAATGCAGAGCCAGCAGCAAGCTCTGAACATCACCAGGTATGGCAGGAAGGATGGATCTGCGAGAGTAAGGTGAGTGCTCTGCACGCAACCAACTCATATCAACCCTCAGCATCCCCGAGTTCTAGCAGTAGTGACCCCTGAGCAGAGACAGGAATAAAACCTATGCACCACTAGACATGGCACAGAACTCAGTAAGGAAAAAGCGAGGAGACAGAGCGAGAGAGAAAAGAAGGTTATGAAGGAGCAGGAACTGCATACGCCAACCCCACTTCAATTCGTACATCAGAGTCTCCCAAGCAGAACCGAACACCACCAGGGAGCCCAAACACTCCCCCCAAATAAAAACTGAGAAGAAACAAATGAGGGTCAGAGCAATAATACAGCAGGTAGAAGGTAGGGCGTTTGCCCTGTACACGGCTGACTCAGGTTCAATCCCGACACCCTATATGGTGCCCGAGCACTACCAGGAGAAATTTCTGAGCAGAGCCAGGAGTAAGCCCTGACAACCACTGGGTGTGACCCAAAAATCAAAATTAAAAAAAAAGGAGGGAGACAAATGAACAGTGTGTTCACTATACAATATACAGCACAGCTGTAGCAGAGTTTCATCAATCCTATACCTGTAAAATACAATGTCAAATACATTGTACAAAATAAATACAGCCTTAGTTCAACAGGTTTTAAAGTATTAAACTTTTAAAAACTAAATTCAGCTACTTTTAAAATATTTTTTTAGAATTTATTTGAAGCAATAACTTAAATCTAGTTAAATTAAGTAATTTGTTAAACTGAATACAATCATGAATGCATAGTATCAAAGTGTACCAGATAATTTAAGACTACAGACTTCTATTATATACCACAACAGAATTTTATTTCATTACCTGTCACAGTTAGTTCAAAGTTTTCAAATCCCATAGTACTTTAAGTCTTGTAGTATTAGAATATACCCAGGAGAAATCTATACATTCTATTTTTTCCAAACAGATTCTTCTCTCCTTTTTGCATAATATAGTTTCAGTAATGTTTCCTGAGGTCAGGAAGATAGTATAGTGGCTACCGCACTGCCCTTGCACATGGCTGACCAAGTCTGATGCCCTAAGCACTACCAAGAATGATACCTGAGCACAGCCAGGAGGTAGTACAAGTGGCTATGGTCCAAAAACAACTACAACAGAAACACACACACACACACACACACAAACACACACACAAATCAACAAGTTTTCCAACTACACGCCTGGACTACTTTTCAGAGATACTGAACTACTACTAACTCATCAGAAGAAACTCAGACAGCTTTTAAGAAAACTCTCAACAGCAAAGGGGACATATTTCAAACCTGTGTCTTCCTTGAAGCCCATGTTCTCTTTTGAACCCAGATTTCCTCTCTTTGACTCCCCTCACAACATTCTAAGAAAGCATCATCCAATAATAACTATCTAAAACAATCTTGCGGGGCCAGAGTGATAGTACAGCAGGGAAGACACTCCGTGGATCTAGCCCATGCAGGCTAGATCCCTGACATCCATGTGTTCCCTCAGGAACTACCAGGAGTGATACCTCAGTGATGAGCCAAGGAGTTACCCCTAAGCACCAGGGCTGTGGCCCCAAAACAAAACAAACTCACATCCCACAGACTGGTAGGTGGAAGGGAATTGTGTGGGAGGGGTGGGGGGGAGTGCGGCTCTGGTGAAGGAACAGTGTGGTGTTCAAACATTGTATGCCTGAAACCCTTAAAAGCCAAATAACACCACAAAAACCCAACAGTGAGAACATGAGATCTAAGCTGCTACCACCAAAACTCAATGATGAGTAACTACATAAATCATGGTTCTCAGAAACAAAAAGTATAGCCTCCTGCTGAGAGAGAGACAGAGAGCGGAGAAAGAGAGAATGAACTCATCACTTCTACCAAATTCCAAAGTCGGGGAATCAAATTCTTTATTCCACTAAAACAGGTTTTCCATTATGTCGTTCCTTACTTTCCAAACTGGAATGAAAATGAAGGTTAAGATCATGTAACTTCACAAAATGTACAATCTAAATTGAGCTTCAAAAATTTCACGAACCACTTTGATCTCCAGCATCCCGTATGGGCCCCTGCTCACCATCAGGAATGATTCCTGAGTGCAGAGCCAGGAGTAACCACTGAGCATCACCAGGTGTGACCCAAAACACAAATACAAACAAAAACAAAAAATTAGGGACCACAAAATAAACGAGTTAAGTGAAAATACTACTCATAGGGAAGGAAGAGCTAGTACAGTAGATACGGGGCTTCCTGCACATGGCTAACATGGGTTTGATCCCCAGCACAAAGATGGCCCCTCGAGCCCAGCCAAAAATAACCCCAGAGCAGAGTCAGGAGTAAGCCCCCCCCCCCAACAGGGTCAGGAGTGGCATCTCACACAAAAATAATTGTGAGAACTTATCATTAACTAATTTTCCCCACTACAGTATCCGTAATACATATATGTAAAAATATTATGTACTGCTTTGGAAAAAGGTCTTCACACTCTGCTGGACCATGGAAATACATCAAAGGCTGAAGTGAATGCTTGGAATGCAGCAACCCGAAGACAAACCACGGCACCAGAGAATGACCCCAGAGCCCCCAGCAGGAAGCAGCTCAACAGATCCTGGTGTGGTCCAAACCCTACCCCTCAAGAAGTCTCCTCGGCCCAACGGTAAGGAATGTACTGTGAAACTCGTCTCTGGGCCAGAGAGAGAGCACAGTGGGGAGGGCACTTCCTTTACGCAGCCGACCTGGTTTCCATCTCTAGCACCACCCTGAGTGGGCACCATCAGCACCAAGAAAGAGCTAGGTGGTCCAGGTGTGGCCCAAAACCAAAAAGAAAAAATAATGGAGCGCAAAACAATTTGAAAAGCCATTAATACTTCATCAAATAGTTCTTTTTTGAAACACAGCAATAAAGAAACAGCCGATCGAATATATACGTACAGTTCCCGAGAGAACATCATGGGGGCAACAGTTGAGAAGGTGACTCTTGCATACTCTGTCATCACTGAATTTGATTCGCTGACGTGTGGTGTCTCCTGTAATATAGGAAAGTTAATAACATTCAAGGTTAGACAACTAGAAAACACTTATTACTTAGAGCCCTACTACTACTAGATTTTATGTGTGGTTATACACACATATTTATAAATCAGCTCAGGAGGGATTAGTTTCTATAATGTCCTACAGAAAAAACTATTATAGACAACATGCAGCTGCAGTATTGTACTGCACATGTGACTCAGATAGTTCACGTGGGAAAGCAATCATTCTGTTAACATAGAGTACTTCAGGAAAGCATGGGATTTCAGAGCAGGAATGGACCTTACAGATTAGAGAGTCCAACTCCTTACTGCAGATGAGGAAACTGAGGCCCCAAGAGGTTAAGCAACTTGCAGCAGACCCACTAGGAAAGTTTTACTGGTTTTCAATGTTCTCTACTGGACACTAAGCATGGACTTTATGACTTACATTAAGGGAAAACATAAAAAATAAAAATAATCTTGCAAACATTGCATACACACTGCGAATCCCCACTGAACCCCAGAAGCCATTTCTTCCACTATTTTGTTCCAGTTGAAGTGTGTCCCCTTTGCTGTTGGGAGGAGTTAAGAGAGGGTAGAATAACGTGTTTAAGAGCGTACAAACCTGGAAGAAGTACTTACACACCAGTCAAACAAAGGCACATTGCCTAAATGAAAAGGTAACTTTAATGCCTCAAAGGTCCTGTACCTCCAAGTTTTATGGAGTCAGTCTGTGCTACATCATTGCCAAACAGGGTACATTTAAATTCACGCTTGATATAACACAACCCACCTCCTGAGCAACACAAGCTTCCCACTTGCTCACCAAATGTGCCTATCTACTCAAAACTTTAAAGGAGCTAAGGAAAAGAAACGTAACTAGCTCAAATAACAAAACAAAGATGTTAGTTACTATTTTTTTTTTTTGCTTTGGGAGAAAACAAAACAAAAACGGTTTTAAAGATATTTCCTATATAGAATGCTAAGAAATTTAAGTGTTTTATTTTAGCTTTAAATTGGCATTATCACTAAGAATGAAAACCTACTGGTGAATTACTGAGCAAGAACTGCTGGTACCAAAATAGACTGTAAATATTTCTGTACTTCACATGATGCCTGCATCATGCCAAAAACTCATTTAGGAAATGATTACACTGTTTTTCACGAGACCAACAAAAGGGTTACCCCCTCAAGGTTATCGTGGAAGACTTTTTCAATACTGTGGTTTGGGGGTGGTGGGGATGGTGGTGGTGTAAGAGATTTTGTTCAAAATTTTGTTTGGTCCTGGGAGGTGCCTCCAGTGGTGCTCAGAAGGCCCGATGGTTCAATGCAGGGGCCCCAGGAGGCGGTGCAGGGGACTAACCAGTGGCCAGCTGCACCCCCCCCATGCATTGGCCTCTGAAACCTCAAATTATTGTTAACTTTGTTAGAAAACTTAAGGCACATCCTAATTTGTGACTGGGATGTAAAAAAAAAATTGTTTGATTTAGGGGCAACCAACAATACTTGGGGGGCCAGGAATCAAACCTGGGGCTCCCACGTGCAAAGTATGCACTCCAGGCCTTGCTCTGCCCCAGAGCACATGGGGAAAAAAAAAGGGGGGGGGGACTGGTTGAGGGAAGAGAAGTTTCCATAATCTGGCAGTGTCCAGAAGCTACTGGCAGTGCAAAGGGGAAAGAACAGTGCTGCAAAGCCTACATAAAGCCTACATACATCCCAGTCCTTTGTTCTCCTCTCTGGGCCCATAATGCGTTAAGTAACAGAGTTAAAATGGTAGCATCAGAGCAGTTCAACAATAGGTTTTCAGGAAGATTGTCTAATTAGATTATTTTTATACTCTAATTTGGAATGATCATTTAGTATTCTCGCCTGCTACTATAGTAAATTATCTTGATGTCCTTGTCTTTTCTTTTTAAACACAACTGCTTTTGTTCCACATTCATTAACACATCTGAAAAGTTAGTGATAACTCACGGCTCGGCGAATGCGGGGCCTTTCTGACACTCCCTTGCAGACTGAAGTAGGCAGGCATAGATACATTGAACCTTTACAAATAAAACAAGGGGCCAGATTGTTCAGTTTGTATAGGATAGACTCTGCCAGCAATTTCAATACAGCATCTAGAAGTACATGTTGATTGTAAAGCTTCTTGTATATGAAAACAAAACAAAACAAAAAGTGAACAAAACTGGGGTATTTTGCTTTTCTATAATACTGACTTAACCAGTGTAACCCCAGGGAAGAACGATTACAGACAGTCCAGGCTACAGTGCCAGAAAGTGGCACTAGAAGCCAACTACAACCTAGAAACCAACCTCTTTTTACAAAGGTTTTATTTTAAAAGTAAATTTCATCAGGCTGTGAGGGGAAACATGGGCTCACCCTAGAATGATATACTATGATGAAGCTCATACCAGATTTGCGATGCCATATACATTAGAAGCTTTTTGCTCACTAATGGGCTAGGAGGAAAATTTTATTTGAATTGAGTCCAGTATATGCTAAGAAAACAAACACATACCATTTTAAAGAAGGAAAAAACAAAATCCCTCTCCAGATTTTGGAATCTCCCTGCTACAAGGACCTATACTTTTGGGTATGAAACAGCAATATCATATACAAGTTCTTTCAGACTAAGGGCTCAAGAATATTATAAGTTAGGTCTTAGAATCGAGACTTATGGTAAGTTTTACTAATAAAACACTATGACAAGACACTATTTTTTTTTTTGCTTTTTAGAAATCTAATATTAAATCTAGCATTAAGATTTATGTGCCTTAAAGACACAGCAATCAGATAAAATATGAATAATTCCTAACACAGTCACCAAACAGTGTCCACAAGCAGCTTTAAAAGAATCAGAATTCAAAAATCTGGGACCTGGGACTAGAGTCATAGCACAGCGGGTGGGGTGTTTGCCTTGCACACAGTCAACCCGGGTTCGATTCCCAGCATCCCATATGGTGCCCTAGCACTGCGAGGAGTAATTCCTGAGTGCAGAGCCAGGGGTAACCCCTGTGCATCACCAGGTGTGACCCAAAAAGAAAAAGAAAAAAAAAATTCCCCAAAATTTAACCCATGCCAACAAAAGGATCAGTCTTTATAAACTCTAAAAAGTTTTCTAATTCCTCACTGCAGAAAAATAAGAGTATGTACACATTCAATGAGCAGTAGATAACCATAGCACAATAATACAGCAATCAGTCTGCATATTAACCCCCAAATTTCAGACATACAAATAAGCTGAGAGAATCCAACAGCTAAGTACTGACTTACTAATATTTCAAAAGTGTTAATTAACTCTCATGGCCAACTTCATAACAATCTGGCATCACCATGTACTATTTAAATGGCATGGAAGTACAGTTTTGCTAAACCAATACTATAAAAATACTAATAATTCTGATTTCTGTCAGACATCTGGCCCAAACCTGTTCCGTCAAAGTAAGCTAAGCAGACCGATGACCATTTGAATTTAAGAAAATGGTGGTGGGGACAGGGACCTGTATAAACCAAATCTTCTTACAAAACAAGGAATTAATTTATATATTTAATAATGTCTTTGGGTTTTCTGGGCATATATTCATTAAAAACCCTAATTATGAAACAAAAAATTTGCTGTATTAGAATAACATTGGATACAAGACATAGAATCAGACCTAATGGAGATTAAAACAGGATATACATCAAGAGGCATACAAGGCAAGCTCTCAATGAAGCATTTTTCTAAATGATGCTTTCAATGAAAAAACATTTACAACAATAATACAAAGGAGCATGATGCCACTGCCAAATGGATGCTTCCAACAGCACGTTAGGAATTTCAGACCACAGTGTTAGCCAGCAAGGGCTGAGGGGTTAGAAAAGCACTCGTGCGTGGAGAAGCCATGACCTGAAGAAACAGAATCAAGAGGAAAGAAAGGGAGAAAGGGGGATATTCCAAACTGACAGTATCTTGGAGAAAGATTATCAAGGTAGAAAGTTTGGGAAACACAATGAGAATAACATTTGGCTTTTGGCAAATGGTTTCATGGTGGAAACAGCAAAGTTGGGACCAAAATATTATTTTTAAGTAGAATCTTGATTTCTTAAATAACTTTTTCTCATATTTTATTCTACCCAGATTTTTAGTGTGAAAAGGAGAAAAAAAAACCCTTTAAAAATAATATGACTAGGGCCAGAGCAGGTACAGCGGGTAGGGCTCTTGCCTGTCCCAACACCCTATATGGTTTCTAGGCACTGTCAGGAGTGATTTCTGAGCGCAGAACAGGAAGTAACCCCTTAAGAATTCCTGGGTGTGGCCCCCCCAAAACAAAAACAAGTCTCAAAAAAGAAATTAGTATTTGTATTAAAAAAAAAAAGTTTAGGGGCTGGAGCAATAGGACAGCAAGTAGGTCGTTTGCCTTGCACAGAGCCAACCTGGGTTCGATCCACCAACAAAACAAAAATGATTTGGTGTCGGGGTGACAGTGCAGCAGGCAGGGTGCTTGACTTGCACACCATAAACAGAGGTTTGACTCCCAGCATCCCATATGGACCCCAGAGTCCACCTGGAGTGACCCCTGAGGGCGGAGCCAGGAGAAAGCCCTGAGCATTGCTGGGTATGGTCCAAAAACAGAAACAAAAAAAGACTAACAAAAATAGATGTTCTACAGTCAAACCATTTTTATCCCTCCATCCCATAACTTCCACAATAACAGGGTTTTGTATACAACTAAAATGACAAGATTTTAGAAATTAGAAATGCTCTCGATTTGCTTGAGTGGGCACCAGTAACATTTCCATTGTAAGGCTTGTTGTTACTGTTTTTGGCATATGGAATATGCCATGAGGAGCTTGCTAGGTGCTGCCGTGCAGGCGAGATACTCTTGGTAGCTTGCCGGGCTCTCCAAGGGGCGGAGGAATCGAACCCATGTCGGCCGAGTGCAAGTCAAACACCCTACCTGCTGTGGTACAGGTATATAAAATAAAAACTGGAATATACATTAGTCAATGTGCAGAACCTCAGTTTACCCAAATCATCAGTTTTACTTGGGAAGAATACATGAGGCTACTCTATAAAAGGCGGCTTCTGGTCAAACTGTACTCTAAGTACTACTAGTCTCAAAGTTCCCTTCAATCAATTGGGAGGATACAGGAAACCCCTCTAATTCCCAACACTGCTGTTTCATGGGCCTCTTCTGAAACTGAGTCAGACTTAAATTGTAGGAACAATACTTTAAAATCTTAGCCAAGATGCTATCTGCTATCATTTAACATGGTTCATGCTCTTTTCCCAACATCCACCCCCCCACCCCTCCAGTACCACCCACCTCCTCCTTCCCATACAAACAATATATCAAATCAATTTTTCATAGATTTAGGTGCTATTTTAAAAACATCAAAATTTTACTTTACCCATTCTCTCCGATGCTCCCTGTATTTTTTTAAGCTGTGAGTGGATGACCATGCTATGTGATCAACAACTGCGAAGGCTAAGCAAAAGTGAACTGAGTTTAGTATTTCAAAAGAACCTTGAAATTTGTAATATTTGACATATATAAAATGATGTGCAGAATCCTTATCTCTACTGCATATTACCAGGCATTAATAGCAAGCAATTTATAAAAACTAATTAGTTATTTCCTTTGTACAGAAATAGAGCTTGACTTAGGAAAGACAGGAGAAAATTAAACCACATACAAAGCGAATGGAAGCATCCTCTAGTCTACACATGGGGCCATAGAAGGGTTTGGCTCCCACCTTTCAATTAAACCACCAAATTCCTCCTCCCCGATACACCTGCTAGGACACCAGGCACTGCTGGGCCAGGGCAGGCACAACCTCCCTGAAGGAAAATCGCAACGCTGAATGAAAAGAGCCAGAACTAGAAAGACAGACATAAGTGTGAAGTTTAAGATTCCCACTGCCCCATCTCCCTGAACACTCAAACTCAAGGGGATTCCATCCTCATGACCATTCCTGACAACAGATACTGTCCACGTAATCCTTTGGTGGATTAACCAGGGACCCCTGGACAGTGGCTAGGCTAGGACAGGGGAGGAAAGACCCTTCAGAAAGACCAAATAAACCTTTATGTCTTCCTGCGGAAAGCAAGGCAAAGAGGACACTGCTGCAGTGACTATTATACTGAAGAACCAGCCATTATTTTTACCATTTCCTCAAAATTTCTCATCAACTCTACTACCTTGCTTTTAAAATTCAGCCTCGGGGTCAGAGAGATAGTACAGCTGGTAAGGTGCTCCCTTGGCAAGCGACAGACCTGGGTCTGATCCCTGAGCACAGAGCCAGGAGTAAGCCCTGAGCATCTGAGTGACCCCAAAACTAAAAACTAAATAAAAATACACAAAATTCAGTCTAACGCTTACTTAAGCAATTCCTGTAATTAACATTAAAAAAAAAAAGACCCTTGTTTATTTTTGGATACACCCAAAAATTCCTCCTGGTGTTCAGGGAACCTATGGGATGCCAGGGATTGAACCTGCGTTGACTGTGAGCAAGGCAAGTACCCTACCCACTGTATTATCTCTTCTGACCCCAAAAACACCCAACTCTCATTACTCCACTCCCCCTTGTGGTAAATACATTGCTTAATGTACTTATTAGGTATACAGTTCCTAGAAATTCCTTTTGAAAAAACTGGCCATGTTTGTTTTATGGGTGGGGGGGCAGGCAACACCCATCAGTGCTCATTCTGGCTCTGCAGTGAGCCCTGGAGGTGCTTAGGGAACCACAAAAGGTGCTAGAGACAGAACCAGGGTCAGCTGTATACAACAACTTAACCCCTATATTATGTCCCTGGCCACCACCATGTTTTAACAGAAGGACTATAGATGGTTGTAAACTTGTTTTGGCCAAAGTTGGCAGTGCTTGGGGGCTACTACCAACTTGGTGACTGACAGGGTGCAGGGGTCAATCTGTGCAGAATGGGGAGGGGTGTGTGTGTGAGGGGGGCAGAATTTCAACTCAGGCCTCTTGGATGCACTGCACCCACAGCAGTCCAGCAATTACTCTGGACCATGCTTTGGAAATAGTTAACAAGTCAAACTTTTAGGAAACACATTATTAGTATGGAAAATGAAGAGTAGCTAAAGACTGCAATGCAGACAACCAATTACAATTCTAACGCTTCCAGATGTCTTATGTCTTTTTTAAAACCTATAAAATAATTACAAGAGTAGCAGCTTTCCTTTCCCCAGAAAATGCTAATAAGTTCAATCTATAATATATAGAAAGGCTTATTCCTCTTAGCCTTTCATATAGTCATAGAGATGCATAGTAACAACTAGTTACTAATACCTTCACCACCATAATCTCCGCACAAGTCCAACATTTTAAAAATCAAATGTTAACTATGGAAATTTCCAGAACAAGGTCATTCTTGCTGGATAGGACCAAAGAGTTATGATTCTAAAAAAATATTTATTTTTTGGGTCACACCCGGCGATGCTCAGGGGTTACTCCTGGCTCTGCACTCAGGAATTACTCCTGGCGGTGCTCAGGGGACCATATGGGATGCTGGTAATTGAAGCGGGGTCAGCCACATGCAAGGCAAATGCCCTACCTGCTGTGCTATCGCTCCAGCCCCATGATTCTAAAATATTTTTCTAAATTTCATTAGCCTACTTTTCTATAAGAATCAATGTTGGGGCCAGTGCAGCATATAAGGCACTTGCTTTGTATGCAGTCAACACCGGTTCAATCCTGGGCATCCAGGAGTGATTCCTGAGTGCAGAGCCAGAAGTAGCCCCTGGGCACCTCAGGGTGGTAACCAAAAACCAAAATAAAATTTCATGGGATGAGATTTTTGAAACCTGGTAAGAGGAGAAAAACCTTCAAGCTTCAGAGCTAGCAGAATTGTGATAGAACTGGAAAAAAAAAAAAACAACAACAAACAAACCCACAACTAAATAGCTAGTCTCAAATTTCTATTCTACCCCTGGCCTCAATCCCATTTTCTCTCATTATACATATACCAGGAAATGTGTCAACATATTTTAGCTGGGTTCGATCCTCATCATCTCAAATGGTACCCTAAGCACTGCCAGGAGTAAGTACTGAGCATCTCTGGATGTGGTGCCCAAAATCAAACAAAAATCAGTTATTAAAAAGTACTGCCCGTTGGGGCCAGAGAGATAGTACAGCTGTGGCTGACCAGGGTTCAATGATCGCTGATGTCCCACATGGTCCCTGGAGCACCACAAGTAGTGACTCCTGAGAGCAGAGCCAGGAGCAATCCCTGAGCATTGTCAGGTATAGCCCCAAAGTGAAACAAACAAAAAAAACAAAACCTGCAGCCCACTAAATTTTCTATTTTGATACTTACTTGCAGAACTATAATTCTGACACAGTAATTCTGGTACTCTGGATTATCTGGTGCCTTTTATCATCTAGAAAACTACACACAAAATTAGAAGTAACAAAATCTATTCTGCTATGAAAGGAACCACAGAAAAAGTGATTGGTTTATCTATTAAAAAGACAAGTCCTCACTTGTTAGTGAAAGGTATAAGACCCAAGCAGCATCTCCCAAACCTAAAACCTACGAAAGAAATAACAAGGAAGAGAAATGAGAATTATCACAGGAAAGAGGATACAGACAACTCAACGATCAAGGAAGTTCAAAGAGAAATTACCGTGAAGGAGACCAAGGCTTGCTCTGAAGACCACAGCGGACCACTGTGGGGCACCGAACACACCAGTCCCAAGGAAGCACTGAGACTGGTGATGAACGGAAGAATTTCATCTGGAATGTTCATTTTTTTTTAAGGGAAAGAAATTTGTTTATCCTTATATATTTTGATTGTCCTTTGTATTTAAATGTTTCTCAAAATTAAAAAACTACAATCAAAAGCAAATTGAAAAAAAAAAGTCAAATTTATGACTTGGAAATACACTCATGTGGCTGGAGACCGGGGGAAACAGCACAGCGGAGAAGGCGCTTACCTTGCACAAGGCCAACCCCATAACGCCTATGGTCCCCATGGTCCCGAGCACAGCCAGGAGAGGCCCCACAGCCGAAACAGAGATAAAATGTGGGAGAGAATAATGGGAACTCCTAGTAAACCTGGAGCACCCCACTCCCTGAGAAATAAAGGTGAAAATCTTTGCCCAGACAGTCCCCTCAAGGAATTCTGCTCCTGTACTTGCTACTTTGTTGCAGGTGAAAAACAACAGAAACAATCTTAAAGAGGGAAAAGAAAGGGAAAGTGAAAAAAGGAATGGGAGGGGGGAGGGGAGGGGAGGGGAGGAGAGGGGAGGGGAGAGGAGAGGAACCCAGTAGCCTGGGGGCTAGTCAGCAGGGTTCTGCCCTCTACCCTGGGGCAGGAGTGATAGTGAATTGCTGTCCCCTCTGCAGAATGAGGCCATTCATGCAAATAGCCCTTGGCTGACAAAACTGGTCCCCAGCCCTGCCTGAGCTAGGTGGAAGCAAGCCTGGCCTTGCATGTATGAAGCCCCAGGTGGGAAGCAGACCACTCTAAGGCACAGCAGCCAGAAATACACAGAACTCAGTATCTAGGGCCGTACTCCCTCTAAAGCATTACCCCGAAATTTCTCTGAACGTGTGGTCCAGAACCGAGGGAAACAAACAGCTTTCCTAGCAAGCCTGCTGCGGGCCTTGCAGAGTCACAGGCACTGCCCTCCAGTTTCCAGGGCAGGTTCTGGCACCCCACACGGGGCACCCTTTGGAGAAAGCTCCTCCAGGGCTTCAGGGAGACGCCCCGAGGTCTCCATCTCACAGGTTTGCATTTCTGGCCGGCTTCGCTTTAGAGCGTTGGTATGGAAGTCCCATG
The DNA here is from genome assembly GCF_027595985.1 of Sorex araneus. Lineage (NCBI taxonomy): Eukaryota > Metazoa > Chordata > Mammalia > Eulipotyphla > Soricidae > Sorex > Sorex araneus. Next base: position 437,266,614 of record NC_073302.1, on the reverse strand, counting down.
AGCTTCCCTTGCATGTGGGTGGCTAGAACAACACTTTGGCTGGTTTTATTTGGAGGGGCTCTTAAACAGGACCCCGTGATGCTAGGATAGAAATTCAGGCCTTCATAGCTCAGGCATGAGCTCTAGAACTTGAACTTGTCTTCCTGGCTGCAAGCGATAACAGTTTTGCCCAAACTATGGAATTTGTAGAGAATATTTCTACAAAATACATTACATGATTTTACCAACACTTTTTTTTGGGGGGGAGGAGGTGGGGCTGGTTTTTGGCGATACTCAAGGGTTACTCCTGGCAATGCTCTGGGGACCATATGGGGTGCCAGGGGTTGTACCCAGATCTGCTCTGTGCAAAACAAGCACCCTACTCGCTTTACTGTTGTTCTGGCCCTACAAACATTTCTTAAGTACCACCCAATTATTTAGTGATGATTATTTATCACAACTATTTATCACAAGGTAAAAGATTTTATTTGGTATTAAGAATGTATTTAATACATTTAACAAGTTCTAATTTTCAGGGTCTTATTTTGGGGGAATATATATATTCTAAATATATATACTAGTGGAAGGGCAGTACCCTATCTGCTATACCATCCCTCCCTCCATCCCAACAAGTTATTTTTTCTAATATAAAATTTTATTTTTAAATTAAGGAGTTGGAGTGATAGTATAGCGGGTATGGGCTTGCTTTGCATGTGGCCAAGCCAGCTTCGATCACCCACAGTCCACATGGTCCCGCAAGCCTGTCAGAAGTGACCCTTGAGAACTGCTGGTATGACCTCTTTCAACCCGTCCCCCCAAAAAATTAAAAAATAAAATTAAATATGACTGTAGAGATAATCATGTGTCTTGTATGAGGCCGATCTAGGTTCAATCCTTGGCAACACAGCTGGCTCTGATCCCTGCCAGGAGTGATCCCTGAGCAAAGCTGAGTATGATGTATGACCTCCAAAAAATTAAGTTGCATATATGTGGGGAGGGGCCAGGATTGGGGCGGGAGCAACAGTACAGAGGGTAGGGTATTTATTTGCCTTACGCCGTGGTGAGCCCAGGTTCAATCCCTGGAACCCCATAGTGCTTGGTCACCCAAGCCCACTAGGAGAGATCCCTGAGCAAAGAGCCAGGAATAAGTACTGAGCAACACTGGGTGTGACCCCAAAACAAAAACAAAGAAAGGAAGAGAAAGAAAAGCAAAGCAATTTACCATACTTTCAGGAGACATGACAAAAGACTTACAAGGGCAGCTGGTTAAATTCTTTTCAGTTGCATCAGAATCACAGGTAAACATCATTGTACAGGGTTCACAACTAAATTAGAACATATGGGTCAATTACCTAGTGAATTTTTTACAAAAAACAAAAAAAGCTTGTAAGATTCCTTTCTCTAGTACATGTTAAATGGCAAAATAAGATGCTTATTCAATTGACTGTTACTTACGGTTTTTTCATAAAAACATTCAGCTCAAAAGAAACACTATAAGCAACTGCATTTTTTACAAACTACTTGTTTCCATCTTCAGTAATCTTACAAATTGATGAACTGATTATGGTCTACCTTCCAATTTCTACCCTAAAGACCATTAGTGCTTGACACCATAAATAAAATAGAAACACATTTCTGAAGGTCCTAAATCCTTAAGATTCCTATCAGGAACTTGCCCTTCTCTCTACACTCCAATAAAATGTTCTCAGGTTCTTCCTTGTAACATACAGGCTCTTACTAAACAGACTGAGTAGAACAGGTTACCTTAGGATTCAGGTTAAGTACCTTTCCAGAATTCCATTCAAAGGTATCTCTGCTCCTGCATCTGGTTTTCCCCACGTAACTGACCCCAGTTTTAAGCCACCTGTCTACCTTTGCAACACTGTGGGCCTGCATGCACCCATAACGATTGATTTCAAGGGGCCGGAGAGATAGTACAGTGGTTAGGGTGCCTACCTTGCATGTGGCTGACTCAGCAGACTTTGGTTCCGTCCCTGGCATCCCCTACGCCCGAGAAGCATCGCCAGGAATAACCCCTGAGCACTGCTAGGCGTGGCCCCTACACAAAACAACGCTACCAAAACAATTACTTTAAGTTTTGATGAATGCTAATATTGAACTTTCACTTTCCATAACTAACCCTCAGACATGACACCTACTTGCCCATTTTAAGCATCTATCTTGCTACCCATATTAAGCATCTATCTTGCTTCCATTCATCTTTATGACATCTAACTCAAATCAAATCAGGTATGTGCCGCTTGTAAAGCTTATGAATACGGACAAAATACTTTTTTCTTTGGTTTCAGTATATTCCAGAAGCACATTTCTTTGAAGCGAGTGAATCACTGTAGAGAATATAAGGACAAGAAAGGACATAGAGTCTTATGACTGTGTTCTGGGATAGTATGTAGAGAGAAATAACTGATTCAGGGCCAGAGAGATAATACAGCAGGTAGGACCCTTGCCTTGTATGCTGGGTTCTATCCTTAGCATCCCACAGGGTTCCCTGAGCCCACCAGGAGTGATCCTTGAGTGCAGAAACAGAACCCTGAGCACCACTGGGTGTGTCTCTCCCCCCACAAAAAAAAGTAACTGGTTCAGAGTTCAAAATGCAAATTACCAGGGCTGGAGCAGTAAGACAGCACAGCGGGTAGGGCATTTGCCTTGCACATGGCAGACCCAGGATCGATTCCCAGCACCCCATATGGTCCCCTGAGCACCGCCAGGAGTAATTCCTGAGTGAAAAGCCAGGAGTAACCCCTGAGCATCTCAGGGTATAACCCAAAAAGCCAAAAAAAAAAAAAAAAAAAAAAAAGCAAAATACCATAAATTTCTAGCATTCACTATGTGGCTATTAAAATATATTTTTACTGGGGGCTGGAGCGATAGCATAGCGGGTAGGGCGTTTGCCTTGCACGCGGCCGACCAGGGTTCGATTCCCAGCATCCCATATGATCCCCCAAGCACTGCCAGGAGTAATTTTTGAGTGCATGAGCCAGGAGTAACCCCTGTGCATTGTTGGGTGTGACCCAGAAAGAAAAAAAAAAATATATATATATATATTTATTTACTAAAAGTGGTTTATAGGCGTAGACCTCTGATATTTACTAAAATTACTTAATATTATGATTGCTAAAATTTCTTAAGAATGTAGACGCTGGGGCTGGAGCAACAGCACGGCAGGTAGGGCATTTGCCTTGCACGTGGCTGACCTGGGTTCAATTCCCGGCATCCCCTATGGTCCCCTGAGCACTGCCAGGAGTAATTCCTGAGTGCAAAGCCAGGAATAACCCCTGTGCATCGCCAGGTGAGACCCAAAAAGGGGAAGAAGAAAAAAAAAAGGAGATGATCTGGAGTAAGATACACCTATTACTTCAAAAATGTGTACTTGGGGCCAGTGATAGGACAATAGGTAGGGTGTCTGCCTTGTACGAAGCCGACCAGGGTTCAATCCCGGCATCCCATATGGTCCCCTGAGGACCACCAGGAGTAATTCCTGAGTGCAAGACCAGAAATATTGACCTGAGCCATCATCAGGTCTAACCCAAAAAGCAAAAAGAAACAACAAAACCCCCACAAGACAGTATGCTTGCACTTAAAGGCTATGCCTCCTTCACTTAAAAATGAACAATCCAACTGAAATAGAATGGTTTACAACTGATCAATGAATAACTTATTCATGAGAAAAGTAAAAGAAAATGCTCTCAATGTATAAGAGGGAACAAATTAAAGATGATTTTATGAAGAGGAGAGTCTACTGAAGAAAACACTACCCACATCTCTGATTCACTCATTTATTTTCCAAAAAGGCAGGAATGCCAGACAGTCTCTAGAGATTCAATAATTATGTTATCATCAAACATCATTACAAACCAGTAAGTGATTTTCTGGACTGTATTTTCCTGCAAAACTCCTGTGAAACTCTAGGATGAGTAGCCTTTCAACCTTATAGCTCATATTTTAACAACAATATAATTAGAAGAAAAAAGATTTGATTATTATGAATGCGCACTTCTGAGTATGTCATTAGAGCTAGAATTATCTAAAAATCTTAACTTGACCAAAATAGTTTCTAACAATAACCATCACCTAATGATGGTCTAAAATTCATTTCTATATTCTATTAGTCTCCTACTTGTTTTTGAAAACTGGCCATTCTGGGCCTGGTTAAACCTTCTGGAGATAGTTTTTGCTCCTAATAAAAGGGAAAACTTCCATAATTTATAAACTTAGGATGTAAATCTAAATTCACAGCTTTCATTTTCATTCCCACCCCAGATTACTCCAACCGTCAGGTAGGTAACTCTCAAAATTGCTACTTCAACTTTCCCGTGTTCCTCCTTTCTTCCAAATGGAATGGTTCAGAGAAACTGAATTATCCCTCTTCCCTCTACTAATGTTGTAATCTACCTTAACCTCACAGGTCCTTCCTTAAAAAAGAAAAAAAAAAAAAGAAAGAAAAGAAAAACTTAAAAAATATTCTTATTTTTAAACATTATTTAGCACAACAGATTATTTGGGTTCCCATTAAACAAAGTACAGATTTAACTTGAGGCAAAAAAGGTTAGGTGACTTACCCAAGGTCACAATTAGAGGTGCAGCTGGGGCTAGAACCCAGGTCTCCTGAGTCTCAGCCCAGTGCTCTTTCCTTAGCCCATGATGCCTTATCAGAAAGATCCAAATACAGTCAGACCCCCAGTTACATGGGTATGAGTTACACTGATTCACATATACAAACTTTATATAGTGTGACCAATGTTTCAACTCACGCGGTACCCTGCTTCCATTTATGCAGTATGCCAGGCATCGGCACGATTTTCAGTGGCACACAGGCGGTTGCCACCACCAGGGCCCTAGGCAAAATTGCAAAGAAGGCAAAGTTTGTCTTTGGCCCTCCCACCTCCCGGCGACATTCCTCTCCCACCTCCTGCTCAGCCCCTGCCCCACCCCCCAGCACCGGCATGCTGCCCTCTGGTTTTGGAAGACCCCAATCCCACCACTCACCCAGGACTGGCCTATCCTTCTCAAGTGCCCAGCGACTCCAAATAACCTTTCCATTTCCCTGTCACTACAACTCCAATTCCTAAGGATTTTGGTTAAGTTTAAGTAATCTATGTGATTTTTTTTTTAAAAGAGAGAAAGAAAGAGAGGTGAGTCTCCAAGGAGTTTAGAGGGGAACTTATTTAAATGTCTGAGTTTAGGAAAGGGGGTGTTGAAAGTAAGTTTTATCTGGGGGTGGAGAGAAGCAAGGCTTTTCCAGTGCCCTGGTCTCCTGACACTTCAGACTCCCCAACAAAGAGGACACTAAGAGTTGAGTGCCACAGTCCAGGAAGACACTGCTTTTCAGTTAAAAAGTCTCCGTAATTAAAAAATTAAATGGGCCAGAGTGGCCCTTAATACCCTCCTACCTACCTTTTCCACCTCTCTCCCACCTCCTGGATCCCCATTTCCAGTTCTTAGTGCCAAGACACCCAAGAGCACTCCCTGTAAGCTGTTCCTGGGTCCGATACAGAGTCCCATTATACAGTTTCAAATTACTTGATGTTTGCTATTCGGGAACATAGCCATGCTCCCCTATCCCTGGATAAGTTGACTGTACAGTAAACGAGAACAATCCTGAATCATAAAATGAAATATGTAAACTCATTAACTAACTGTTAAGGAAAAGAATGTTCTAAGTCTTGTATTAGAACAAGAAAAACCCTATTTGGGTATTTCAGGTAAAAAAAAAAGCCCAAAAAATAACAACAACAACAACAAAAAAACCCATTTCTTTTCCTTGAATGTAGTATGTTCCTTCAGGCCCAACACAGCAGAGAAAATCCATTCATTTCAACTAATTATCATGGACTTACAAACATGAGTTCATCAGAATTCTCTTAGAGGCAAAAAATCCAGTAACAGACACATAAAAATATAAACTTACTTATATTCAAAGCAGAGTGGATTTTAAGAAATCCAATTTCTGCTGACTACTACACACATGGCAATACATCTATGCACACACACATATTTGTCTGCATTTAAATTTAGTTTTGTTTGAAAATTTATTAAGTGAATGAACAGTAGTTACCTTTGAGCAAACTACCCTCCCAGTAAAACGAAAAACTTTAATCCATGAAGAAGATATCAAAAAAATGGTATTCACCTAGAACCAAGGATCTAGATGACTCATGTAAAAATCTTCAATGATTACAAAAATTATTCTGTCTACTAAAATCCTGGATTAAGCCTTTCCCAAAGCCATCTTCATATTGGAAAAGGTGCAATGTTAATACATTCTGAAGTTATGAAACAAACATTCTAATCTAAAGATGGGAAATGGTACAGGTAAAAGTATCTCCGGTGGTATTTTTCAGTTTCAAGGGTTTATTACATAAATTCATTTCTTTCTCAATCTTCCCCTTTCTATACAACCAAATACGTGTACCATCTATACCTATTTGTCTAGATAGCCTACGAGGGAAAACTCCCATTGTGGGTTTTTATTAAAACTGAACTGTGAACACTGAAAAAGACATTCTACTCAATGTGTTGCCAAAAATAGTTTAATCCAATCATTTTTTAAAAACCACACACACATTTTGCTGCGAAGGACTCAAAGGGTAACTCAAAAAAGGTGATTGGTCAAGGAAAAAAAAAGCATTTCTCTAACAACTAGGAAACTATCTGCCTAAACTAGGAACAAATGAAAAAGAGGGAGGGATTTTGCCGAGTGTTTCAATGTCCTCAACTAGGCCTTTCCTCCGTATCAGCACGGGTTCAAGCCGAATCCATAAACAATAACTAGTTGGTTACCATCACAAAAAAATTTTTAAAAAACCCAAATGTTTCACTTTCTTTAGAAATTCTCCACGACAAAAACCTTATCCGGCAGCAAGGCCTTTTTTTCTATACCCATTCTAACCTAAATGCCCCTAAGGATCGTTATGTTCCCCTCCACCCTACTCCACTGGGCACCAGAATTTCCAAAATGGTTCTCTCCGGGGCACATGCAAGAGTTGTCAATATTTACTGAACAAAAGCCTCTATTATTAAATTGTCTCACAAAATGGAGGTCTGTCGGAGGAGGGGGGGGAAGGAAAAAAAAAAAGAGAAGAAAGAGACAGGCCATAACATTTCTCTTTTCACAAAATGGGGCCAAACACACCCACTTGCAGAAGCCGCGGTCGGGGTCAGACTCTGCAGGGCGGCCGCGGTGCCGTGGGGTGGGGGCGCCGCTCGGGGTCTGGGCCCCGGGGCAGGGCTCCCCCGCGACCCGACACCGGGGGCACGGTGGCCGGCGCGTCGCTGGCCGCCCGCGAGGGCGGTGGGGAGGGAGCGTTCCCGAGGCCGGGGGGGCGAGGGGGTGCTGGGGACGGAGTCGGGGGCGCCAGGGCACCCAGCAGGCGACCACTCGGGCCGGCCCGGCCGCGCAGGCTGCCCGGGTCCCGGCCAAGTCAACAGAGGCGGCTCAAACTCTCCCCTCCGCCTCCGGGCCCCGCCTGACCCCATTGGCAGCCGTTCCCGCCAATCCGCGCCGTCACCGCCCCCCGCGGCCGGCCTGCCCGCGCCTGATTGGCCGGGCCGGGCGCCGGGACCTCGTGTTACCAATCTGGGAGCCCCTTCCTCAGCCACACGCGCGAGCCCAGGTGCGCCCGCGGAGCCCCGGCCCCGCGCCGTCGCCCGTCCCCTCCCCCACCCCCAGGGCACCGGCGGAGACTTACCGTCCCGGGAGGTGCCCATCAGCTGGTCCAGCATGGCGCGCATCTGGGCCTGCGCCGACATGGCGGCGGCGTAGCGGGCGGGCGGGGGCTGGGCGCGGAGCAGGCCCTTTTGGGCGGGGGGCAAGCAGGGGGTGGGGTGGGGGAGGTGAGACGCTGCCTCGGTGGCGGTGGTGACGGCGGCGGTGGTGGTGGTGGTGGTAGTGGCGGTGGTGGCCGCTGGCGCCCCGCCGCCTCGAGGCGTGAGGAAAGGGAGCCCGAGGGACTGAGGGGTTGCAGGCGTGTCCGCGCGGCGCTTCTCCCGACGACGCGGACGTGGAAGACGGCCGCCCTCGGCCCCGCGCTCTCCGTCCGGGTTCCTGGGACACGAGCCGCACGGGCGCAGCCAGCGCTCGCCGCCAACACCGCCACCCGCCACAAGCCGTCAGCCCCCCCCCGGCCCGCTCTGACGCCGCTCGCCGCCGCCGCCGTCGCCGCCGCCACGCGAGCGCGCACGCTCCTGGCGCCGCCGCGTTTCCCGCGGGGGCTCCACCAACCGGCGGCCAACTGTAGGGCCTGGGCCCGCCCCGCCCGCCCGCGCGGGGCCCGCCCTAACGGCTCTCGGGCGCGTGCACGCGCGCGGCGCCCGCCCCTGCGCCGCAGGTCTCGCGAGATCCCGCCGCCGCCCGCCCCGCCCCCACCGCGACCCTCGGGCCGGAGCTGCCCGCGGCGCCCGGCCGGGGAAGCCCGAGGCCGGAAGTGGGGCCCCAGCTCGGGCTCCGGGGAGGTGAGCGGGCTCCGCACGGAGACGCGCTGACCGTTAAACCCCTTCTCCGGGACCCACCCAGACCAGTAGCCCGTGCGGACAGCTGACCCTTGGGGGCCGTGTGCCCACCGTCACCCCCACCCCAGAGTGCGGGCGGTCATGTTGGGGAGATGCGACCACCCCCACCCTGCCCACCTCCACCTCCGACACACAGCACACGCGCGGGGCACCTCGACGGCCCCGGGGCGAGGGGGGGTGGAGGAGAATAGGCGGGAGCTGCGGCCTCCGTGGGCAGCTGAGGCTCGGACGCGGGGACCTGCGAGGGGAAACGGGCTGGGCTCGGAGATAATTGCTCGCCTGCCTTGAAAGCGCAATTGGAAGAATAAGATAGCCTTTGCGGTGCTTGGCATCCCCGAGGGGAAAGACGGCCCGGGGGTCTGCAGCTTGCTGGGGTCCGCAGTGGGGAGGGGTCGGGGGGATGGATGGAAATGGAGGTGACAGGGGCGTGGGCTTTTTGGTGTTCGTGGGAGTCTGTGCTGTATCGTCATTCATAAATTTGGATACAGTTAGAACCGAGTTACTTTTATAAACCTAAGGTTTTTTTTTTTCTTTTTTAATCACGTAGAGAGCAGAGGACTTCAAAGAATGTGCAGAACAGAGGGGCTGGAGAGATAGTACAGGGGTCAGGCCTTGCGCCTTGTACACCTGACCTGGATACAGTCCCCAGCACTACCCCTACCCAGCACCGCCAGAAGTGATGCCAGAGCTCAGCTAGAAGTAAGCCCTGACCACTGCCAGGTGTGCCCCCCGCCCCCAAACAAACCTAAAAACAAAAATGCAGAGCCAGAATGACTTACGTGCTGAGGAAAACGTGTTCACAGAGGGAAAGGAAGAGGAGAAAGAATGGGTAAGAGGGTTCGTTTTTATGGCGGAGGATGGCACAAAAACAGTGGTGGCGGGGCCACAGCGTGGTAGTACATTTTTGGAGGGATAAAGTTGTATTCTCGCAATGTATCATAAATCAAGGATAAATCAATAAAATTTTGTTTAAAAAATTTAAACCCGTTCAGGACAGAAGAGATAATACAGCAGGTGAGGCACTTGCCATGCACACAGCTGACCTCGGTTCAGTCCCCAGCACCACATATGGAGCCCCAAGCATTGTCAGAGTCAGCCCTAAGCATGCCCATGTGTGGCCCAAAAAGAAACAACAACAAAAAAACACTTAAGTCCTCAAGATGAAATACAGGTATTTCTAGATACTGTGAAAAGCAGTAGCACTATAGTCCCGTTGTTCATCGATTTGCTCGAGCGGGCACCAGTAACATCTCCATTGTGAGACTTGTTACTGTTTTTGGCATATTGAATATGCCACGGGTAGCTTGCCAGGCTTTGCCATCCAGGCGAGATACAGAAACTGAACTACTGTAAGTCTAGGGTGATAGTGTAGCTGGTAGGACGCTTGCCTTTCTCGCAGTCAAAACGGGTTTGATCTCTGGCATCCCATATGGTCCCCAGAGGGCCACCAGGAGTGATTCCTAAGTGAAGGAAGAGCCGGGAGTAACCCCTAACCATTGCCAGGTGTGGCCCCCAAACCAAAGAATAAATAAACCAAACAGCAGTGGATAGAGGAAGAAGGGGCAGTGGAAATACATACAATAATATGAATTAACCTTAAATCAGTAAGCTGAGCAAAAGACATCAGCTCAAAACGGTACCTTCTTTTTTTTTTTTTCCGCTTTTTGTGTCACACCTGGTGATGCTCAAGGGTTCCTCCTGAGTTATTTTATGCATTCAGGAATCACTCCTGGTGGTGCTCAGGAGACCATATGGGATGCTGGGAATCGAACCTGGGTTGGCCGCATGCAAGGCAAACGCCCTACCTGCTGTGCTATCGCTCCAGTCCCAAAATGGTACCTTCTATCCCACTACATTTAGACAAGATAGATGGACAAGTCCAACTCAGCTATGGTGATGACAAGCCAGTGAGTGAGTTGATGCATGGGCCCAGGGGTGAGGAAGGGGAAATGACTACCAAAGTGCATGAGAGGGGCCGGAGCGATAGCACAGCGGGTAGTGCGTTTGCCTTGCACGCGGCCGACCCAGGTTCGATCCCCGGCATCCCATATGGTCCCCCAAGCACTACCAGGAGTAATTCCTGAGTGCAAAGCCAGGAGTAACCCCAGAAGTGTCCTGTAAGGGGAAATGATTACCAAAGTGCATGAGAAAACTGGGGACGGCGACAGAAGTGTCCTGTAGCTTGTCTGTGTTGGGACCAGACCCAGGACAACTAGGGCGCTACTGGTAGCGCTCAGGAAACCTTGTCCTGGGGGCTGAGCCTGATTCTTCCCACATGCAAAGCAAGCACTCAGCCTTTTGAGCTGTCTCTCTGTTATGTTGTCACTTTATTGACATCTTTATTCTTCAGGTAAATCATTCGCCATTATTAATTGGCCTGTACAGTTAAAGCAGATATAGTTATTTTATGTAAATTACATCACAGTGCTTATTATTCAATACTCTAATTTTTTTTTTTTTAGTCACACCCGTCTCTGCACTCAGGAATTAATCCTGGCGGTGCTCAGGGGACCATATGGGATACTGGGATTCGAACCCGGGTTGGCTGCGTGAAAGGCAAGTGCCCTACCGGCTATGCTATCGCTCCAGCCCCAAATACTCTGTCACTGTCATCCCATTGCTCATTGATTTGCTCGAGCGGGCACCAGTAATGTCTCTAATGTGAGACTTGTTAATGCTTTTGGCATATCGAACACGCCACGGGTAGCTTGCCAGGCTCTGCTGTGTGGGCGGGATACTCTCCGTAGCTTGCTGGGCTCTCTGAGAGGGGCGAAGGAATTGAACCCGGGTCGGCCTCGTGCACGGCAAATGCCCTACCCATTGTGCTATCGCTCCAACCCCCGCCCCCCCTAATACTCTAAAATTTAAAAAACATTTTAAATGAATATAATAACTTTCATGGATAAATCCATTCAGTTCAACTGTGAAAAAGTACAAGAGATGGATGGTGGTAATTTCATGAGGAGAGATTTAAGTCTAGTGGGCTAGAGAGATAAGGGGTCCTCGACTGGAGGTAAGGGATCCCCTGGCACCACATATGGTCCCCTGAGCACCACCAGGGATCACTCCTGAGTACAGAGGCACAAGTATCCCCAAGTACTGCAGAATGTTGTTCCAACACCCACCCCCAATTAATTTAAAACTAAAGCAACTACTTGCTAATGTAAACATGACTCCCATTTGCTATACCATCTTGTTGGCATTCAAACTCAGGTCAGCTGAGCTGCCACAGTCACGTAACAGCACCCGAGAGAGTACGAGGATTAAAGCACTTGCTCTGTTCGGGCAGCACAGCAGGGCGGGAAGGGCACTTGCCTGACATGTGGCCGGCCTGGGTTCCACCCGCGACATGCCATATGGGCTCCCTAGCACCGCCAGGTCTAATTCCTGAGTGCAGAGCCAGGAGTCACCCCTGAACATTGCCAGGTGTGGCCCGAGCACCAAATAAAAAGACAAAACCCAACCAACCCCACTTGTCTTGCGTGTGGCCAGCCTCCGAGTATTCCTCTGAGAACGAGGGGAGTGACTGCTGGTCACTGGTGTGTGGTTCCCCCGCCTCACCCCACTCACCCCGATAAAGAGCAAAGTTTAGCTCACATTTAGCTCACCCAGCTCACATTTCTACTTTTTAAAAAACTCTGGTCAATGGAACGTTTGTTTGACCTTGTTGCTTGACCTTTTAAACATTAATCTCTTACGGGTAAAAATGGTGTTTGCAAGGGCTTTATGAATAGATCTTTTTAGATTATGTTCCTGTTGTGAATAAAGCTAAGTGAACTGTGGATTCAAAACACTGAACTAGATCCCTATGGCAGTGCTCTGGAGAGGATGAGAATGAAACATGCTCCGTGCTGGGGACCGGATCCAAGACCTCACACAGCAAGGCAAGTGTGTTTGTTTTTTTTTTTTTTTTTGGCTTTTTAGGTCACACCCGGTGATGCACAGGGGTTACTCCTGGCTCTGCACTCAGGAATTACTACTGGCGGTGCTCAGGGGACCATATGAGATGCTGGGATTCGAACCCGGGTCGGCTGCATGCAAGGCAAATGCCCTACCTGCTGTGCTATCGCTCCAGCCCCCAGAGAGTAACTTTTGAGGAGTATAAGATATTAGGAGACATTTATTTATTGATCGATTGAACTTTATTGAATCGCCGTGAGATACAGCTAGAAAGCTTTTTTTTTTTTGCTTTTGGGTCACACCCAGCGATGCACAGGGGTTACTCTTGGCTCTGCACTCAGGAATTACCCCTGGCGGTGCTCAGGGGACCATATGGGATGCTGGGACTCAAACCCGGGTCGGCCGCGTGCAAGGCAAACGCCCTACCCGCTGAGCTATCACTCCATCCCCAACAGCTAGAAAGCTTTTACGTTTGAGATTCAGCCATACAATGATCGAACATCCATCCTCCACCAGTGCACATTTTCTACCACCAATGTATCCCCCTGACCAGTCCTCACCCGGCCTCTATGGCAGGCAATTTCCCCAATACTCTACTTTTGGGCATTATGTTTTGCCCGAATTTTCCCACTATCATTGAAGCCTGCCTGTCAGGGGCAGATGCTAGATAATTTATTTTCCATTGCTCATTTTGAATGTCATTAGAGTTTGCATGGCCACAAAGTGGCCACGAGCTTCTGGGATCCTCCATTGTAGATGGTTGGGTTCCAGAGACATCTTTGTAGGGCTTTTTGGATCCATTTTGGGATTCATTTTGGGGTTCAGTTGGGAGTCTCTGGACCAGGGCTGTTGGTGCGACAAGATGGCGCCCGGAGGCAGATGGTGGGAGTGACAGCCAGGCGTCGGAGCAGGTGGAGAGCCAGGGAGGGGCTGTCTGGTGCCTCTGCCATGCGGCGTGGAGGTTTAGTCGTGGTACCCACATACCTGGGCACCAGGAAACCATTTAAAGAACAGTTTAGGGCTAGAGACATACTCAGGGGTTAAGGTACTTGCTTTGCATGCAGCTGACCCTGGTTCAAATCCCTGGGCCCAAATATGGTTCTCCGCACACTGTCAGGAGTATTTTCTGAGTACACAGCCAGACAAGTGCTGAGACCAGCAAGATGTGATCTTCAGACAAAACCCAAAACCAAATTTCCCCTAGCCCTGCAAAAGAGACGGGGCTGGCCAGAGTACAGTGGGTGGGAAATTTGCCTTGTATGCAGCAATTGGAGCTCTATCCCCACCCCATGTGGTCCTGCCAGGAGTAAGCTCTGAATACTGCCCAGTGTGAACCAAAAAGAAAATTTATGTACACCTATATCCACTGTAGAACTTAGTACAATATAGAAATAACCCAAATGCCCAGCAAAAAAAGAGTGGGTGGAATTCCTGTGGCAGATATACACAATGAAGTATTAATACAGCTGAAAGCAAAGATGAAATCCTTGCAGTTCACTGCAACATAGATGGAACTGGAGGGTAATCAACTTAATGAAGTGAGAGAGAAGACAAATACCAGATGATGTCACTCACGTAACATCCAGACAAAAAACAAGGGAATTTACATTATAAAACAGGGACAAACCCTTAGATTACAAAACAAATTAATAAATGGGAAAGGTCAGGAGTAAATGAGGATCTGCTTCAAGATCACATTAGGAGTTTTTTTTTTTTTTTGCCTTTTGGGTCACACCTGGCACTGCACAAGGGTTACTCCTTGCTCTGCACTCAGGAGTTACTCCTTGCTCTGCACTCAGGAGTTACTCCTGCTGGTGCTCAGGAGTTACTCCTTGCTCTGCACTCAGGAGTTACTCCTGCCGGTGCTCAGGAGTTACTCCTTGCTCTGCACTCAGGAGTTACTCCTGCCGGTGCTCAGGGGATCATATGGGATCCTGGGAATCAAACCCGTGTCGGCTGCATACAAGGCAAGCACCCTACCCACTGTGCAATCGCTCCAGCCCCACATTAGGAGTGTTGGAAGGGGACTTTGGTCGTATGGAGGCATTAACTGTACAGTAATACCATAAACCATTATAACCACACTACCAAGTACATACACGAATAAAAGATTGTTGGTACTTTTCTAAGGACAGACAAGGCTGATTGGGAAAAGGATATTACCGCCATTGCACGGGCCCAGAAACACAGCACAGCAGGTGAGGGATTGCTTTGCAAATGGCTAACCCGGGTTTGACTCCCGGCACCAAATATAGTCCCCAAGTCCTGTCAGGAGCAATCCCTTAGCACCTCTGGGTATGAACCCCAAACCAGACTACAACCACCACAGAGGCAGGCCGTTGATTGGCTGGATGCGGAAGAGGAAGAGGAAGGCTGCTGCAGAGCGGCGGTCTCGGGCTTGCCTTCAGCGCGCTGAGCCGGAAGCTCCAGCAGCACCTTTGGTGCCCCGCTCAACTATCTTTCTCTAATTCCGTCAGCATTAGATACAGATTCAGTCATTTATGTTCCGACACCATCCTTCCACCAGTGTTTAAACTGTCTCTCGAGCCGCAAGCACCCACTTTGTGTCTTGTCAGCTAGGTGTGAACGTTAGAGCGGCATCTTGAACTATCCTGAAACTTCAATGAGTTTGGTCACCGTGTGGATACTGTTGAACTCAGTGTTCCCATATGTGATCCAGCCCTTGAGCCATCTTTGCAGCGCTTGTGTTACTGTCACTGTAGCACTGTCGTCCCGTTGTTCATCGATTTGCTCGAGCAGGCACCAGTAACGTCTCCATTATGAGACTTGTTACTGTTTTTGGCATTATCGAATATACCACGGGTAGCTTGCCAGGCTCTGCCATGCGGGAAGGGTACTCTCGGTAGCTTGCTGGGCTCTCTGAGAGGGACGGAGGAATTGAACCCGGGTTGGCCATGTGCAAGGCAAATGCCTTACCCGCTGTGCTGTCAACATCTAAAAAAGCTTTAAGCGGAGGCTGGAGCGATAGCACAGCGGGTAGGGCGTTTGCCTTGCACGCGGCCGACCCGGGTTCAAATCCCAGCATCCCATATGGTCCCCTGAGCAACGCCAGGAGTAATTCCTGAGTGTAGAACCAGGAGGAACCCCTGTGCATCGCCGGGTGTGACCCAAAAAGAAAAAAAAAAAAAAAAAAGCTTTAAGGGACCAGAACAGGTAGGGTACTTGCCTTGCATGCAGCCAACCTAGGTTTGATTCCCAGCATCCCATATGGTTGGTCAAGAGGAATTCCTGAACGCAGAGGCAGGAACAACCCCTGAGCACTGCCGGGTGTGGCCGAAAATCAAATAAATAGAAAGGGTTTAAAAGTAGATCAAGATTAGTCTGGAGAAACAGTACACGGGCAAGGGTAAGGTGCTTGCCTTACACCCTCGGCATCCCATATGGTCCCCTCCTCACCACCAGGACTGATTGTCTGTACAGTGCCAGGAGTAAGTCCAGAGCATTGCTGGGTATACCCCACCTCCCCACAGCAAAAAATAAATAAAAAGACCAAGACAATCAATCTGGTGAAAGAAATTTAATAAATTCCTTGAATAAGGTTGAAACCGCCCCAAGAAATAACCAACACAACTAGAGAAAAATCCTCAACTTTTCCGAATAATTTAATGATAAATACATATATATAGAAATGACCTTCTGGAATGAAGGCAGCGGCACACACGGAGTCTCTCTCCGTCTTCACTGCTCCCAGCCCTTCCCTCCGGGCTGGCGCGGCAGCTTGAGCCCCACCAGGCCAGCCGACTCTTCCACGGAGCGCTCCCCCTTGCCATGAAACTCCTCATGGAGGGCCACGTGCTGGCGGACGCTGCGGAGGAGGCAGAGGTAAGTGGCCGCCTGGAAATGAAGCTGGTGCTGAGCGCGGCACAACTTCTCACTGGTGACCTGGGGGGAGCAGCAAGGCCAGAATTTTATTTTCAATTTTTAAAAATTTTAATTAAAAAATAAAATTAAGAACTTTAATCTCGTCAAAAATCAAGTTTGCCTAGCACCATTATTCCAAACAGTGTGAAATGGTATTGGAATTCACCTATCACAAACTTTCTTTAAATAGATCAATTCTGCTAAACATGTATTGCTATCTGGGAAAGAAAGTTGAATTACTAGTTTGTCTTTTTTCCTGGAAATTTGGATTAAGAAACATGGACATACCTTGAGTTAAAGATTGAGATTTAAGGGGCTGGAGCGATAGCAAAGTGGGTAGGGTGTTTGCCTTGCACTCAGCCAACCCGGGTTCGATTCCCAGCATCCCATATGGTCCCCCAGCACCGCCAGGAGTAATTCCCGAGTGCATGAGCCAGGAATAACCCCTGTGCATTACTGCATGACTATTTGACCCAAAATACAAGACATAAATAAATAAATGAGGTTTAGTTTTATAAATTTATCCAAAAATTATTTAATAAATCCTTGTTAACCACTTTGGGGTTAGGAGAGATAGTACAGGCGGTAAGATACTTGCCTTGCATGAAGCCAACCCTAGTTAAGTCCTGGGCACCACATATGGCCCCCCAGACGCCGAAGAGTGCTCCCTGAGAGGTAATAGCACCGGGAGTGGGCGAGGACAGATGCTAAGCCCAGAAAGGGACAGGCCAGCTCTCAGGCCGTGCTGCCCAAGGTGCTCTGCCAGGGACCCTTCCTCCAGGTTCCTTCCGTACTTATCAGACTTTCACCTGAAGCCCCCTGGAATCTGTTTGCTGTTTTGTGCTCAGATCCCTGTGGCAAGGCTCAGAGAACCGTATGCTGAGGACTTAATCTGGGTCTGCTGCATGCAAAGCAGGTGCCCCATCAGCTGTACCAGTGACTTGTCTCCATGTTGGAATATCTTGGGGGTCCCAAGGGGTGGGGCATATGGTTGAGAAATGAAGCTCAGGTGAAAAGAAACTGATCAGAAGTGAAATGTGTATCCTGCCTACATATGATTCTAAAACTGAATGACTGAATGAGTGCTGACTTCCAGTTAAGCTACGGGGAATTTTACATGAAGATTAAATTCAATTTCCCCCCACCCCAGCTCATGGGCCACACCCAGTGATGCTCAGGGGTTACTCTTGGCTTCACACTCAAGATTCACTCCTGGCGGAACATGGGATGCTGAGAATCAAATCCAGGTCAATTGCATACAAGACAAGTGCTCTGCCAGTGTACTAACCAAAAAAAAAAAATTTTTTTTTAATTCACACCAGGCAATGCTCGGGGGACCATATGGGATGCTGGGGATCAAACTCAGATCAGCAACATGCAAGGCAAATGCCCTACCCGCTGTACTATTTGCTCTAGTCCCCTGAAACTTTAATACCAAAAAAGAATTTTTTTCAACTTCTCCTTTTACACAGGAGTTATCTTAGTATGGTATATCCAGAAAGGCATAAACTGGTTTAAAAAAAAAAATTGGTGCTAACTGCCCTAACAAGACCCTCGAACTAGGGAATCTGGAGGTTTAGCAGTGTTGCTTCCTGCTCCTCATGGGGTCACTGGAAGCCAATCTTGGCCAGTGGACCAGATGGAACGACGACAGGGCTTGTCTTTGCATTGCTGCTTGGACCCTGCAGTGCCAGGGACAGCAGGGAGCTCCCAATGGACACAAAGCATGTGCCCTTGTCCCTGGCGCTATCTCAATGGCCCTCAGTGTAACCTCCTGAGTTAGTCAAAGCTTAGAGCCAGAGGTATTACAGCAAGAAAGATGATTGTGGGGCTGGAGCGATAGCACAGTGGGTAGGGCATTTGCCTTGCACGCGGCCGACCCGGGTTCGATTCCCAGCATCCCATAGGGTCCCCTGAGCACCGCCAGCGGTGATTCCTGAGTGCAGAGCCAGGAGTAACCTCTGTGCATTGCCGGGTGTGACCCAAAAAGCAAAAAAAAAAAAAAAAGAAAGATGATTGTGTCTGATGCTGCCAACCCCAGCCCGATACACAGCACCACATATAGTACCCTGAGAAACCCCAGGATTAGTCCCTAAACATGGCCGGTGTGGGCAGTGCCCGCAACCCTCTCCCCCGCCACACACAACAAAACAAATAACCACTTATGAGAATGGAAGTGTCAAACTTCAACATATCAAAGGGTAGCTCAAGGATAACTTCTGGTTCTGTACTCAGGAATCACTCCTGTAAGTGCTGGAGGGACCACAGGAGATGCTGGAGATCAAACCCAGGTCCACCGTCTGCAAGGCAAGCGCCCTGTCCCCTATACTATCTCTCCACCTCAAATTACTCTCGTTTTTGCTGGGTTTTGGCCACACCTGGCTATGCATTCAGGGATTACCCCTGGAGGTGCTGGGGGGGGGGGGGGCAGAAGGGGCTGCTGGGGAGAGCAAACCTGGCTTAGCTGCCTGCAAGTCAAGTGCCTTACCCACTGTTTTATCACTCTAGCTCGGATCTGAAACAAATTCTATGTAAGTTTAAGACATTTAAAGGACTGATCTTGATTCACCTAAGCTGAGTGAGAAGATTCAGCAACATGCATAGTAAATGAGTCGCAAAAGAACAGATGATGTAGAAATTCTATTCTTGGTCCAGATAGATAGTACACTCACGAATAAGGTGCTTGCACTGTATGCAATTGACCTGGGTTTGACAGCACCACATACTGTCCCTCAAGCACTGCCAGGAGTGATCCCTGAATACAGTGCCAGGGGTAAACCCTAAGCACTACTGTATGTGGCTTGCTTCTCCCTATAATCCCTCCCACCCAAAAAGCCCCAAACCCAAAACACTATCTTCCTTAACAATCCCAAGAGATAACAGGCATAGATGGTT
This sequence comes from Sorex araneus, assembly GCF_027595985.1. Classification (NCBI taxonomy): domain Eukaryota; kingdom Metazoa; phylum Chordata; class Mammalia; order Eulipotyphla; family Soricidae; genus Sorex; species Sorex araneus. The sequence goes on along the minus strand of NC_073302.1, from coordinate 437,247,429 downwards.
TGAGTTAGATCTGGGTTAGAAGGAAAATCAAAAGAGCTCCCCAAATCCTCCTATGCACCCGAGGGGTGTTACTTGAAATCACAGACGTTTCAAATGCATTCCCAAGCCTCTGTGCTAAGGACTTTGCTTTCATAAGGTGCAACTACAATCATGTTCATCTTCCATTACATTTCCAATGAAATAAAGATACTGCCCACTCTCTCCTCACTTTCTACATCAGTCACTACAGCCGGGTGCTCACTACACTCTGGCCTTTCACTCTCCTGGGTCTTTCAGATCTCCCCCAACTGCTTGCTAACCCTAATCCAGCTGACCTAACTACAAATTCCTGCTGAATTAGTTTCCTGCTGTGCGGGGGAGGGGAGTATCTCCCCGGTGGTCAGCTCTGGCCTTAGCACTTCTTTTAAAGGGAGTCCTTGTACGGCTCCTGGGGGCTCCTGGGGGCTCCTGGGGTTAACGTCCCTGGCTCGGATATGCCACGCTTCCTTTCCCATCATCTCTCCAAACAGGTTCCCATCCACTTTCCTGTTTCTAAAATAGCTCGCAACTTTGGGCCACGCGCAGAAATGCTTAGGGGCGTTCTTCGGGAAGGTGCTCGGGAACCCTGAGGTGCTGGGGATGGGACTTAGGGCTCTCCTCAGATGCAACGTAAGTCTTCCTGGTCTTGAAGAGGTCTTTGGTTTAAGCACCATAGTGGGCTTTGCTGTGGGGGCCATACAACGCGGGGGGAATCCAACCCGCGCCGCTCGCATGCAGAAGCAAGCACTCGGCACCGACAATGCCATTTTTACCCAAAGGTCTCGGGCTAGGAACCAGCCAAACCGAGATGCAAGGGAAGAGACGAATGTCTACTCTCCAGGGACAGGGCGGGAGGGGATGCGGCCCGCGTTCCCGGTCCCGACTCCGGGCTCCGCAGGGGCCAAGCGAGCGGCCAATGAGAGCCTCGGGAGCGGCGCCCCTCGGTGCGAGCCCAGGGCCCGCTAACGGTGCGACCCGGGGCTGGGGGGAGGCGGAAGGTGGGCCCGCGGAGGCAGGCGTGGGGTCGCTCGCGCCCCGCCCCAGCCGGAGCCCGGGCTGCCGTACCCGATGTGCGCGGAACGCGTTCACGAGGTAGCGGTAGGCCGCGGTGTCGCGGTACGGCCGGCCAGTAGCCGCGTCCAGGTAGCGCAGCTCGCGCAGGAGGCCCCGCAGAGTGCGCGCCGGGGAGCCCAGGGCGGCCATGTCCGTGTCCTCGGCCGCTTCCGGGCGGCCCGCGCCTGCGCAGTGAGGTCAGCGGCGAGCGGGCGCCCGACGGCCGCGCCTGCGCAGTGAGGAGGTGAGGACCGAGCGGGCGCCCGACGGCCGCGCCTGCGCAGCGAGGAGGCGAGGGCCGAGCGGCGCCCGCCGGCCCCAGAGGAAAGCGAGGGAGTGCCAAGCGCGGACGGGGCAGTCCGTACTGCTGGACCCTCGCCGCCTGACCCTTTTGCCCCTCCCCGTCCTGCCGACGCGGAGCCCCTGGCCACGAGAGCGCCAGGCGGGACCGGGCTTCACGTGCCACAGGGAACCCGCCCAAAGAGGGGTCTTGTTTTCGCGCGTTTCACGCTTTCTGGAGGAGATGCCAATATGCAGCAGTCTCCCGGGACGGGACGACGGCCGGGAGGGAGGCCCTGGAGGACGCCGATTCTCGCGGGCCGGAGCCCACAGCCAGTAAAACCGCATAGACCCAGTTCCGTTTCAGAGTTAAATAATCATAGCTCTCAATTTTTTTTTCTCCCTTTTTGGGTCCCTTTAGAAAAAAGAGCGATTTAAAGGAAAGAAAGAAAAGAAAAAGGCAGGAAAAAGAAATCACCCCAGATGGGACTCGAACCCACAATCCCTGGCTTAGGAGGCCAATGCCTTATCCATTAGGCCACTGGGGCTTCTGTGAACGACGCGTTCAAACGACGTATTCAATGGATTTCCTGCTTGGGACGTCACGGGCCCAGCGCGCCTCCGTGGCCTATCCTGGGCTACCACACTGGGACCGGCGTGGGGCGAGGCATGCTGGGAGTTGTAGTTCGAGGGGGACAAGAGGCCGCGGGACAGCGCCGAAGGCTTTACCCTGGGAAGAGCAGCGCCGCGCCGGACGGAGGCGAGCGCGCACACGGGGATGCGTCCGCGCCGGCTCGCTCGCTCACCCCTGCGACTGCGCCTGCGCGCCCGCGGCCACGCGGCGTCACGGAGCCGAGCGCGCGGACCGCGCGGCCGCCGGTCGGACACCCGGGCCCCGAGCCTCGGCCCGTGAGGCGCGTTCCCGGAAGCAGCCGACCCCTTCCGGGGTCACGGCTTTCCGGACCGAGCGCGGCGCCGGCCGGCCGTTAGGGGGCGTGCGCTGCGGCCGCCGTTTGCTTCCGGTGGACGCGCCGAGGCCACTTCCGCCGAGCCCGCCTGGGGCCAGCCGGACCTGGCTTGTGGCCTCGGCCCAGTACCACGTGTTGAATCAAGGAGGTCGCAGCGGGAGCCATCGCCTCCGCTCCCGGGTCCGAGACCCGCCTGTCCCGGGAGTGTAGCCAGGGGCGCCCCCCTCGCCCCTACTGTAAAGTCCGCGTGACTCCCAGGCCCTTGCCCGGCCCACGCCAGGACTGACCTTTCCTTCTGCCCTCTGCTCGGGCTTCCGCGGCCCAGTCGCTCTCTCTGCACCCCGGGGTTCTCCCCGTGGCTGTCGAGCAGCTCTGCGAGTTCCCCCGCGCTCCCAGCGCGAGCACCGCGTGGCTCCGGCCGTTCTGGGCCAGGAACGTTGGCGAAGGCCCCAGGAACGTTGGCCAAGCCCCTGCCCGCTGACTCCGGGGAGCACCAACGCCGGGAATACCCCCCGGCACTCACCATGCTCGCAGCCACGGTGCCGTTTGGACAAGCCCTCTTTCTTCTTCCTTGTGTGTTTCGCCTTCCAAGCAGCAGCCCCGGGACGGCCCTGTCATTCGCCTCCAAATTTGCCAGTGGTTGAAGACTTCTGGGGGCCTGGGGGGGTCCCAACATCCCGCAGCGTGGGGACCTCCAGGCCGAGGGCGGAAGTGCGGGGACCATGTGATGCTGGACGTCCAATGGGTCCACGGCCCACCAGCCTCGTTTAGGGTTTTGAGGGCCACACAAGGAGATGAGAACTAAGCCATTTCCTTCGCTCCCCGGCTCGAGACCAGCCTTTCCTGAAAGTCTAGCCCAGGGGATAATCACTAATCACCGTCAATCATACTTTAATGGATCTGGGGGATCTTAAGGGACGCCGGAGATTGAGCCTGAGTCCGTCGTGTGCAAGGATAGTGACCTACACGAGGCACCAAAGCTCCAGCCCCCCATAGATGTTCCTGTGTGTTGGTGGGGGGAGGGGATGGGGAACGGGGCTGAAGATATTCAGTGGGCTAAAATGCTTGTCTTGCATCAAGATAAACCCGTGTTTGACCCCCGGCCCCTCATAGGGTCCCCTGAACCCCTACGTTTCCTGAGCACAGAGACGGGAGTAAAAACAGCCTGCCAGATGTGGCTCCAAAAAAAAAAAAAAATCCAAAAGAAACAAAAAATGGTACACCGAAGTAAGTGCTGGAGACAATTCTGGTTCAATCCTCAGCTCCCCAAGCACCACCAGAAATGATCCCTAAGCACTGCCAGTGTGACCCTAAACCCTACCTCTCCCCCACTCCCCCACCCCCCACCCAAAAACAACAACAAAGTAAACGGAGCAGGAGGTTGAGTTCCATCTGCTGTTGAGGGAAGAAAGTCAAGTATGTGGGCTGCAGCGATGGTACAGTGGGAAGGCATTGGCCTTGCAGGTGGCCAACCTGGGTTCCATTCCAGGGTTCCACGTACGGTCCCGGAACCAGGCCAGGAGTGATCCCTGAGCACAGATCCCTCCGCCTCTGGTCTGCGCTTTAGAGGAAAGCCCCTGGGAATCAGCAGTAACCCCTGGATTGGCTTACATCAGAGAGCCTCTTCTCTATGAGTTTCCAGTTGTCAGTAATTTTTTGAGGCGCAGGGGGCACACGCAGCAAAGCTTAGGAGTTACTACTAGCTCTGCACTCAACAGTTTTTCCTGGCGGTTCTCTGGGGACCTCATCTAGGTCATCTGTGTGCAAGGCAAATACCCTGCCCGCTGTACTATTGCTCTGGCTCCAGTAGCTAGGACTTCTATTTTATTATATTTTAGGTTTTGGTAAAATCCACTCTGTATACCCATGGAACTGAGATGAAAGACCTGCTCAAAAACGGACAAACGGGGTCAGGGAGGTAGTACAGCGGGTAAGACACTCTGCACATAGCCAACCCAGGTCTGATCCTCAGCATCCCATATGGTCCCCTGAGCACTGCCAGGAATGACTCCTGAGTGCAGAGCCAGGAGTAAACTCTGAGCACTGCCGTGTGTGCCCCATCCCTCCTTAAAAAAATGAACACACAAATGTTCATGGCAGCATTCTCAACAGCCAGAAGATGGAATATTCCAAGTGCCTCTTGCATGATGAAGGGCCACACCCAGCAGTGTGACTGCACGCAAGGTAAGTGCCTTAACTCCTGTACTATCTCTCCGGACCTGGGCAGCAAACTGAATATTAGGGGGAACGCACATCGTCCAGAATAACTAGGGGTGGTACATACTGGTAAGAACAACAGATCAAAACGATGGAATCATCGTGAACGCTGATGCCCCAGTAAAATTCATGGGTCTTTGAAAAGGTACTAAGGACACTGTAGCACTGTCGTCCCATTGTTCATCGATTTGCTCAAGCAGGCGCCAGTAACGTCTCCATTGTGAGACTTGTTACTGGTTTTAGGATATCAACTATGTCATGGGTAGCTTGCCAGGCTCTGCCGTGCGGGCGGGATACTCTTGGTAGCTTGTCTTGCTCCCTGAGAGGGATGGAGGAATTGCTCCCGGGTCGGCCGCGTGCAAGGCAGACGACCTACCCACTGTGCTATGGCTCCAGTCCATTAAGGAAACAGTCTAGTAAAATTGAGTGAGAGAGACGGGGGGCTGCAGATGGGGGTTAGTGATGGGGGACGGTGTGGGGGCGGTGCTGGGTGTAGAGTGGCCCTAAGCATAAGCAGTAGTGGCTGCTCCCAATTACAAAAGATGTTATGAAAAGTTATGAGGAGCTGAATAAGGAAATTTGTCACGAAGTGTAAAAAATATAAAGGCGTGTGCAGAAGGGGTGATGTGTGATGGTGCGTGCTCGAGAGCTCTGGGGTGCTCGCTCTCTCACTACTTGCGATGGGTGCTCTAAAGCTGCTGTGTAGGGACCGATCCGGGTGGCCCCTGCTTCTGTATGTGCTGCTGTGCTCTCTCTTTTTTTTTTTTTTTTTTTTTGGCTATTTGGGTCACACCTGGCTATGCTCAGAGGTTACTCCTCGCGGTGCTCGGGGGGGGGGGGGGGACCATATGGGATGCTGGGAATCGAACCCGGGCTGGCCGCGTGCAAGTCAAATATCCTACCCACTGTACTATTACTCCAGCCCCTCTCTTCTGTCTTTTTATCTCTGACTCTGTCGTCTCTCCTCTGGTCTCTTTCGATCTCTCTTCTTCCAATCTCTCTCTCTGGAGACCTTCTCGCTCTTACTTCTGACTCTGACCCTTACTTCTGACTCTGTCCTTTATTTCTGACTCTGACCCCCTCCGCTCTTACAGTCTTAGTTTATATATAGCAGTCACATAGGGTGGTGACACAAAGGTGGGTTGAACATTAACAAATCAACAGAGGGGTAAGACCACTCCTCCAGATTAACTCTAGTATAAAATCTCATCTAAGGAGATTACTCCAGATTACTAGGAGATCTGCTTAAGGGCAGGACCCCATCCAGGGTGTGCTGCTTTCTTCTTTCCTCAGCTAGTAATCCACTTAATTAGTTGCAATAAATCTACTTCTAATATTTCTAGCAATGTCATTTTGTATGAGCACAGTAAGAAATATATCAAACTTAAAGTTTGGTTCTTCCTGAAGACATTCACTTTATATTCCAGACCGCAGTCCTCAGGCCAGGTTTCCTAACCCCAGCAGGGTCCTAGTCTCATTGTTACTTTTGGATCATGACAGCACTTGTCTATGACCATGCTCTCAACTTCTAGTTGAGTATTGTGATGCTTTGGCCTGACCCATTTTGATGCCAGGGTTGCTCACAGCTTGCCTTTGGTCCATTCAATCCCTTGTCGGGACCCTGATTTTGGGGTGTTAGGAACTAAAGGCAACTGAGTTGAGAAAGCAGATGCCCAGAAGTAAATATTATTGGAGTCAATCAACTCCCAAGTTACAAGAGCATAATATAAACTGTCTTCCTGTGTCCATACAGAAAGGTAAACTAAGTTCCTTGCGGCAAGACTGAAAGGACAAACCCAATGTTATCTTACAACAAAGAAGTTAGTTTCCATTCTTCTAATCTACCCTAGAATGAACTTCAATCTTAGGAAATATATATATATATATATATATATATATATATATATATATATATATATATATATATATATATATACTTTTTGCTTTTTGGGTCACACCCAGTGATGCACAAGGGTTACTCCTGGTCTGCACTCAGGAATTATTCCTGGCAGTGCTCAGGGAACCATATGGGATGCTGGGAATCGAACCCATGTCTGCTGCGTGCAAGGTGAATATTCGCCCTACCTGCTGTGCTAATGCTCCAGCCCCAGGAAATGTTTAATATATGAAATGTTTCTTAGTTTTGGGGCCACACTCAGCAATGCTTAGGGATTACTCCTGGCTCTGCATTCAGGAATCGCTCCTGGCAGTGCTTGGGAGATCATATGGAGTTCCAGGGATTGAATCTGGGTTGACCACATGCAGAGCAAGTGTCCAGTCCACTGTAGTACCCAACTCCATCAGCTGTACTTTTTATTTTTTTGCTTTTTGTGGGTCACACCTGGCGATGCACAGGGGTTACTCCTGGCTCTACACTCAGGAATCACCCTGGTGGTGCTCAGGGGACCATATGGGATGCTGGGAATTGAACCTGAGTCGGCTGCTTGCAAGGAAAATGCCCTACCCGCTGTACTGTTGTTCTTCCCTCAGCTGTACTTCTTATAGTCCCCCTAGCACCACCAGGACTGATTCTTGAGTGCAGAGCTAGGAGTAACCTGAGCATTGCTGAGGATGGCCCAGAAAACAAAAAAAAAAAACATATTATTCACTTATGAATAATAAAAGATAAAGAATCCTGTATACTTAATTGCTCATTTTGTAGGACAACTTGTCATTACATTTGGTTTTGGAAATAATCACTGTAGCACTGTCATCCTGGTGTTCATTGATTTGCTCAAGCGAGCACCAGTAACATCTCCATTGTGAGGCTTATTACTGTTTTTGGCATATCAAATATGCCTTGGGTAGCTTGCCAGGCTCTGCTGTGGGGGCGAGATACTCTCGGTAGCTTGCCGGGCTCTCCAAGAGGGGCAGAAGAACCAAACTCGGTTCGGCCTTGTGCAAAGCAAATGCCCTACCCGCTGTGCTAGCTAGTAGAAATCCTGGCTATTGGAGCCAGTGATTGTATAGTGGGTAGGGTGTTTACCTTGCACGCAGATGACTGAGGTTCGATACCAGGCATCCCATATGGTCCCCAGAGTACCACAAGAAGTAACTCCTTAATGCAGAGCCAGTAGTAACCCCTGAGCATTGCCGGGTGTGCATATCCCACCCCTCACAAAAGCACCACATCCAGGAGTACTCAAGGGTTATTCTTGACTCTGATTGCAGGGATCACATCTGGAGGGGTTCGGGAGACCATATGGGATGCCGCAGATCACTTGGGCCAGCTGTGTGCAAGGCAAGCACCCTGCCTATGTACTATCTCTCTTGCCCCATCATTTTTTCATAAACATTTTTTGGTTTTGTTTTGGAGCCACATTTAGTGGTCCTCAGGGCCTGCTCTAGGCTGTGTTGGGGACTGAATGCAGTCCTCTCTGCAAAGCATGTGCACTAGGGTTTCGAATTTTCTCTCTGGTCCTTGAAACCCATTTTAATACTATTGTTGTTTTGGAGCTATCCTCAGAATGCTCGGGGTCTGGGGACGATGGAGCCTCTTGCATACAAAGCATGTGCTCAGTCTATTGACACTCTCCAGTTTATTATTTTTAATCTACCAAGTGGGTCCCCTTGAGCATGATATTGTTTCAAGCTTCTATTATTAAGAGCAGCTTTTTTGTTTGTTTTGTTTTTTGCTTTTTGGGTCACACCCGGCCATGCACAGGGGTTACTCCTGGCTCATGCACTCAGGGATTAACTCCTGGCAGGGCTCAGGGGACCATATGGGATGCTGGGAATTGAACCCGGGTCAGCCACGTGCAAGGCAAACACCCTCCCCGCTGTGCTATTGCTCCAGCCCCTGAAGAGCAGCTTTCGAGATGGACCGTATGTACGGAAAGCTTGATGCATGTCCACTTTGTCCTTAGAATAAATCTGTGCCCAAGGCGACTTTGCTTGGGCACCTGGCATCGCTTCAGTCCTGCCTTTCTTCTGTTCTAGAAAAGCGTGTATAGCCTAGTCTCCCACAGGAAGGAGGAACTTACCTTTAGTCCACCTCATAGCAGCCTGGCTATTTTTTGCCTCAGTTCAGGACCTTTCCTTTTCCTTCTAACCAATCCCCCTTGGCGATTTCCCCTCCCCTGGGGAGCTGGTGCAGTGTCATTTACTCGGCTGAGTCTTCCCAGATGGCTACAGTCTGAAAGGCTGGGCAGCAGGTGAATGACGGACCACATCTTGGCACCCTCCTCTTGCAATGCATCCTCAGGGTTTACTCCTGGCTCTACACTCAGTGCTTGGAAAACCATATGGGATGCCAGGAATTGAACCTCGTTTAGTCACATGCACTGGCCCTGGAGACTTCGTCTTTGAACTTGTCACATGACTGTGGTTTACAAATGGGGAACAGGGGCTGTAACCTTTCACCTCTACTGACAGAATATGGACATGTAACTGCATCAGAAATAAGATATTCAAATTTAAGTTACTCCAAAAAGACCAGACACAAGAGTAATATGTACATTCCTCTTTATTTAATACAACAAACACAGAACACATACAAAAAGAAAAAAGAGCCATTCAGTTAAAAGGTCCTGTCACAAAGGATAGACAGGTGACATCTTCACGGAATCAGATAAGGCTCCTGTGTTATAACAGGGTTTGCGAGCGACGCCTGGAATATGAGCAAGGCTGTTGCAAAAAAGAGAAAGCAAAAAGCAAAAAAAAAAAAAAAAAATCCCTGCACTGAAGGAGTATGTCCATGGGGTTGATTTCTAGATTCACAGATCTCTATTTTGGAATGTTTAAGCAAATTCATCTGAGTTTTATGAAATATGATTTGTTGGCTTGTTGTTATTTTGTTTTGTTTTTGGTTAAGAAGTTCACCTGCCCTTCTTTCTGCTGAGTGACAAGATTTCTCTAATAACTTAGAGATGCACAAAAACACCCGAAGTTTGGAAAATGTGAGCATGAGCGTTCAGAGGGCGCGTGGAAGCGAGCAGCTGCTCTTGGGGCGAAGTCGCTTTTCAGGGGCTCCTGGGGCTAGTGTTCAGTCCACGACTGGGAAACGCAATGGAGATGCCGAGGCGCAGTGCAGGGGCGGTAGCAGCAGTTTGTCCATATTCCTGCTCTGAGCAGAGCTGGGAATTACACAAGCACCAGTTCATCTCAAAAGAGCCTTATACTAGCACGTGTGTGCGTGTGCACACGCGCACACACATACAGACACACACACACAAGCACACACACCCATTCACGACATTACCACCCCCTTTTATTTAAATTTATTATTATTGTTTTTTTCTTTTTACTAAAATAATACAAAAAAAGGGAGACAAGTATATTTACAAAAATCCATGGCTGGTACAGTACATAATTTTTAAGACACACTAAATGCTACAATCTTTCAGGTCCTGAGATTATTACAAATATCAACTCAAAAGCTGTGTTCAGGTCCAGTTTTTAAAGGAGGAAAAACAAAATCCCCAAATATTAAGTCACACTCTTATTTAAAATACAGCATATTCCTTCAAGTCAGCAAAAACACACCTCCCTATAAACCAATGCAGTACAGTAATCACTGCCTCTCCCCCAGAGGAGAGTCCCAGAATGGTCCAGGCTCCTTCCTTCCAAACGGCAAAAAAAAAAAAAAAAACCCGCGTTGGCGTCCCTCTCCCCTGTGGAGAAGGCTATGATAAGAGGCGGATGCGTAAGTGCAGGGAGGGTCCTCTCCAGAGAGAATGTTCATGGCAGAAACCGAATCAAAGGCTTTGCCTCATCGAAATTCCTAAGGGCATGGATGGGACGCTTACCCAGACTACAAAATCTGAATCCATATTCCCGGTCAGGTCCAGCAGATGGGTCTGTGGGCCCATACTCATTTTGATGGCTACAAATACGAGTTCCTGCTTGGGATGGAAAACACCCATCGCTGAGTTGCCCTGGTGGGCTGCGATGAATTTACTCTATGGAACACTTGCAGTGTTTTACCAGCCAAACCAAAGGGCACGCCCCAAACCTGCAAACTCTCAGATGGGATATTCTGAATGCTTTCTAGAATTTTCCTCAGTGGAAAATTCTTTGGTTGACTACAACCAAAGGCCAGGGCAAAGTTCTATCTGTTTCTCTGGAGGCTGGCAATGGATCAGAGGAACCTATCTCTGTGAAGGGCCCCTTTGCTTATTGCAAGCCTCAAAAAGGTCTATGGAGTCACTGATGTGAGCAGAGCCAGGACTGAAAAAGCTGACCACGGTTGGTCAACTAACTCCAAGACAGCAACGCCTCTGTCAGCAGAGAATAATTTGTCTTCTAGTGTTGCCAGCCCAAATTATGGGTAATCCTTGTTAAGCTTGCAAGCCTGAAGGAAAACTCAACTTGCTGGCCAAGGGGACAATGGGAGCCCCCAATGAGGAAAGCTTACGGTTGCAAGGACAGAAAATACAGGTCTGCTAAGATCTATCTGATGAAGGGCCGACTGCCCGGCCAGGCCTGGTGACTCAGCTGAATTCTGAATGCGCTCACGGGCAGTTCAGCTCCCATCAGACGCATGTTCAAGTTACCCTGCCTAGGAGCTGTCTTGTTTGAACTTCCACTAGGTTCCTATATAGTGCTCTGTCATAAAAGTTTGAAACTAGATTTTATGTGAAACAGAACTGTACTGTTAGTAGTGGAATGGGAGCATATACTCCATAGAATTTTCTAAGGAATATAAAAGTGGCACTACGGATTCAGAAAAACATTGCAAAGCAGTAAGCAGTAGGTTTTATGCTGAAATAAGGCAGTTTGACATGAAATAAAAGCCTCTAATAAAAGGCCAGCATCTCTTGAATGGTCTCTAGGAAGTATCAAGAGGAAGCCATGAAATGTTGTTACTGCCATATAACACAGTAGAAAAAGTTGATTTTTAATACAGATAAGTTTAAAAAAATGTTTCTGTCCTGGACATACAGACCTTCATTTAACCCCTGCAATTTCTGAGAGTATTCATGACCTGTTTGGGTAACAGCTTGGAAAGGTGTCTGAAATTTAAGTACTAACCGGCTGTAAAAGGGAAACATGTAAAAAGGCTTGAGCAAGTGTTATGGTATCAGGAAATAAAGATCAGCAAATGGGACTTTGGAAATATCTGAGAAAAATCTAGTCAAGATGACATTATCAAAGGTAATCTGATTAAAATCCCAAGAGTCGGTGTCTGGGGTGCGCTGAGGAGGGGAGTTGCTTCTCGGAACCTGCGCGCAGCCTCAGTGGGCAAGGAGAGGAGACCACCTCCGCCTCCCTCCCGGACTCTGGCCACGGAACTCAGATCCTGGGTAGCCACCCCCTCCTGCAACGGGAAAGCTCAGAGCTCTGACTAGGGAAGAAAGAATGAAGGCTACAGGAAGGGACGAGAAGAACGACTTAACATTGATATTCAAAGCTTTTGTTAATTAGAGTCTGACCATCAGTTCAGCTCCACAAACCTGAACTCGACACCACAGAATCTACAACTTTCTCAGAACTGAGCCCAGGGATGACATGACCGTCACGACCCAAAGGCGTTTCCTAAATCTGACTGCAGGTTTTCACCGGTGAAAGCATCCGCACTTTGTTTTGAAGATAAAGTTCACATTTCAGGATAGATGAACACAAAATTTCTTTATTTTCAGAGGAACAAACATTCAACAAAACCCTTGAGCCTTATTTCTTTGGATTAGACGTCTTAACATCTGCTATTTGAAGAATGGAGAAAGAGGGAGAAGTATGGAAAAGAAGGAGTATGTTTATCTGCATAGTTGATATTTAGAGGCTACTACTAACTAAGGCTTTATCTAGAGAAACAAACCCAGTGATTTTTAAGGAAAACAAACAAAAAACAAAGAAACAAAGAAACATCCTATCATGAGATTCAACAGGCCCTGCTGAGTCCTGGTCCTGAACCCGGAGGCAGGCCAGGGCTGGTGCTGTCTTAAGAGTCACAGGAGCTGGACAACGGTTCTTCATTCCCTTCATTCTCCTTCCCGGCTCGAGTATGTGCTACAGTTTAAATCTACCCACCCACCCCCAGCCCCCTACCTAACAACTGTTGTTCAGCATTTAGCCCTAACTAAAAATGCAAGCTCCATTTCCCCACGGTTGCTTCACATGACGAACTCTAGGTATTAACACCCACAGTGGAAAGGAGGTCAGCACCGTCTTCACCTTCTCCTAAGAGCTGGGCCCAGTAGGTGCCCTGCCGGCACTGCTCCAGCTAGGAAGTGACGCCTGCCTCGATTTCCCATTTCAACTCCTCCTTGGAGCTGCAGTGGCAGAAATGCCCCAGGGAGGGCAGGGAGAGTGTGGTGTTTCAGCCGCCCGAGGACGTGCCCCCAACCCAGCAAGGGTGCAGCCGGCTCCCCTCAGCCCGCACGCCATCGGGAAATCAGGCTGAGGACCCAGGAAGTGAGGCAGCTAAAACTCCCTCAGTCGCGCATCCATTCCAAGAGCCCAGCACCCAAGCTTCATCTAGCTTTAGGTTCTCTACAACCTTGGCGAAAAATCAGACAAATACCATAAAAGGTTACAAAACAAACACCCCCCCCCAAAAAAAAAAAAAAAACATAACCCCCAAATCCACTTATAATGAAGGAACTTAGTGTTACTTCTCCTTCCCCACTTATTCACCTGAAACCAAACATTTTACCCCACCACACATATAATGCTTAAATAATGAACAGGCATCTAAATTAGAATTCCAGTGATTTTGTTTTTTCTAATCCTAGAAACTGTATGGTGCTTTTTTACCCTTTATAGGGAAACTTTTTTTTTTTTTAGCCTCTGCTGGATGATAATACTATTTTTTAATTATATAGGACATTTTAGAAAAACTCAAAATATTTTTGAAATAGTAAAGTCTCTGATATCCCTGGGAGGTAGGTGAAAATCACTATACCCAATTTTTGACTGGGTAATCTGAGGCACAAAGGTTCAATGATATTCCCCCTAAACACAGTCATTTAAGCATGGAGTAGAACGAAGGGCCTCGAGTGGCGGTTCTGCTCTCTGGCCACCCGCCAGCAGCCTGTTTTGTCCTTTAGAGTCACTGTTTTCTCTTCCGATTTAAATGCAGTCACAGGTGCTTTTTTAGATATATCTGTGCCGGGTTTTGGGGACTGATTCAACTTTAAGTCTCCCTTAACACGTCACGTTATTAGCAATAAACATATCGGAGACATCGAAAATTCTGTTACTTTACAAAAATTCTGTTTCTTTTACTTTACAGGGAAAAATTAAAAACAACCACAGAATCAGATCAAGCTAAGTGCAGTGATCTGGCATATAAAAAGAAACATGAGGTTCTCTCACGAACACCGTCAGTTCTCTGGGTGTTTCCTGCGGTACTGTAAGAGTGTTTACTTCTAAGTGACCCAACGGCTGACCGGCTGCTCACCAGTTCCAGGTAAAAATCATCTCCCGGCACACTTTTAATGGTGACAAAGTTGTTAACTCCCTTCAGAGCTCACTCAAGTCTAACACTTCAGTTCTACCCCGAGCTCCCCTGTGACCTTCCTCCTGCCCGCCACAGTGTCCCTTACCCACCTGACCCACTAGTCTGTTACGTTTTCTCCACTATTACTTATGCCAAGTCTGTAGGGCACAGAGCAGAGGGTTACATCCAGGATTAGTCAATGAGTCTACTAAGTTTATTTTACTTATAATAACTGACTTCTTATATATAATATATATATTTATAATATTTTGTTAACCTCTACAAACAGATATTCAAAGGGAAAAGACAGCATCTTATGAAAAAGACAACTTCCCGCTCTACCCATTTGAATTGTCTAAAAGCAATGGAATAAACAAGGCAGAAGCTTTGCAAACATCGGGAGGGAAGTCTTCGAGAGGACGCAATGGTACAGCAGCTACTAGTCTGACATATATATTACATACGGACACATGTCCGTGTATATATGTATGCATGTATTTTACACATATATCCATATCCATATAAATAAAGGAAGAGATTACAGCATGACATGACGTTGGCAAATTTGAGATTCTTCCTCTTGAATGCCCTGACTTATCAGCCAGTGCTTTAGGGTATCTGAGAACAGTTTCAAAAGAAGGGAAAAAAAGAAAGAAAAAAAAAAGGCACTTAACAAAGACAAAGGCCTGAATTGAGTATGTTTAGAGGAGTAATATAAGCTTTCACCAGATCTAAGAAATGATTTACAGAGTTAAAACTTTTCCCCTTAAATTTTATAAAATAAAATTGCATAACATGTTTATAATCAAGTCATTTACCAACTACTGCATTTTTCCTCTGCTTCATTATTACAAAAACAAAAGCCCCACCTCCGTCCCCCCAGCAGAAACAAAGCCCCCAAACCACTCACACATGCACGCTAGAAAGGAAACGCCCCTCTGCAGAGTAGCTCCAGTGGGCAGAAAGCGCGGGCGGAAGCCCAGGGAAAGTTCTCTAGTTTGGCCTGGTCCAAACCCTCCCGGTCTTCTACTTCTACTCTGAACAGAAACAACACCAGCAAACAAACAAAAGGAAAACACAAATTCAAACCCAAACGATAATCCAGGGACCAGTGTGCTTTTACGGTTCACTCCTAAAACCAAGTCTGCTAACTCTACACATGGGTCAAAGAATGACAAAGCCTCCTAGAAATAAAGAAATGAAAATCAGATTAAAGTCGACCAGTACAGGCAAAGTTCATTTTACAAATGTAGCAGCAAATATGACAGGTAACTGGAGTGCTAAGAAACGGTCCCGAGGGACAGAGTTCTCATTATCCATGGCAGTTTGAACAACAGTAGAATTTCCGTTTCAGAAAGTATCTTGAACCAAGCAGAGGTGGAAAGGGCTGAGGGCAAGCAGAGAAAGACTAGAGGTGTCGGCCCTTTCCAACTCTGGTGAGTAAACAATTTAGGTCTACTTTGGGGAAAAAAATGTCCTGAATTGAAAATCTTTTCCAATCAGTTGTTTTCAAACAGGTGTCAAACCCACAGTATTTGAACATGTATGTGCCCCTTCCTCCTCGTGCCCTGGTGACTCAATGAGCCCTCCTCAATGTCTCCACCGGGAAAAAAAATGTAATTTGGGCAACAGCATCCATCAAAGGGGTGGTGGGTGTGAAGGTATATACTAGTGGGGCTCTCTGTGCTCCCCTCCTCCCAGGATCCGGTGCCTGCAGGCTAACCTCACCTCCTTCCCCCAAAATCTTCTTCAGCCTGTTCAAAATCATGATTTCTTTTACCCTTTGATCTCCGAAGCCTCTGAGAAAGAATGATCGATTTTAATGGAAATTATTGCTTGCATTTCTTCTGGAGGCTCTGAATGAGCTTGACACTTGGCTCCCCAACAGTCTCCAACTGGGGCTCAGCGAGGCTTAAGATGCCTCCGCTGACCGTTATTGCTTGTGAATACTGAGGAGTAACTTGTATGTACAGTAACGGCTTATACATCAGTGAAGGCAACTGAAAATACAAGACAGTTGAGAACACTCAGCTTCGTTTTCCTGAATCAAGAATCCCGCTGGGGACGGAATGAAGTGTGCTGATTAACTCTGCATTGGGATGTTGCTGCTAACGCTCTTCAGAGATACACATTGCTCTATAGGCTTTCCAATTACTTACCATCTGAAAAAATAATGTAATTTGACTTTTAAGTGCAAAAATACAGTATGATTCACAAGTCTCTGTGCTAAAAAATAACCAATTTATATGTTTGTTCTTTTTCAGTAAGAAAACTATAAAGATAGGTGACCGTCCAGTCTGGACACCATATTCAATGTTATGATCTAGAAAAAAAAGTCTTGTATTTACATGTAGGAACTCTCTGATCATATTCATCTAGTAAGAAATATACAGATGTTCGTTTCGTCTGTACAACATAAAAGGGTGGTTTTGACTGAAATGCGTGTAAGTTTGTGAAAATGTGGGGAGTGAGGGGGAGATCTGGCAACCATCCTCGAGACCCGAAACTGAAGACCATCTCTGTGTGTGAAGGCTGCAGACCCGGAGGGCTCTGGAAAGTACTTCCCGTTAAGTTACAAACTAATCCTGGGGGAAGAATTGATCATTCAGTTCTTTTCTGACAACAAAGAGTGATAGGGGATCTTTATATGGCATGATTCAGAACTGATGGATTTAAAAAACTAGAAGAGGTTTTCCTTGATTTAAACAAGTAATGGATTTATATATTAATAAATTTACGTGCACAGATATACACGTCCAGATGAATACACGCACAGTCGTCAGCAGGAAGAGACAGTGCTGGTCTGGCTCTTCTGGTATAGGGAATTAACAAAGGCCAGCTTCCTGCAGGCAAAGTCCTTTCTAGTATCAGCAAATACTACCTCGTGCCCCCAGTAGATTAAAAAGAAGTATGAGACATTGGCATAGCTCAAGAAATGGGTAAGCCTTCCGAATTTAAGAGCCAAACAGACGATAATCAAATATACTAATAGGTCAAACTTTTCTGCCATATCCCAATATACTTCTAAAATATCCGCCAAGATTGATAGAAAATTCTCAGTGATATACTGTAAACTAAACTTTGAAATGATCCTTTCCCCTTACTGTAATAAGTTCTTGGAACTAAAGAGTTTTCAGTTAATGACTTTTTTGCTAGAAGCAAGACGATGTGACTTTGAAGTCAAAATACAGATCGAAACAGATCTGTGGTTTATATTCACAGTCTGACAGGCTATATTTGGGACTTTTGTTTGTAAACAAAAGGATAGCAATTTCCTTATCTGAATAAACTACAAAATACATGGCGACTTTTAATGTAAATATGCAAGAAATCTTGCTACTGAAAATCTGATGCGGTTTTGGATGAGTCGATCACCATAATGGACCAAGCTTTCACTGTTCGTGGGTTTAGTCTGCAAACACTCAGAAGCCCAAGGGAGAGGGAGTGAAGGGAAAGACAGAGAGACGTTGAAAAGGGGTAAGGAGAGGGCGGAGAAAAAAGGAGTGACAGAAAAAGAGAATCTGACTGACCAAAAGTAGAGGGGAAAAAAAGAGGCAAAATATTTAAATGTATTCAAACAGAACAATAAATTTCTTTCTTAAAGTTCTTTGTTGAATATGCTATTTGCATAAGGAAGCTGAAATGACTAAGGAGTCTCATATCTTATTGATATGTGAGTAAATCTTACATATCAATACTCTGAGTAAATATTAGTAAAGCTTTAAGATCCCAAATGCTCCAAATCAATTTCACTACACTGAATACAGGGAGTATAAATACACTGTGATTGTTATAAAAAATAATTCCTTGTACACATAATGATCCTAATGCAATTACTCCCTTTAAAATACTATCTTAAAAATTCCAAAAATATATATATATGCCATTTGAATGACCAATGAAGAAGCATATGTCGTACACACACCTTTTCATATCAATAGTTAATATCACCTGAAGTACCACTAGCTAAGAGAACAGAAAGAGAAGTGAGCGGAGCTGAAGGTGGGGGTATGTACAGTTTGCGGTGGGCCTGCGTGGGCTACGGAGCACCAAGGCCACAGCCCTACTTCAAGGACCCCCCCCAGGTCTCAGGAGAAACAAACGTGACCAGAGTCACATTTCAACATCAAGAACGGTAATGGACAGTCACTACCAGCTGCACAGGTGACCGGGGAGAGTGAGGCTCCAGCTCCTGACCGCAAGGCGAAACGGACCCTTTCACAAAAAGGGGCCACGGGCTTGCGCCTGCCGAGAGGACAGGCTCCGTTTCCTGACTTAGCAATCGTGTGACGGGGTAACCTAACTGTGCTAAGGAAACTCGCCTGGAGCACCTGCGGCCCCCGGCCCCCGGGGCGCGGCTACACACTGGAGAAGATTCAAGTCTGCTCAGGATTCCTAGGGTACAGTATTTCCTCAGCTCCTGCCTCCAGGGGACAGAGAGTCCCATCGCTTTTGTGGCCAATCTGCTGCATAGTCCATTGGTCTTGACTCCTGACACACTGCCTCCTCCCCTGCTCTGGTGTCTGCCAGTGCTCAGAGCCAACCCCCGGGATGGATGGAGTTTACCCAAATCCTCAATTCCTTCTTCCTTCTCCCCACCACCTCCCCCACCCCCCTCCCCCCGGGGAAGGGAAAAAAAATGATACTTCTGTGGGTTTGACAACTGAGTCTCTTTCAAGTCAGTGAATATGGTTAACTGTGTCTTTCTTTAGGAGAGACCAAAGGTCGCCAACCGTGCTAGAGCGCACGGCTTCCTCCTGCAGCTGGCTTTACTCAAGTAACGGTTTTCTTTTTCCTCCTCACCACAGTGCTCGGGACGAGAGAATGTAAACATCGACAGAACAGCAGCCCTATGACCACGTGAGTACGTTCCCATCAGGTAGATCCCATCAGCCAGCTAAGCGTCTCATCTCCTTGGCTTGCTGGGAAGTCACTGAGATTTCCGTGGTAACTTAGTGTCCCCTTTACTTTGGCCTCCATCTGGGAAGAAGAGAGACAGTAATGGTTTGAGTAGGTGCGCTATGAAAGATAGAAAGGGAAAAAAACCCCACTAATTTTTAATTTTCAAATTGGTGCAAGTACTGAAACCTAAAAGGACTGTCTTTTAATACCTTAACTTCTAGAGTATTCTAGAGGGTAAGGACACATGAAGGTATGGTGCAGAGCCATAGGTCAGTTTAGCTCACACGCACGTGACCCGACTCTCATCCACAGCACCCGTTATGGTCCCCTGAGCAATGACCAGGAGAAAAACCATGAGCACTTTTGGGTGTGACCCCCAAACCAAAAAACAACCCCCATCAACAAACCATGAGGGAGAAACTAAGCCCATGACTGATTCATATCGCACGGCTAGAGTTCGACAGTCTGCAGGGCCCTAGAAATGTTCAGTGTCTGATGCTGTGAGGATCCTAAAGGAACAGAAAGCGTCTGAGAGATCCTCAGTGGGCTGCGCTTGTGCTTTGGCTGACGGCGGACCCTCCAGCATGGAGAGGAGCAGTGAGCAGCAGGCCAGGGGCTGTCCTGGGTGTGGCCCCAACCGACATAAGCAAAAGAGACACAAGCCCCGCCTCCAGAAGAATCTGCCTACCTACCTACCTATTTTCTCGGCCACATCCATGCTCTGGGATCACTACTGGTGGGGCCTGGGGGGCCTCTGGGTAGCCAGGGAACCAGGGCCCCTGCATGCAAGGCAAGACCAAGTAGTACCTGCAATACTAGCTTTCTGGCCCATATCACATCTTTTTTGTTTTTTGTTCTCTTTTGTGGCCACGTCTGGTGATGCTCAGGGGTTTGCTCCTGGTCGTGCCCGGGGACCATATGGGCATGCTGAGGACTGAACCTGGGTTGGCTGTGAGCAAGGCAAATGCCCTCCCAGCTGTACTATCGCCCCAGTCCTGTACTACCTATTTTTTTTTTTTTGTTTTTTTGGGTCACACCTGTCGATACACAGGGGTTGCTCTTGGCTCTGCACTCAGGAATCACTCCTGGCGGTGCTCAGGGGACCATATGGGATGCTGGGAATTGAACCTGGGTCGGCCGTGTGCAAGGCAAACACCCTACCCGCTGTGCTATCGCACCAGCCCTCTGTACCACCTCTTTTAATTCCTTTAGAAGACATGGTCAATTTCACATGTTGGCAAGTGAAAGGAATTCCCTGACACAGCAGCCTGTAATTAGCTCTCCATTATTTCCGTAAATAAACAGGGCACACTTCTCAGCGGCGTCTTCGCTTCAACCCTAAATGGCAAACGGTCTGACTGAACCCAACTGCTGTCGAGTAACAGCAAACAGCCATCAAATGGCTGAATCCCAGCTGCTGCACACAACAGTTTTCGTGTCCACACTGGCTATGTAAACTTCAGCCACCAGGAGAGGGGGACAAAGCCCAGCAGGCACGAGCAGGGCCCCGGGGCCGTGGGTGCCCAAAGCAGCATACTTGTGTGGTAAGCGGCAACGGATGCCAAAAGCTGCTGTGACTAGCTGGCTCCACTCCCAGCCCCCAAATCCTGTGGAACGCGGGATCAGGGAGGCCCCAGCCAACTTCCAAAGTAAGAGGGCAGCGACACAGTTACTTCTGCTCCAAGGAACCTCCGGCTGCCTTCAGAATAGTACTGGTCTCCACTGAGGCCAACAGCTGGTGAGACCAGGAAAACAGAGGTCAGGCTAGGAAGGTGAAGGGGCTGGACCACACGCTGACTTCAGTCCCAGGCACCACACGGTCCCCTCAGCACTGCCAGACTAGCACGAAGACAGGAGTAACCTCTGAGCACCACTGGGTATCCCCCACCAAAAAAAGCTGGGGGCCGGCGGCCAGAGCAATGGTACAGCAGGTTAAGGTGCTTGCCTTGCACGCAGTCGATCCAGATTTGATCCCCAGTACCCCATGTGGTCTCTTTTTTTTTTTTTTTTTTTTTTGCTTTTTGGGTCACACCTGGCGATGCTCAGGGGTTACTCCTGGCTCTGCACTCAGGAATTACTCCTGGCGGTGCTCAGGGGACCATATGGGGTGCTGGGAATCGAACCCGGGTCAGCTGCGTGCAAGGCAAATGCCCTACTCGCTGTGCTATCACTCCAGCCCCCAATTTATTTATTTATTTATTTTTTGCTTTTTGGGTCACATCCAGCGATGCACAGGGCTTACTTCTGGCTCTACACTCAGGAATTACTCCTGGCGGTGCTGGGGGACCATATGGGATGCTGGGAATCGAACCCCAGTTCTCCGCTTGCAAGGCAAACGCCCTGCGGCTGTGCTATCGCTCCAGCCCCCATGTGGTCTCTTGAGCACCGCCAGGAGGGATTCCTGAGTGCAGAGCCAGGAGTAAGTCCCAAGTGTCATAAAGTGGGACCCCAAAACCAAAAAAAAAAAAAAAAAAAAAACACAAACAGACAAAAAAAAAAAAAAAAACACAAGAGGCGGCTGGAGCAAAGCACAGTGGGTAGGGCGTTTGCCTTGCACATGGCCGACCCAGGTTCGATTCCCAGCATCCCATATAGTCCCCTGAGCACTGCCAGGGATAGTTCCTAAGTGCAGAGCCAGGAGTAATCCCTGTGCATTGCCGGGTGTGACCCAAAAAGCAAAACAAAACAAAACAAAAACAACAACAACAACAAAAAAACAAAAAAAAAACCCAACACACAAAACAAAAACACAAGAGGATGGAGGTCAATATGTTACATCCAATTCCACTACTTAAATCTCTGTTTCAGAGGGCCTGAGTCGGTGGCCAGCAAATCACATACGTTTTTGTTTTTGTTTTGGGCCCACACACACCTGGCATGTTCAGGGCTTCTGGCTGTGTGCTCAGGGACCATACTAGTGGAGCTCCCAGGAAACATGCAGGGTAACAGGGACTGAACCTCGGATGGCTGCGTGCAAGGCAAGCACCCTGCCTGCTGTAATACATCTCCTGCCCACAATGCAGAGCCTTTGCGTAATCATTGTAAGAGGCAGGGGAGTCTGGTGGTCACTAATCCAGCCGACAGGGGCAGACTTGCCGCCCTGTAGTCCACCAGGAGGCAAGCTGCTTACGTTTGCTGATTAAGGGGCTGGAGCAATAGCACAGCGGGTTCGACTCCCAGCATCCCATATGGTGCCCTGACCACCGCCATGGGTAATTCCTGAGTTCAGAGCCAGGAGTAACCCCTGTGCATCTCCAGGTGAGACCCAAAAAGCAAAAAAAAAAAAAAAAAAAAAAAAAAAAAAAAAAAGTTTGCCAATGAAGCACGATGACTAGGTTTCCTGGGGGACCAGGAACTTGTGCTGAGGTCTGTTGTAAGGACGAAATCAGTGAACACATGCCAGGGGTCATCAGTGGCTGGACGACTACATGGCACGTATGCAGCTCTGCGACACGTGAGCGGCTCTACATACAGGGAGCACTCTGTCAACATTCCCAGCACAAACTCTTCGAGGGCAACCTGCTGAGGCCAGAGCAACAGCAGGGAGCCGGGAGCTTGCCTTGCACGTGGCGGACCCAGGTTCAATCCTCGCATCCTGGATGAGCCTCTAGCGCCGTCAGGGGTAATTCCTGAGTGCGAAGCCTGGAATAACCCCCTGGGTCACCGCTGAGTGTGGCCCTGAAGCCAAAACAAACCCCCAAATGGCCACCTGCTGCTAACAGGCCTCTGCCCAGGCTACTTCCTCTCAACACAGGTCTGCTTCCGAAGCTGTCACTGGGTTCACAGCCCCGTCCCCGTGCCACCCCCAGCCCCGGGCCTCTTACCGTTAAACGTCTGCTGTAAGTGCGCAGGCAGAGGTGAGTGGGAGAGCGGCGCTGCGTGCTGGGCTCCTGGCTGTAAACCCTTTAGTAAATCTGAGGGGAGAACGGAGGGTTAGTGGCCTGCGACACGGGCGCAGGCACCAGCGCTGCCTTCCAAGACCTACCAAAACAACAACGAAAACGCCCGTGTGCCAAGCCCGACTCCTCCCACTGCTGAGCCACCGCGGGCCACCGAGCGCTGTCCCCGCGCCCCTGCTCCGCGGCTCCCGGGGCCGCCCCGCCACTTACTCTGAGTTAGGCTGTGGTGGAAAGCGGCTGAGGTAGATCCCGAGGCGGCTGTCACTCCCGCGGTGTCCGTCCCAAAGCCAAGGAGCTCCAGGGGAAACTGGAAGGGCATGGTCACTGGAACAAGGCCACCCAGCATCCCAAAAGGAGTCACATTTTGATTTGTTACAGACAAAGGTGATGTCATGAGAGTCAGAGGTGAGGCATTAGCCAATAAGGACGCTCCTGCTGTGGGCTGCAGAAACCAGGGGTCAAAACACGTCAGAACCAAGCCTTTCACCTGACCCCGTCACTGCACCTAACCTCCGCCTCTGCTCTAACAGCGACGTGGCGAGACAGAAATGGAGACTCAGCTGAAAAGCGTATTTCAGAGCAAGCGTATTTCAGGCCTTGCTGGTCCCCTCTGCTTTGGGCACCCAGTTCCACCTTTCGAGCGCTTAAAGGTCTACGTTAACCTCCAAGTGAGAGTCATTTAATCCACTAACGTTCCATCTTTCCTTCTTTCCTTTTTTTTTCTTGCTTTTTGGGTCACACCCAGCGATGTTCAGGGGTTACTCCTGGCTTTGCACTCAGGAATTACTCCTGGCAGTGCTTGGGGGACCATATGGGATGCCGGGGATCGAACCCGGGTCGGCCGCGTGCAAGGCAAACGCCCTACCCGCTGTGCTATCGCTCCAGCCCCTCCTTCTTTCCTTTTGTTTGGTTTTGGGGCCACCCCTGAAGGTGCTGGGGTGGGGGTGGCTCGAGCCAGCGCCTTAACCCTGCACTGCCTCTGCGCCAGCCATTGGTTTCCACCTTTGTGCGTCCGCCCTGGATTCCAACAGGAAGAGATTCACGCCCCACAGCTTAGGAAGCCTCTGGGAACGCAGAGCAACTCGCCTGAAGATCTCTGCTGCAGGGCCCGAGCGATGGTACAGTGGGTAGGGTGTCTTCCTTGCACATGCCCACCTGGATTCGATCCCCGGCACCCCCACTCCCAGCCGTGCCTAAACTGATCCCTGAGCACTGCCAGGTATGGCCCCCAAGCCAAAGCTAACCAAAAGGAGACAAACCCCCACAAAACCCAACCCTGCTGGCCCGAGCCGGGCCCCTGGTGTTCTGGACACTTCCTCTCCCAGAGTGACGTCGATGACTCATTCTGAGGAGGGCGGGGAGGGGGGAGGGGGGGTTGCCCTCTGCAGTCTGCACCCGCCCCACAGGGCCGAGGGCTCCCTTAGATCCCGGGTGCGAGGGGATGTGTCTCTGTGCACTTGAGGGCCCACGTAACTGCTGATCCTACACAGCGGTCTCGGGAGTCTCTGGCCCTCTCACAGCCTCCCGCCGGCTCCTCCATTCTCTCAGACTCTGCACTCCGCGTGAAATGTTTCCTCCCAATTCCAAACTGGTGCTAAGCCCCCTTCTCAACCTCCGTTCACTGTGGCGAGCTGCCTGGCACACCACACTGGGATACGTCTCTCGCTGCCTGTGCCCACTGCCCTCCGGGCCCTGCTCAATGCGCCCAGTCACAGACCCTCTCCGGGCGGTCATCCTGGCTCCAAACTCTAGTTTCAAGACTCTGAGACAGGGCCAGAGAGATACTCCAGCAGGCAAGGCGGTTGCCTTGCATGCCGCTGACCTAGGTTCAGTCCCAGGCAACCCCTATGGTCCACTGAGCCCCCACCAGGAATGACTCCTGAATTCAGAGCCAGGAGTAACAGCTGGGTGTGACCCCAAACAAAAAAAAATCCTAAGACAATGTAGAAGATGAGCTCATTGTCAACATACATCTATTTTTTTGCTAATTACAATTTCTGCTAACGCTTGGTCACATGTTTTTTCACGCCCCACGTTCGGACTTGACTTTTCTTATTTAGTTTTTGGGCCATACCTGAAGGTGCTGGGAATCACGTGGAGCTGGGTATGGCACCTGGGGCTCCCACATGCCACCTCCCAGTCCTCACCCCTTTTCCTACTTGCAAGCCTTTTTCTCTCTCATGCCAACAATGATAAACAAAAATGCATGTATTTGGAAAACAGCTGCTAGGTCACAAATAATGCTTAAGCAACTTAGAAAAGCTATCTACTAAAACTATATTGACCTAAAAACAAACATTTCTTTCTTCCTTTTAATCATAATTCCTTGAGTCTCAGAATATTATGGGGCTCACATTCCAAAGTCACCCCCAAGGAAATGCCCTAGTGAGGAACATTAAATACCTTTTTTCATTTTTTTTTTCTTTTTTGGGTCACACCCAGCGATGCTCAGGGGTTACTCTTGGCTTCGAACTTAGGAATTACTCCTGGCGGTGCTTGGGGAACCATATGGGATGCCAGGGATCAAATCTGGGTCGGCTGCATGCAAGGCAAACGACCTACCCGCTGTACTATCACTCCGGCCCGGGGCATTAAATACCTTTAATAAGGAGCAGCCTTTAAGCTTTTCTGGAGAAGGAAAACACTTAAAAAGAAGGAAAAGGAAAATCAGGGCAAGTTCCACACAATTAAGTGACTGAATAGGGACAATAAAAAGTGGTACCAGGCTACATCTTGCTAACATCAAGTTCTTTCAAAGAACTGTCCACACAACTGAGGCCAAGCGCCAGCTGACTGATACAGAAGCACCGACAAGCTGATCCCCTGAAGATGCCCTTTTCAGAGGGGACGTTATCTGGATGCACAGATGTGGCGGGCATAAAGCAGGCGCATTAGCTGGGCAATGCCCCATGTGCAGACTTTCCAGGGTTCCAGAGGAAAGGGGGACAGGAAACTTGGTTCTTCCTGTGGTAGGCGTTCCAGTTCTCTAGACCACATTTCACTCTGGTGGGTGCATCTGTTCCTCATTCTCCACAAGACCAGAGACCGTCAGGGCTGGAGTGATAGCACAGCGGGTAGGGCATTTGCCTTGCACGCAGCTAACCTGGGTTCGATTCCCAGCATCCCATATGGTCCCCCGAGTACCGCCAGGAGTAACCCCTGAACTCAGAGCCAGGAGTCAGCCCTGATCAGTCACATCGCTAGATGTGACCCAAAAAGTCCCCCCCCAAAAGACCAGAAACTGTTACTCTCCTCTGCAGAAGGGCCTCATCCCTGCACAGTCTCCACTCCCAGCTGCTGTTCTATCGCTGCCTCATGGCCTTGCCCCCCTCCCCGGAGAGCTGAGTCCCCTTCATGTCAGGCTCTCTCTCACTCTTCCTCCCTGGTGCCCGGCCAGTCCCCCTCAAGTCTGGTGCCAAGTACAATGAGATCTTCCTCACTCCTTAGTTTCACGTCACCGCGTCAATCTATTCTTCATCTTATTGGGGAAGGGGCAGTGCTCAGGTGGTCCAGGGGCCCCAAATAACAATTCCTGGTGACTGGACAAGTGGTTCAGTGCAGGGTTCGAGGATGTGATGCTGCAGAGGCCAGTGGCGCTGGGGTGACTACATGGTTCCGGGAAGCGAGACTGGGTCAGGTATTAACCAGGCATGTCTCACACTGAACCATCTCCTGGCTCTGCTATCTGATTTGTTCCTTCATTTACTGGACCTTTAGTTTAGCTTTGTTTGGGGGCCACACCCCGAGGAGCAGGGGTTACTCCTGGCTCTGCACTCAGAATCACTCCTGGCAGACAGGACACCATAGGGGACGCCAGGGACTGAACCCAGGTGGGACAAGTGCAAGAGAAGCACCTACCCACTGTACTACGGCTCCGGCCCACACTCAGCATGGCTCTAAAAACTCCTGTGTTCTGCTTATTTTCCATCTAAAGTATATGCTCCCACAAGGAGGGGTCTCAAATACAATCTTCACCCCACTCCCCTAGCATCAAGAAGAGCGCCTGGCACAAACACAACACTCGGTAAGCACTTGTTTACCGAATAAATGATATGGGGGAATTATAAAGGGGCAAAGACAGAAAATCAGTACCGTGAAAGGCAAGAACAGGAAGTTGAATATCATACTATTAAAGGAGAAAGCAGTAAATACCTCGCCCCTTTTTTAACTGCCTGTTTGGGTCACACCTAGCGATGCTCAGGGATTACTCCTAGTTCTGCACTCAAGAATTACTCCCGGATTGCATTTTTCATGTCCCTTTCCTCTGTCTCATTGTTTGCATATAGGAAGGCCATGGACTTTTGGGTATTGATTTTATAGCCTGCGACTTTACTGTATAGGTCAATTGTTTCTAAGAGTTTCTTACTAGAGCTTTTAGGTTTCTCTAGGTATAGCATCATATCGTCTGCGAATAGTGAGAGCTTGATTTCTTCCTTTCCGATCTGAATCCCCTTAATATCTTTTTCTTGCCTGATGGCTATTGCTAATACTTCCAATACTATATTAAAGAGAAGTGGTAGGGTGGGGTGGGGGGAGACGGGTCTGGGGAGGGGGGGAGGGATGTTGGGTTTACTAGTGGTGGAGAATGGGCACTGATGAAGGGATGGGTTATTGAACTTTGTATGGGGGAAGCATGAGCACAAAGATGTATGGATCTGTAACTGTACCCTCACGATGACTCTCTAATTAAAAATAAACTAATAAAAAAAATAATAAAAAATGAAAAAAAAAAATAAACTAATAAAAAAAAAAAAAGAATTACTCCCGGAGGTGCTTGGGGGATCATATGGGATGCTGGGGACGGAACCAGGTTGGCCACGTGCAAAGCAAATGCCCTCCCTGCTGTACTACTGCTCTGGCCCCAAGCCCCCAAGTTATTTTTGTTATTGTTTTGTTTTGGGCCACACGTGGTGGAGCTAAGGGATTACTCCTGGCTGTGCTCAGGAATCATTCCTAGCAGTGCTTGGGGAACCATATGGGGTGCTGGCACTGAATCTGGATCAACCCTGTGCAAAGCAGGCACCCTACACACGTACTATGGTACTAGCCCCACAGAAAAGAAAATTTTCTAGGTGTCTTTGGTGACGGAGCAGAGCATGAAGGGGGGGATTTTCAGATGGAGCTGGATGCTCCAGAGGCCACACATAGCCGACTCCACTTCAGGAAGACGCTCCAGGAAAAGAAAACACAATCGAAAGCCTGGATATACTAAATGGAGAAACAACATACTCAATTACTGATTATGTTCCCTGTCAAATCAGGAAGACAGAACAGCCAGGCTCGGGTTCCGACAGAGGACACTGAGGTCTCCAAATCACAGAGCTTTTCACAGAGAATTAGCCCAGGAGGGAGCCATTCCCTGTTAGAAACACAAAATGTGCTCTGTAGGGCCCCTGCGCCAGCTTGGCTGACCAGTATGCCGAGCATCAGTGGTCTTTCGGGACAAATGATCAGGCATAGGAACATTTCCAGGAGAGGAGGGGAAAAAAAAAAACACTGATACATTCTGGTGATAAAGACATAAGGAAAGATTTAACTTTAAATTCAAGGAAAAACAGGGGCTGGAGTGATAGCACAGCAGGTAGGACGTTTGTTTGCCTTGCATGCGGCCGACCGGGTTTCGATTCCCAGCATCCCGTATTGTCCCCTGAGCACCGCCAAGGGTAATTCCTGAGTTCAGAGCCAGGAGTAACCCCTGTGCATCGCCAGGTGTAACTCAAAAAGCAAAAAAACAAAACAAACAAAAAAACCCACAAAATTCAAGAAAAAAAACAAAGCAAGTAGAAAAATGCCCAAAATTTAGAGTAAAACAGCAAATCAAGCCATACTTTATAGTAACAATAGGGAAGAGAGATAGTAAGTACAGCAGGCAGGGTGTTTGCCTTGCACACAACCGACCCAGGTTCAATACCCAGTGCTCCATATGGTCCCTATGGCAGCACCAGAAGTGATTCCTGAGTGCAGAGCCAGGAGTAACCCCTGAGCATCGCCAGGTGCAATTCCTCCCCCAAAAATATAGCTCAACAAAAATATAGACTTAATAAGGAGTTGCGATATTACTCCTTCAGGAGAATGGGACAGGTGAGAGAGCTAAAATTTTATTTATCTTAATGATATGTCAAAGATAACTCAGAGTTTTATAAATGGAGAGTCTCCTTCACAGTGCCCACTCCCTTCAATCTCCGGTATTCCACATGGTCCCCAAAACCCCCGTCAGGAGTAAATCCTCAACATTGCCAGGTGTGGCCCCCAAACAAAAGTAAAACAAACAAACCCCCCAAACAACAACAAAAGAGTTTCCCTTCACTAACACTTTATTTTTTATTTAAAAAAAAAATTTGGGGGGCTGGAGGAATAGCACAGCGGGTAGGGCGTTTGCCTTGCACGCGGCTGACCCAGGTTCGAATCCCAGCATCCCATATGGTCCCCTGAGCACTGCCAGGGGTGATTCCTGAGTGTAGAGCCAGGAGTAAACCCTGTGCATCGCCAGGTGCGACCCCCCCCAAAAAAAAAGCCTGGCAGAGCTGACCATATATGATGCTGAGTTGGCTGTGTGCAAGGCAAGCACCCTCGTCACTTTACTATTGCTCTGGCCCCTAATTTCAGATGTTCATTTGGTGCCAGTTAATTAAATTTTTTCTTTATAGGAAATTTGGAAAAAAATCACCATCCTAGGCCTACAAAAACAGCAGAGCAATGATCTGGGCTTTAAATGTAACTATTGAAAAACAACACTTTTTTTCAATACTCATGTTCTAAGTACAAAATAATGAAAATTAGATAAAGCTAGCCACAGTTTGGGAAAATTTGTATTTCAAAGAAAGAGTGAAAAATGATTAGGGACTTGTCACTTTTACAGAAACAAAACAGCAGAAAGGCCTCGGACTTATCTATTAATACAAACGAAGGGGCTGGGAGACGACACCGGCCTAGCATGAACCGGATGTGAGCTCAATTCCCTGAGCATCTCTGACTTGGGCCCTGGGGATCAAAGGCTGGTATCCCCAGCACTGCAAGGCCCGAGCGGCACTGCATCTGCAGGCCTTTGCACCGAAGCGCGGGGCCAGCCCTGAGAATCACTGGTGGGATGCCCGGGCAAGCTGAGCGCTGCTTGGGAGGCGTCCCCCACCTAAAGACCCCAAATTACACAAGTCAGTGGGGCAGTCTGTCCGGCACTGGAGATGACAATTCCAGAGAGGACCAAGTGTGCAAGAGCTAAGGGAAGTAATACAAGAAACAAGCAGAAAAGATCCCTTGAGTTCCTCACAAACTCCTACTAGCTGAGATAAATATGAATAAAAAGCTCTTGAATGAGGAAACTGTGGTGTCAAAAAGATCACTCTGATTCCTAGTACCGCCAGGAAAACACACTGCGACTCAACACAGAGGATTACACATGAATAGCTGCAGAGCTCTGCCTGAAACTCTCTGCACCCACCCCTCCCCGCCTCCAGAGAGAGGACTGGGATCGCTGGCATCCCACACGGACGCCAGCACCACCAGGAGTAATCCTGAGCCAGGAGTAACCAGAGCATTGCCTGGTGTGGCCCCAAAAACAAAACAAAAGAAGCCACAAAAAGTAATCAAATAAAAAAAAAATACCCTCAATCAGCATAAAACATTTTTATTTGAAAAGACAAAGAAAAATATGTGCTTCAATTATATCAGAAAATTAGAGAAGTAGAATGAGGAAAAGACGGGTGAAATTAAATTTGTAAGTGAACACATCTGGTTTTAGACCTCATTAAGGCAGTCCTAAACAACGCATTGAGATAAGAATTTAAGTTTTAGAAAATCACTCTGGTACTTAAATAACTGGGGTAAAAAAAAAAGAGAACTCTACACCCCCATCAAGACCACTGTCGTAAGTCTCCCCATCGCTGGCGGAGGGGTGAGGAAGCCCATCTGCCCCAGGAGCATTCCTGGGCCAGCACAAGCCTGTTTCTACACCTTCCTACAAGCAACACTCCCCGCGTGCCCTCCCACGCTCCGGCGGGAGCACACGCAGCACACGTACCTGCACGCCGGCCGTTCCCACCGAGGACCCTGAGGCAGAGGATGGTCTGTGTGGAGCAGACAACGGTTTAGTAGCACCCTGTGTTCCACTTCCTGCTCCCCCTGCGAGACTAGTCCTACTGGCTCCGCTCGCGTTCAGGCTGCTGCCTCTGCTGGCGGGCGCGTTCGCCGCGATCCCGCTCAGGCTATTCTTCCCGAGGGTTCCGGCGGATGAAGAGTTTGTGAGCTTCGAAGGGGCCTGGAGACTTTTCGCAGACGAGAGGCCTGAAGTGCGATTCGAGGGCAGCAAGTTCAAGGTGGGAGAGTGTCTGCTGACGCCCATCCCAGCGGGCTGTTTGTGGGCGGGGTTGCCCCCGCCGGAGTGGCTACTCTGGGCTACTAGTGCATTTGGACTGGGAGAGCCGGGGGAGACGGCGGGCTTGGGCACCGGGCTGGACTTGGACAGCAGTTTGCTGGAGACGGAAGGCTTGGGCGAGGGGGCAGGCTTGGGGGCGGGCAAGGGCTTAGGAGATGTGGCAGGTTTGGGAGATGCGGCAAGTTTTGGAGATGCAGCCATTGAAAAGGGGGACTTGAAACCCTGCGCGGAGATTTGTGACACCATCGCCTTGGCTAAATAGTTACTGGAGGTAGTGGTGCTAGGTGCAGTCCTAGAAACCAGGGGGTGGGACCCTTGAGAACCATTCCCAGGCGAGGCGGTGGATAAGGGAAGGCGGTACATAAGTGGCTTATCTGAAGTCTTCAGGAGCGGGGACGAACAGGAAAGCTGGGGGTTATTACTCAGTTTCACCACGGGGTTGGTCTGGGATTTACTGATGGTCGCTTGCAGTGGAGACACGTAGTTCTGCGGGACAGCGGAATGCTGGTGCACCTTTGTGACTTGCGCGAGTGGAGAAGCATCTTGGGCCTCGGGGGTTCCCAGAGCGTGAGAGGGGGCAGCAACTTGGGCTTGGGAGGAGGAGGCGCCGTGGGCTTGGGCAGAGGCAGCGTGGAGGTGGCTCGCCCTCTGCAGTCCCTGCTGAAGCAGCCTGGCCGGCAACGGTTCCAAGGAGACTTTCGGGTTCTGGATCGAAGAGCCAGCAATAAGGCCTGAAGAGATGCCAGTATGAGCTAAATCCTGGGGTTTCTTTGGTACTGGCCCGGTATGGCCAGCGATGAGACTCGACGAATGTGCAGTCTGAGTAGAATCGAGTTTTTTCGGTGCGGCCAGGGGTAGCTTACTCATGATACTTGCGAGTTTCTCTTCTCTCAGTCCCGGGCGGGGCTTGGCCGTGGACACGGCGAGCCGGGCGCCAGCTGGAGGGCCCTTGCTGCTGCTGTTGAGAGCGGCGAGGGCTTCAGAGACCAGCTCGAGCGCGGGCGGAGGAAAAGCCAGGTCTTCATCGAGGGAGTCATCGAGGCAGATGGGCTCCTGGGCTGGGCCTGAGCCAGAACTGGTGGAGGCCACGGCGGAAGCGCTCGAGCCCACCGAGGGGCCAGCCACGGCAGCCGCTGCGGGCGCGGGCGTCTTCTGGTCCCTTTTAGGGCTGCACTCCTAGTGTGAACAACATCGTGGTGGGGAAAAAAAAAAAGAACAAAGGAGAATCACAAAGCATTAGTTTCTCAAGGCCTGGGAAATCCTCCAGAGGATTAATTCAAATGCTACCGGAAGCTCCGCTTTAGGCTATAAAATTTTATGGTGACAGAGCTCTGCTTCAACCCTCAAGTGCCCAGTGTTGGCTTGTCCGTGGTCAGTCACTCCGAGAAAAGGACTTCAGAGCAAGTCAAACCCCCCAATGAAACCAAAGTGGGTCCGGACCAGAGATCTCACTCACCGGGCTGGGTGCTGAGCATTCGAGAGGGCCACAGGTACCCAGCACTATGGGGACTTAAACCTGGAGCAAGAAGGCAGGAGTAACCCTGAGCACTGCTGGGTTCAGCTGCCAAACTAAAAAACCCCAAAACTATTTCATCGAAGAAAAAAGAGGGGAGAGGGAGAGTAAAGGAGGTAAGGCATTGCCTTGCGTGTATCTGACCCTGGCAACATCACACTGAAATCTGACGGGGAAGGGCCGGAGTGACATACAGTGGACAGGGAGTTTGCCTTGCACGGCATCCCAAATGGTTCCCCAAGCAATGCCAGGATAATTCCTGAGTGCAGAGCCAGGACTAGTCCCTGAGCATCGCTGGGTGTGACCCAAAAGAGTCACAGAAATAAATAAAACCTGATGGGGGGAAATATGCTTTATTGTTGACCACATTGCCACTTTAAGACCAAGTTCAATTCTTACCTTCACTTTGGGTTTAGGTGCAGGGATCACCTTTTTCTTTGCCCTAAGACAAAAGATCGGAAAGGAGGTCATTGCAGGATTAGTTATTAGGAAAGCATACACTTTTCTAATTGCACGAGTGAAGAATTTCTTTTGCTATTTAAAAAGTTTTTTTACGGGAAAGAAATGTGTGTAAGTGACCAGTGTGATGTGAATAATCACGGTATGTTTTTCCTATTTCATTTAAAAGGCCAAAGTGCTAGTGAAATATGAACGCAGAAAATAAGTTTTTGGAAAGCTGTGGTTCGAGGGACAGTACAGGGGAAAGGCACTTGTCTTGTATGCAGCCTACTCGGGTTGATCCCCAGTACCACATACAGCCCGAGCACCGCCACTACTTAGCCAAATAATGTATCACAAAACAAAGTTGCTTTTTTGCAACTGCTTAAGAGGTAAGAACTCTCTCTGTAATTACATCACCAAGGAAGGCCCAGTTTATAACAGATATTAAGATATGGAGAAGAGACGAATTCTGTGGAATGAAACACTGTGGAAAGTAGGTGAGGTCGGCACGTGTGTGGAACCAGGTGGTAAAGCCCAAGCTTGCTGGGTACCGACAGACAATCAAAAGGGGAGGAGACACAGGACACAGGCCCAGCACCCAGGACCAAGGACCACGGACCCTCAGGGCTGTCCCTGGCTCTGAGCAGCCCCAGGCCTATGGACTCCGGTTCCTGGAGACTACCACAATAACTGTGCAAAAGAAACCTTCTACAATCTAAACCCGCGCTTCCCAGCCGGGGGTCATATGCCTTGCCCTGCAGTGTCCCCAGGATACCCCAAGGGGCCCACAGGTGAACAGGCTATAAATGGGGGGCAAGGGCATACGAATGGGGGGTATAGTGTGAGGAGGAGGCCATGACTGAGAATATTCAGTGTTCCAAAGATAATCAACAGGGTGATCTGGGAGGCCTCCTAATGGTACTCAGGAGGCCCTGGGCCCTCCCAGTGATCGGCAGCTGGGCCAAAAGGTCAACAGAGGGTGCAAGGGTGTGGTGTGGTTGGAGCACTTCGTGT
Organism: Sorex araneus; assembly: GCF_027595985.1. Taxonomy (NCBI): domain Eukaryota; kingdom Metazoa; phylum Chordata; class Mammalia; order Eulipotyphla; family Soricidae; genus Sorex; species Sorex araneus. The sequence continues at coordinate 437,213,375 of NC_073302.1, read as the reverse complement.
GGAGCTTGGGGGCACAACAGGGCTGCCCCGAGCCATCTTCCAGGGCCGTGAGGTTCCGGGAGCCACATCGCTGTCAGCGGCGTGCAGGGCCTGCGCCTTAATCCCTGGGCTCTCTCTCCAGCCCTCAAAAATAATGTTTCTTTGTTTTTTTTTTTTTAAAAAAAACAAAGTGGTAGTGCAACAGAAATGGTTAAGTGTACATTTATGAGCTATTTCATCTGGGACTTTATTTACTAGTGCCTATAATGCAAGTAACAATAAGTGATAAAACCTGAAATCTGCATTTACTTACGGAGCAGAAGTAAGATGGTTATGCACACTTCGGCTTTCCTTAAAAAGCATTCTGGAAAGATCGAAAGGACACAATTACTTTCTTTATAGCAGATAACATGATAATCACATTATATCTTTTCTTTTTTTAAAGTAAAGCAAAATAAGCGTCTTCTTTCCCCCCTGTTTCGGTTGGGGTGACACCTGACAATGCGCAGGGGTTACTCCTGGCTCTGCACTGAGGAATCATTTCTGGCAGGCTCAGGGGTCCATGTGGGATTGACCCCAGGTCCAACACATGCAAGGCAAGTGCCTTACCTGATGTACTATCAGTCTGGTCCCAGAAAAGGAAGTTTTGACTAAAAGAAATTTACTTAGAGAGGTGTGAAAGAGAGAGATACATGTTCAAAAAAAGTCTCACTGGATCACTTTAATAATTTGATTTTCAATAAACTCTTGATTATTTAAAAAGACACAATAATGTATGGTAATCTCAATAATCTATGCAGGCCTCACAGCATTTTTCCTGTGGAGATGTTTAGTAGTCAGCATATTTTTTCCTGTTCATTCAGCCCTACACAAAAGCAGCTATGTGCTAATTTTAACATCCTTTTTAATTTTTACGAATAAGGTACTGTTATTTTTGCACTACCACTCCACACTGTGTCCAAGAGTCTAAGGCGTGTCTCCTTTTAGGGGCTCCCCAGGAGTGCCAGGCCCAGGGCCACACTCAGCAATGCTGGGCTCAGGCTCGGGCCGTGTTCCTGTCAGGCTTCTACTCCACCCCTCAGCGCTCTCACCGCAGGCCCGGCTCTGATGGTGCTCCACGTCCTGTGAGTGATCCATGGACACTCCAATGTTAATTGTGTGTGCGCGCACACTCTTTATTTTTACTTATTTATTTTAAACAGAAACTTTACTTGGAAGTTTTGTGGAAGGGGTGAGAGGGAGAGAGAATGCGCTCCGGAGAGAACACGGGCGTCTTCAGAGTGGAGAGGGAGCGCCGGTACACATCCCAGCATTAGGGTATGAAAGTACACATATTTTTTTTTTGGGGTCACGCCCGGTGATGCTCAGGAGTTACTCCTGGCTCTGGACTCAGGAATCACTCCTGGCGGTGCTCAGGGGACCATATGGGATGCTGAGAATCGAACCCGGGTCGGCCATGTGCAAGGCAAACGCCCTAGCCGCTGTGCTATCGCTCCAGCCCCATGTGTGCACTCTTTAAAATAGCAGTAATAAGGAAGCAAAATAAAGCCTAGGCTGTGTCCTTTCTTCCTTCCTTCCATGATTCCTTCCTTCCTCCTTCCCTCCCTCCCTTCCTATAGTTTAGGAACTTAAAAGATGAAAAAAAAAAGACACTTGTGAGAGGCCAAAGAGAAAGTACAGTGGTTAGGCTCTTGCCTTGCACAGGGCTTACCTGGGTTTGATCTTTGGCACCACATATTATCTCCCAAGAGTGCCAGGAATGATTCCTCAGCACAGAGCAAGGAGTAAGCCCTGAGCACTTGCCCACACCAAAACCAAACCCAAACCCTGTAAAATGCAAACGCCACGACAGCTTAGGCTGGTCTTACCTTGCCTGCATCCAGCCCTTAGGCCACAATGGTTTCACCTCTGTCTCCATAAATGATTTAAGATAATCCTCTGCCGACTGACTTTTATTTGGCTCCAACTCATAGCATCCCAATTTGATCTCAACAAGGTTACATAATAACGTTCTAAACAGATTAAGAACATAGTTATTTATACGCAAACTGAATTAGAAAATTAGCTTAAAACCAATTTTTAAAGCACATAAATGTGAAGGCAACAATAAAGATTAATACAGGAAGAAAAAAAATTAATACCAGAAGAACTTAGCAGATGACATAAAATTAATTTTTCGGTTTTTTTTTGGGGGGGCGGGCGGGGCTACACTCGGTGGTGTTCAGGACTTGCTCCTGGCTTAGAGATCACTCCTGATGGTGTCCGAGAGACTATATGGGATGCTGAGGACTGAACCTGGGCAGACACGTGCAAGGCAAAGAAGCTACATGCCGGACTGTCACTCAACACCTTTCTCTTCTTTCTCTCAGGAGGGCTGAGAGGGGGCTTGGGTCAACTCAGAGGCTATTCCTAACTGTGTTAGGAGTTAGGAGCGACCCCTGGCCCTGCTTGGGAGACTGTATGCAGCGTAGAGATCACACAGAGACCAGACCCGGTGGGGCAAACATCTTCACCTCTGTACTATCTCTCTGGCCCAGAAGGAAAAAAATTTTGAGGATCTATCACTCATGGCACAGAATCAAACCACAAATACGAGACAACTTCTGATTTCTTTAATCTAGCCACCAGAAGCTGAAAAGGACAATCCTACAACTAAAGCTTTATTTATACAAACAAGACAAAATAAATATTTTGGTTTTGCTTTGGGGCAGGGGTTGGGGTTCAGGATGGAAACATCCGAAATACGATGGTGGGAAGGTGTAATGGTGGTAGGATTGGTGTTTGAATATTAAATGTAATCAAATATGTGAAAAATAAAATTAAAAACTTTATTTACAGTACAGAAATACTACTCAAAATAGATGATCACACAAATATACCGAGAACCTCAACTTCTAAAACCAGTATGGCCATGGGACCAGAGACCCCACGGTGCGCTGAAACAGTGGGAACCAGGCATCCCCCAATTCTTTTAACCTGTCTCTCTCTCTCAACTCCTCCCTCCTGAGCACAGCGCAGGATCCGCGGCTTTCCTGAGCGCAAAATGGAGCCGGCGATCCAGCTGAAACAGGACGCTTTCGCGCGCTTGCGGGAGACCCCAGGGGGCGGGGGCGGCGACCCCCGCCCACCGCAGATAGATATTTAAACCCACCTCCCCCACGTGTGCTTCCCTTTGGATCCGGCTGCGGAGCGAGCATGATGGAAGAGCCCAAGGGAGCGCCCTTGGACTCCAGGCAGCCCACTGAACTAATTCCGGCATGGGACCAGAGACCCCACGGTGCGCTGAAACAGTGGGAACCAGGCATCCCCCAATTCTTTTAACCTGTCTCTCTCTCTCAACTCCTCCCTCCTGAACACAGAGCAGGACTTCTCCATCTTATGAGCACCATAAAAGGGTAAAAGTTTGTAGTGATGTTATTTCTGGTTGTACTTTCCCTGGACTTTATACAGAAACCCAAAACCGCGCGGCCGGTTTTTCTTTTTTTTTTTTTTCTTTTCTTTTTTTTTTTTTTTTGCGGCCGGTTTTTCTTTATACAGAAACCCAAAACCTAATGTCATCTTAGCATCAGCAATATGCAATGGTTCACTTTTAATGGGTCGGACTTTTGTGGGAGATCCTAACAAGAATAGTAAGTCTGTTGCTGAAATATTGAAGGCAATCAAAACGGTAGCCATCTCTCTAGATTAAACTAAGCTATATCCCCACGCCAGCTGAGAAGAAATTTTCTTCTTTCTCGGGAAGAAATTTTCTTTCTTTCTCGGGAAGAAACGCGGCGTGTCGTCAACTACAGTGTGATGTCCATTAAGCAAACAGACCTGGTGGCGTGGGAATGGGATATAAGGGGAAAAATTATGTACATGGAACAGTGGGACGCTGGTGGAATCTCGAGCCGGAGCCAATACCAGCGCAAGACCTTCGGTTCCAGAAACTGCTTGCAGACACTCTACTAGTCTATCAACTAAGCCAGAGCCCCACGTCTGCTGATGACGGGAAATAACCATCCTTTTCGTTTTTTGTTTTCGTTTTTTTTTTCCCTTGTCAGGCAGCGTGGCGATTACTAAACAGGCGTGAACTCGGTGGCGCGGGGCAAGGGGGAAAAAGAAAAGTTATGTAACAAACAGCGGGACTTAATATCTCTATATTCTTAGTAGTGGAGAACTATCAAATGCCTCCTTGGCAATAGGACTGCTTTTCTTTTTGGGGGGAAACCCCAACAACGGTAGTGAGTTGTGTGTTGAAACATGGAATGTAATCGAGATAAGGCATAAACGAAGTGAAACTTATCAAGTACAAGGGTGGGGACTGGGGAGGTGGGAGGGGGCGGCAGGTATACTGGGGGGGGTTGGTGATGGAAGATGGGCACTGGTGAAGGGAAGGGTGTTTGAGAATTGTATAACCGACATAATCCTGAGAACTATGTAACCCTCCACATGGTGATTCAATAAAATTTAAAAAAAAGGAAAAAAAAAATAAAACCAGTATGGCTTATTCAATATTTAGAAGACTAGCCTGAAAAGTAGCTAAATGCAAATAAAAGCAATCATTCTCTAAGGAGTTACTCTTCTCTTGAATCAACCTTTCCTACGTAGTAGTTTTGGGTTGGTATTCTTCCTTCCTGCCCTCTGAGCAGTGGTCAGTAAGTAAGGCTGGATGATCTGTCTGTCTGGTCATCACAAGGGGGGGAGGGGGGGGCCCAGCAGTGCTCAGGGAAGCCTGCGGCCACTCCCAGTGACACCTGGTCCCGCTGAGTGTGTGGTGGAGGCCAGCAAGGCCATCGCACCTGTGCCTGACCACGCGGTGCTAGGGATCCAACTCGGGTCCTCGGACACGGCACACATGAGCTCTGGCCTTGAACTACCCCTCAGCCTGTCCTACTCTTCCAGCCCCTGCAGGCTCTCCTGGTAAGAAATCTGATTTCTGAAAGAGCTATTTAACGTGCAGACTCTGGTTAAACGGTACCTAATGGTGTCATCCCAGTGGAATTTCTTTCGTGGTCCTATGACACGTTTCCCTGGTTTCTCATCATCATCTTCCTCAGATCCATTTTTCTCTCGTTCTTCGTCTGTTTGTAACCTAAATACAAAAAACACTCCATGAACAAAGCTGGAACCAACGTCGCCCAAGGAGAAGTTCCGCATGCATTTGGAAACGTGCCCAACCGAACAATAACTGAGGACAGGGCAGTGGAAACTATCTCCCCACAGAATACTCTGAAGCCTGTGCGAAGGGCACGGCAAGGAAGACCTTAAACTGTAACATGAGGGCACGAACACGGTCCAGGAAATATTCTGTTTCAACCGGGGCCAGTCAAGCTGGTCCAGATGTGAAATACCGATTTTGCCCTGATCACAGCCCTAACCCTAATCAGCAGAGGTTGCTTCTGATGTCAGCGGAACCGGGAAGTGGTCTGCTATCTAAAGGACACTCAGTGGTGCCATGGTGCTGCTGTGTGCGGGTTTCTACACAGTAATGCAGCTCCCTTATGACCAATCCCCGACACAAAACCTGGCTGGCCAGCCTACATGGCCGCACGTTCACATCTTCGGGGCTGCCCCCGATGACCTGCACGACCCTGGCAGATGTGCTACCTGAGTCTGGCAGCCCTGCTGTTCACCGCGTGCAAGCACTGCGGCCAGAGGGGTGACCCCTGAGCAACATGTGCATGAGCAGTGCTCTGAGCCCTGGGAGCCCAGGTCAGGGGTGTGCAGGAGGGAACCTGAGTGCCCAAGACCCCCAGGCACGGCAGCAGCCACAGTGAAAGGGAGGGACGGGGCGCGGGGGAATGGGTACAAAGGCAGTGCAAACAGAAGAGGCACACACTTGGCACACTTAGCCTGACTCCGGGCCTGGCAGTCCTCTTGGTACTTAAATAGCTGCTCGGGCATGACGTTGCTAACGGCCAGTTTCAGTTTCTGCAGAGGTTCTCGTAAACGATCATCCTGAGGGGGAAAAGAAGACACAAAAGGCTCTTCCCGCAAACTGCAACTCACTTCTAAGCACACGCTCAAGAATGAAATTCTTCTCTTGGGTACTGATCCCACATTTGGAATAATAGTGCTTAAATCCAGGTGCTTCTGCTACAGCGGCCTCACACTTAGCACACCTAATAAACTTGGGCTGAAGTGCTCTCGCTTTCACGCGGAAGTCTGGGTTCGACTGCTGGTCTGCATGCTTCCCAGAGCACCCAGCCAGGCAGGTCCCCAAGCCCCCAAACAAGAATAAGCAGAGTCCACGGTCCGTCGGGGAGAGCCCCGCCTTTTGCCTGCTGTCCTAGCCCAGGCTGCGAGCTTTCTCGCCAGCCCTCAGGAGAACGGATAACAGAGGTCCTTTGTACACCCCATGTCTTGTGTATCACACTCTGGCAGTGCCCCGGGACAAATGCCTGAAGCCCTGGGCAATCTCTCCAGTCCAAAAATGTCCCCCTCCCCCCCTTTTTTTTGCTTTTTTGGGTCACACCCGGCGATGCACAGGGGTTCCTCCTGGCTCTGCACTCAGGAATTACTCCTGGCGGTGCTCGGGGGACCATATGGGATGCTGAGAATCAAACCTGGGTCAGCCGAGTGCAAGGCAAACGCCCTCCCCGCTGTGCTATCGCTCCAGCTCCCACTAACAAAACCCTTTTTGTTAGGATTAGTTTTTGTTTTTGTTTTCGGCCACATCCAGCTGTGCTCAACAACCACTTCTGCAGGAGCACAGGCAGCGCCAGGGACGGAAGCCCGGTGAGCCGCATGCGAGACGGTGAGCGCCGTCCTCTCAGGCCACACGTGTTCTGAGTCTGCCCAACGTGACTCGGACACTGCACCCACAGGACAATGGAAGGAGTCAGGTGTCCGTCCTGCACTGCAGCACCAAGCGTGGGCGTGGGCGGCCACCAACAGGATGCTGGCACACAGCTCTCCCTTCCATGGTTACTATGACTGAAGCGGCAAACATCAACGCCAGGTCAAGGCCAAAAGGAAAATTCTCCCCTGCGGGACACTTTTATCTGAACAGATTTGAGCAAGAAAGCAAGCAAGCAGGCTTGTATTTGACAGCTTTATTCAACCAATTGAGTATTTTTATCTTGCAAATGACAAATATTTATGTGTGACTAATTACAACACACTTTTATGACTATCAAACATAAGGCATAATTAGAAATTTTGCTTGTCTTTGTAGACACAAGTCCTTTTAAAATCTGATTTAAAAAAAGTATGCAAAAAAATGAACTCAGAACTCTTCCTTTCTTTTTTCTTTTTTTTTTGCTTTCTGGATCACACCCAGCCATGCACAGGGGTTACTCCTGGCTCTGCACTCAAGAATCACTCCTTGCAGTGCTGAGGGGACCATATGGGATGCTGGGATTTGAACCCGGGTTGGCCTCGTGCAAGGCAAACGCACTACCTGCTGTGCTATTGCTCCAGCCCAAACTCAGACCTCTTTCTAATTCCAGGCACAAAAACCAAATCAAAATGGACTGTCACTGTCACTGTCATCCCGTTGCTCATTGATTTGCTCAAGCAGGCACCAGTAACGTCTCCATCGTGAGACTTATTCTTACTGTTTTTGGCATATCGAATACGCCATGGGTAGCTTGCCAGGCTCTGCTGTGCAGGCGAGATACTCTCATTAGCTTACTGGGCTCTCTGAGAGGGGTGAAGAAATCGAACCCGGGTCGGCCGAGTGCAAGGCAAACACCCTACCCGCTGCGCTATTGCTCCAGCTCCAAAATGGACTAGAAACTGGATATCAGATCTGACTCCATAAGGGACATGGAGGAAAACATAGGCAAATACCCGCCAAGACACTGAAACTAGAGGCATCTTCAGGAATGAAACACCACTGACCAAACAAGTGGAAACAAAGATAAACACATGGGACAACAGTAAGAAACTTCTGCACCTCAAAGAAAACGATGCCCAGAATACAAAGACAGCCCCTGGAACAGGAAAAATTATTTTACCCAACACTCATCTGACAAGGGGTTAATATTCAAAATATATAACGTACTGGCAGAACTTTACAAGAAAAAGACATACAACCCCATCAAAAGCTGGGGAGAAGAGATGAACACAAACTTCCTCAAAGAAATATAAATAGCCAAAAGGCACATGAAAAAGTGCTCTAATTATCAGGGAGATGCAAATCAAAACAACAATGAGATATCATCTCATGCCACAGAGTGGCACACATCAAACAGAACAACCAGTGCTGTCATGAACGTGGAGAGAGGGGGACTCTCATTTACTGCTGGTGGGATGCAAACTGGAGAAACAATATAAACATTTCTCAAAAAACTAGAAATTGGACTTCCATACAATCTAGCGATACAGCTCCTGGAAATATACCCTAGGGGCCCACAAACACAAAGCAGAAAAGCCATCTGCGGCTCTATGTTCACGGTGGCACTTCATAATAGCCAGAGTCTGGAAACAACCCAGGCGCCCAAAAACAGGTGAGTGGAAAGACAAACTACGGTACATCTAAACAAGAAATACTATGGAACTGCTAGGAAAAATGACAACATGAAATTTTCTATTACATGGATGGACATGAAGAGTATCGTGCTGAGTGAAATGAGTCAGAGGGAGAGGAGCAGACATAGAATGATTGCATTCATATGTGGGAGAAATACATATATATGTATGCGTGTGTACATACACACACACACACACACAGAGTATGTGAATAATACCCATAGACAGCAGAAATAAGGGAAAAAGGCAGGAGGATTTGTCCACGGTAGGAAGCTTGCCACAAAGGGGGAGGGAGAGGGTGATTAGCATAGAGAAAGAACACTGTGACAATGACAGCTGAAAATGATCACTCTGGACAAGAACTGAGTACTGAAAAGTGGTGAAATGCATGATACCCTTCACTAAAGGAGGGGGAGAGAGGGGAGGGGGTAGGGGGGAAGAGAAAGGGAGAGAGAGAGGGAGAGAGGGAGGGGGGTCTGCCATAGAGGCAGGCTGCAGGGGAGAGGCGGGAGGGAGGGAAAACTGGGGACACTGGTGGTGGAAAATGTACACTGGTGAAAAGATGAGGGTGATGGAACATTGTATGATCCAAACCCAATCATGAACAACTTTGCAACCATGTATCTCATCGTGATTCAACTTTTAAAAAAAGATTAGGAAAAAAAAAAAAGATTAGGAAATTTTAATGTTCTTCTTGGTTTGGGGCACAATCAGTAAACACAATCAGTTTCGTATTGACTCCTGGCTCTGTGCTCATCGTCACTCCTACACTCGGGGATCATATGTGATTGACTCTGGGTTGGCCTCATACAAGGCATGTGCCTCACTTCCTGTACTACAGCTCCCGCCCCGTCACTGTCACTGTCATCCCGTTGCTCGATTTGCTCAAGTGGGCACCAGTAACGTTTAAATTGTGAGACTTGTTACTGTTTTTGGCATACTGAATATGCCACGGGTAGCTTTCCAGGCTCTGCCCATGCGGGTGAGATACTCTCAGTAGCTTGTCGGGCTCTCTGAGAGGGGCGGAGGAATCGAACCCAGGTCAGCTGCATGCAAGGCAAACGCCCTACTCACTGTGCTATGGCTCCAGCCCCTCAGGCCGCTAAAATATGATTTTTATTAAGGAAATAAATTATCAGGGATGCAATATGCTATAGGTACAGTTTACACTTAATAACATTGTATTAATAACATTTACTGTATCAAGAAAAGCAAAATTTGGGGCTGGAGTGATAGCACAGCGGGTAGGGCGTTTGCCTTGCATGTGGCTGACCCGGGTTCGATTCCCAGCATCTCATATGGTCCCCTGAGCACCACCAGGTGTAATTCCTGAGTGCATGAACCAGAAGTAACCCCTGTGCATCGCTGGGTGTGACCCAGAAAGCAAAAAAAAAAAAAAAAAAAGCAAAACTACCAATAATCACTTCACCCCATGCCTGTCAATAAATATAATTTGCACATGACAAAGCCTGTTAAAAATTTTTCCATTAAATAAAATGTGTGTGAGGAGCCACAGAGAGTGCGGGGTTAAGGCTGCTCTCTCGGCCTTCACACAGAGAGGCCAGACCCTGTGCCACCCCACCCCAGCAAATATCTAGCATCATGTGTGAGCACATTTCACTATGTAGCTAAGACATATCCATCAACAGTAACCCTACATGCAGTTGTGAAAATGCGTCTGACCCAAAGACAGAAAACCCAAGTGGCATAATGCAAGCTGTAGAAGAAAAAGATAGTATGACTCCATTGACATCAAAGCAAAAGCCATGGGGCAGAACCATAGTACAATGGGTAGGGCAGTACAGTGGATAGGGCATTTGCCTTGCAGGCGGCTGAGCCGGGTTCAATCCTTGACATCCCACTGTGGTCTCAAGAGCCCACTAGGAGACTCTTACCGGAGAGCTGAGCCAGGAGCAAGCCCTGAGCACAGCCAGGTCTGGTCCAAAAACAAAACCCCCACCAAAATAACCCTAAAAAACCCCAGGGCAGGTGAGATAGTGCAGGAATTAAGGTGCTTCCTTGCACCCCAGTGACCCAGGTTAGAGTCTTCACTCCACTAAGACAGAGCCAGAAATATGCCCTGAGCAACCCTGGATGTGACCCAAAACCAGAACAATCCATCAACAAAAATCAATGACGAGCAACAGTTAGGGGTATCAAGACCAAGTCATGTAAGAAACGCAAGGGAAAGATAAATGCCTTTTGTTCCATAGGTATAAAGGATCTAAAATAACTCTCAACATTGGACCTGAAATGTTTCTGAGGAATAACTTATAATTCACAAGGAGATAGGTTCCTATTTCTCATTCCCAGAGATCGGCAGCCAGCTTTCTCAGCTGGAATTATGCCCGGTCGGCTCAACTGTCCCTGTCTGAAGACGCAGCCAAGGTACCAGGGCTGAGACCGCAAGCAAATTTCCTTTGTTCTTTAACCTACTTTGAATGGAAAAAAACTCCAGTTTCTCAGTCCACAAACTATTTTATTAATGGGCACGAAGTGCACAGAAATCACAGTTTCTTCGCTGCAGGGACCCAGGGCTGGCCTGGCTCTGCGGGACTGCCACCCACTGGCCAGAAAATACTAGGGTGACGCGGGAGTATAATCACATTTTCTCATGCAGGAGTCCGGACTGGGGAGAGAAAGGCTAGTTGAGAGTATAGGACACTCTGTGACAGAAAACTAGAGGGGGGGATGGAGAGAGCACAGCAGGTGGGGCGCCTGTCCTGCAAACAAAACCCTAGAGAGAAAGTAATCTTATTTGCAGATGAATATGAAAAAATAAAAATGAGGAGTGAGAAGAGAAGCATGGAACAAATGACCAGGTCCAATTCTTTCCCCAGTTACATTTTTGCCCTTATTTTCAAAAAAATTCGTGTGTGTGTGTGGGGGGGGAATTCTTTTACTCTTGGTTATAAATTTAAGTAATATTCAAATTACTTTCTATTACTCGCAAGCTACACATATTTTTGTTGTTATTTCTCTGAGGGCTACAGGTGGCCGGATCAAACTCAGAGGCGTGTAGTCTGCCAAGCGCCCCTTCCGATACACAAGCAAGCGCAGAGGAACCAACACAATGAACAACTGAACACGGGGGCCTGAGTGACAGCACAATGAGTAAGGCGCTTGGTTCGCACTTGGCCAACTGGGGTTCGGTCCCAGCACCCTCTGTAGTCTCCAGAGCACCGCTGGGAGTGATCCCTGAGCACTGCTGGGTGTGGTTTCCCAAAAGAAGCAAGAACAAAAAAATAAAGACATGAAATAAAGGGGACATAAAAATAAGGAAGCCATCAAGTGGCCGAGAGATGCTCTATGCGAGGGAAAGCCGAGGCAGAAGGACAAGAGCCAGCATGGGGAGCGCCGGGCTCGGTTCAACACACGGAAGAACACTGTGCCCGCGGTAAGGAAGGGGAGTTTCTGTTTGAGAAGAGCACTCAGACTCACGCAATCACTCAGTGGGCAGGCAAATGAGTGACCACACCGAGAATCTTTTGTTCTTATTTTGTGGCCTCACCCAGCAGTGCTCAACCATACTCCAGGCTCTGCTTTCAGAATCTTGCTTGGTGGGCCTTGGGGGACCATATGGGATCCTGGGAATTGAATCCAGGCCGACCACGTGTAAGGCAAGTGCCCTGCCCACCGTACTATCCCTCTGATCTTGTTTTTGAGGGGTTGGGTGTGGTTCCCCAAAGTACGAATCTGTCTCATCACAGAGCATTAGCGTTAAGTATCTGAAATGTCCTGGGTTTCGTCCTCAGCACACAGTCTTTTCTTAGAAAACACCATTTACTTTTTCTCTCTTTTTCCTTTCTTGGGCGTCCCTGGCAATGTTGAGGGATTACTTCTGGCTCTGTAGTCCTGTTGGTGCTCAGGGGACATATGAGATATGCCGGGGATCGAACCTGGTGGGCCACGTGCAAGGCAAACGCTGCTGTACTATCACTCTGGCCCTGAAAACACCACTTACACTTACTGAAAATGTAGGATAACATAGCCTCAGTAGTTCAGGTTTATTGGGTTACTCCCGTTACAGTGTTCCTATTCCTCTTTGTTTATTTGTAGTTTCTTTCTTAGTGTTCTGTTGACTTGTAAATAATGTTTTTCTCTTCTCCTTGAGTCCTTTGCATAGTTTATTCAGAGCAAGTCCTTTTTGTATGGACACAGGAAGACTTAACAAATGTTATGCTTTTGTAACCTAGGAGTCATTTGACTCTACATGATATTTTCCTCCAGGGCATCTGTTCTCTCAACCTAAGCCTCAGCTGCCCTTACTTCCTAGCACCCCCAAAAGCAGGGTCCCCACGAGAGACGAGATGGACCCAGGGCAAGCGGTGAGTTGTGTGCTACCCTGGCATCGAGATGGGCCTGGCCAAAGTGCCTAATGCTTAACTATAAGTTAAGAGCTTGATCATGGACAAATGTTTTCATGATCCAAACAGTGATACTAGATTCGGACCCTGCTAGGGTGAGGAATGATTAATCTGGCCTGAGTGCTGTGGTCTGAGCCTGTGGCAAGATGTTGCCAGAACTGCCTTGCAAGCCTCAATGTATCCTTTGCTATGTCCATACAAAAATAACAAGTATTAAGATGTTGATAAGTTCCTGGACTAAGGAAAAGAAAAAAAACCTTAAGAGTGAAGAAGGGCTTTGGAATGCCCTGCCCTCAGGAAGGGCTTTCTTATGTTGATTTTGCTACCTGGCTGGGTGTAGCCTAGAGGGTAAGGTGGGAGAGACAAGTAGGAAGAGAGATGAGAGAAGCTAGAAAGAAGAGGCAGTTGATCCAGAGAGAGGCCGGAGCTGGGAGTGCGGGAGATGAGAAAGATGGAAGATTGAATGAACAGTAACTAATCAGCAACCAGCTTGGTCCTCGTTCTTCCTTCGCCTGTCCTTGACCACCGGCCGTCCCGATCCAGTCCATACACAGTGGTTCCAGGGCACCGAACGTGGGCGGTGAGACAGAGCCGCCCGGAGAGCCCGAGAGTGCTCGCGCCCCTCCACGAGGGCCACGTGCAAGGCAAACGCTGCTGTACTATCACTCTGGCCCTGGAAACACCACTTACACTTACTGAAAATGTAATTATTTCTCAAAGGCTTCCATGTACGTTTAGGAACTTGCTATGATGATTCAATAGTCCAATATGAATGTAAATATAAATACCTGTAAAGCAATTGTTCCACAAAAGCCCCGCCAACAGACTAGCTTTCCTATAGGCTGTGCAGTCCTGGCTACTGACCGGGCGTCCCCCAACTTACCTGGACATTGAGATGCAGCTTCTTCAGCCGCTTGACCAGTGTTTCCTTATTGCACGGCACAAAAGCTTCGAGGTGCGAGTAGACGCCACTCCGGGCGACAGGGCCCAGTGCCTGGAGCTGTAACTCAATGCTGCCAAACGATAAAGTACAGAGAATTTAGGCAGCCTACACGAGCAAGGAGGCAATGGTGATGAGTCTTACAGTTTCCCAGGATTTCCGAGAAGTTACTTGCAAGGGAGAAACACCACCGGTAAAGTGAAGCCATAGAAAATTCCTAGAGAGTAGGAGGGCGAAGGGGGGACCAGTCTGAAACGATCTGCTAGGGTGACCGAGCTTGAGGGTCACCAGAGTCATCCCCGAAGGTGCTCAGGAAGCCACATTGGGCCCGGGATCCAACTCACGACATGTGCTAGAACTCACCTTGGTACAATATGCATTTTGTATACGTGATGAATTTTTAAAATCAAAAATACATTTTAATAGAATCACCAAATTAGAATTATGAAAGTTGTTCATGATGGGATGATGGGGTTTCAGTCACACAATGTTCCAACACCCACATATTCCCAGTGTGTATTTCCCACCACCAATGACCCCAGTTTCCTTCTGGCCCCCTTCATCCTCTGTAGCCTGCCTCTATGGCAGACACTTTCTCTCTCTTTCTTCCCTCTCTCTCCCCCTACCCTCTCTATCCCTGTCCTTTCTCTCCCTCTCTCTCCCCCTACCCTCTCTCCTCTCCCTCTTCCCTCTCCCTTTCCTCGCTCTCTTCCTCTCACTCTTCCCTCTCTTTCCCTCTTCCCTCTCTCTCCCTCTTTCCTCTCTCTCTCTACTGATTATATACATATATATATATTCTATGTTGTATATACTTTTATAAGCTAAAGAACACGCTAAAAAATCAAAAGGAAAAGTAAATGCACCTACAGTCATTTTTGTTGTTGTCTTGTCTAGCTCACAGCCAACACAGGTTAGATGCCTAGCATCCCATATGGTCCCCCAAACCTCTCCAGAAAACACCATTTGACCCGTAGCACAGAGCTAGGAATAAGCCATGAGCAATGCCAGATGTTGCCTAAAAACAGATAAACAGAAACCAACCAAATACGGAATGAAACCAAAATGTAGGAGTTATTCACGAGCTCCTCTGAAGAGCTCTGAAGTGGGCAGAGGGTCTGCAGAGTGTCCTGTAAGAGGGAGCACCTGTCCGGAGTCCTCCTTAAGAATTGTTGGCAGCTGGAGAGATAGTACAGAGAGAAAGGCACTTGCCTTGCATGCTGCCGATCTTCGTTCAATCCCCAGCATGACATATGGTCCCCCAAGCCCAACAGTGATGCCTGAGCACGCAGGGCACAGACCAAGCCCACCCTCTCCTCCAAAAAGGAAAGACCTTTCAGGATGAACTGGAATCTTAGGACAAGAATGTCAAGACTGAAGGGCTGGAGCGACAACACAGCAGGTAGGGTGTTTGCCTTGCACACAGCCGACCCAGGTTCGATTCCCAGCATCCCATATGGTCCCCCAAGCACTGCCAGGAGTAATTCCTGAGTGCATTGTCAGGAGTAACCCCTGAGTAACGCCGGGTATGACTCCCTCCCCCCAAAAAAGTCAAGACTGCTGGCTCTTCCAGAGACTCATAAATCAATCTCAAAAGAGATTCTCGGACCCAGGCATGGCTGAATAATGTGGGTTATATTGGAGGGGAGCAGGTTAGCCCAGTGGCTGCCCAAACGGAGTCCTGACAGCCACTTGGTCCCACAACCCAAAATTGCCTCCAGGTCCTAGCCATATCCCACCATCTTGATACGGACCTGACCGAGAAATCAACTTACTGAGAATTTAGGTATGCGGGTTTTGTGACTGAAATCTCCAGGTTTTCTCAGAGTCGAGTCGAGCTACCTCCCCCAACCTCCCCGTACTTCTGGAAGCCCTGGCAGTCACATGCACACCCCAAAGCCACAACCCAGTTAAAAAAAGCTACTCCAACTATACCTTCCTGATAAAAATACCGAACGCCCTGAACAAGCATGATGATCTCTTATTACCTGTACTGCAAACCGTAATGCACAAAAGGAAAGAGAAAGAAGGAAGAAAAGTGCTGATGTAGAGGCAGGCTGAGGTGGGGGGAGAGGGAAACTGGAAATGTACACTGGTGGAGGATTGTATGGTGGAGGGTGTTGAAACATTGTATGACTGAAACCCAATCACAAACAGCTCTGTGAAGGTCTATCTCATGGTGATTCAATCAAAAAATTAAGTTAAAAAAAAAAAAGAATTCCGAGGCTGTGTCAGCAGAGCCTTGTTCGGAAACCCGAGGGAATGTGGAGTGCGCTGGGTATCCCCTGCCAGACCAGACTCAATCAGGCCAACAGTCCTGTTCTCCACGACTCTAAACCTCCTTTCCACCCCAGAATGGGGAAGCAACAGGGAGGCAGAGTCGCTGTGCCTGGTGGGCCTTCAGAAGGTCAACCCAGTCTCCGGGGAAGGGGAGTAGGCGTATTCAGGAAAGCGGAGAAAGGAGTGCAAAAGGAAGTGTTAGTCACTATGGCCTGTTTAGCTGGAGGCAAACTCTTTGTTTTGATGTCACCCCCAGCAGTGCACAGGGGTTACTCCTGGTTCGGCATTCACCAACTGTTCCTGGCGGAGCTTAGGGGATCATATGGGGTGCCAGGGATTGAACACGGTCAGCTCCACTATCACTCCACCTCCCGAAAGCACATTCTTTATGAAATAAAAAGTAGGTAGGCGGGGCTGGAGTAATAGCACAGCGGGTAGGGTGCTTGCCTTGCATGTGGCTGATCCGGGTTCAATTCCCAGCATCCCATATGGTCCTCTGAACACTGTCAGGGGTGATTCCTGAGTGCAAAGCCAGGAGTAACCCCTGTGCATTGCTAGGTGTGACCCCCCCAAAAAAAGAAGAAAAAAAAAAGTAAGTAGGGGCTGGGAGACAGCAGAGCAGGTAGGGCGCACTAGGGATGCACCTGACCTGTGACCCTTGCACCACGTGGTCCCAGCAACGCTGGGGTCAGCCCTGGAGGCCCCCGTAGTACATGCAGCCTGGGTATTTCTGGCACCACAGGGCCAGGCAGCATCATATCCACAGGCCCTTGGATTAAAGCACTGGCCCAGTTGGCCAAGAACGGCTGCCCAAGTCCCCAGACCTCCTGAGCACTGCCTGGGAGCCCCTGAGTAACCCCAGGTCTGCCCATCCCCCAATAAAACAAAAAAGAAAAGAAAACCGGATGGGCTCTAAAACTGTAGCATCTGCAAACAGACCCGGGAGAAATGGACAGGGCAGCCTGTTACCAGGTGGCCGCTCTTCTGCTTATCTAAGGCTGCCCCCAGAGGAAAACAGGTGGTCCCGACCACAAAGGGTAAAACTGAAAAGGACCGTGGGTCAGTGTCTGTCAGATCAGGGGTCTGAAAAAAAAAAAAAAGAGTCACAGAAGGTGGCAGAGACAGGAAGCACTCACGCCTTTTTTTAGAGCAGACTGAATCACGCTAATCACGCTAATCACTAAATTAATCATAAAACCAAGAATAGGAACAAGATCCCTGTCACCACACCAAGCAGCATACTAAGTTATCTGCTTCACAAGCCTGGGTGGAGGGGGGGCGGGGGAACTCACAGTTTCAGTGTATTACAGAATGAGATTAATTGACAGAGTTCCGAGAACCAATAAACCAACGCAGCCTTAGACTGCGTGCAAAACTCTCTCTGCCCCACGGTTAAAGACAAAGCCCCAGGGCCCAGGGAGACAGCTCACACACCACACGGCTCCTGCGAGCTGTGCTATGTAGCTTGGCAGGGGACTTCTGGTACGCCACACAGCACTGCATACAAAGCCCCAGATGTGTGAGCACGACCATACTGTGCACCGCCACCTAGAGGGAACCCCCGGGGAGCCACAAAAGCATCACAGCTAAGCAGCGCAGACCTCAGAGAGCACTGGGGTGGTGAGCTGGCCCCGGGGTAGTGTCGCCCATTTCCAATGTCAGCAAGAGTGAAGGAAAAGGGGGGCTCTGGAAGATGGCGGAAGCCTAAGAATCTGCCCGTTTGTTCTGTTTCCTTGGACTACATTCACAGGGGGGCAGAGGGCAAGGGGTGCCCGCAATGCTCAGGGCTGGGCCCAGGGCTCCGGGACGCAGAAACCCGTGTCCCGGCCCTGCCACTGCTGTGTATCTGATGCTACTGAACTGCCAGGGCACAGCACACATCAATTCTCATCGGGGAGCAACAGAATTTGCCACATTCCCACGCCCCGTCTTTGCTGCCGAGGTCTGTCAGAGCCAACGCTACACTCCATCTCTGTGCCAAGGGGCCAACACAGGCCAGGTTCAGAAGCAGCGCTGATCTGACCACAGTCCGAGACCCTGTCGCCTCACTCGTGCCCAACGGAATGAGGAAAACTGACAACTCAACTGCGACCCTGACCGTCCTTCCTCCTCGCTCCCCAATCTAACACCTGCCTTCTCCACATTGGCCCTCAACTGGCTTCACGTTGCCACCTGTCTGAGCGACATGTATGTAAGAAGTATGATTAATCTCATTAGCGGTCAATGGAACGATTTTCCCCAAACAGATGGAATAAAGATGAATGATATGAAACATAATGTATACACTCAGAGCTAGGGATCCCAGAGAAGTATTTTCATATAAGGTGCCCCCCAAAATCCAACCGAAGGTAGCACATAGCCCATAAAGGAAGGGCCCCTTGCTTTGACAGCTACAATAGCAGAGCCTCAGAAACAAACATTCATCAGATGAGGTGAGAAGGAAAAAACCTATTGCATGAGTCTAATCAGCCCCGCTGAGATGCCGAAGGGAATCCTGAAGGTTCAAAGACTTGTTAGGGTTTTTGAATCAAAGAAGAAAAAAATTACTTACTCAAGAAGAATATTATTCATATCCTGTGTAAAGAATTTTTTCCTTCCTTCTTCATCAAAATGTTTGGCAGCCTAGACAAAGAGAAGACGTCAGTGTAACACTTCTTAAACACCGGATCTGTCTGTCCATCTATTTCCCACAGAACGCCGGAACAAAATAGAGCATACACATACACGCTCTTCCTCCTTTTATATCTGCATTTAAGCTCTCAATCTTCTGAAATTTAGAAAACTGCACACAAAAAACTTGTTGGGGCTTTGGGTGTGTTGTGCATTTCATGTGTTATTTACTAATCCTTGCTACGAGCTCCAAGAGAAGGCAGATGGCTCATTTTCTACGGACACGCATGATATTCTGTATTGGGTCCCTCATAACTGTATTTCCATCTTCCTAACAGCCAACATTGTTGATACTGTGGCCACTTCACAAATAAGGAGCCTGGAGCTGGAGTGACAGCACAGCAGGTAGGGCATTTGCCTTGCGCACAGCCGACCTGATTTTAATTCCCAGCATCCCATATGGTCCCCTGAGCACCATCAGGAGTAATTCCTGAGTGCATGAACCAGGGGTAACATCTGTGCAACACGGATGCGACCAAAAAAGAAAAAGAAAAACAAATAAGGAGCGGACCTCAATCTTACAATGTGTTCCCAAATCAGACGAATGGGCAGGTGGGGCCGGGATTCTGAGTGCACTCTCTCACCTCCTCTGGTCAGCACCGCCACATCCAAGCTTCATTATGTCTGTCACCTTAATCAGCCAACACAAACATGCATACAAACCCCAGACACTGTGCCATAAACAAAACGGAGTGGGAAAAAGACAAAAAGTAAACTTTGGGGGGGTGGGGTAGGACGCACATCAGGCAGTGCTCGGGGAACCAGGTACTGGGACCATATGAGATGCCAGGGATCGAACCCACTTTTACTGCACACAAAGCAAGCCCCCTACCCACTGTACTATCGCTCCGGTCCCACAAAAAAGTAATATTATTTTGAGGAGCCGGGACAATAGTATAGTGGGTAGGGCATAGTCCCTGCATCCCACATGTTCTCCCGAGCCCTGCCAGGGAGCAACTTCCAAGTGCAGAGCCAGAGTAACCCCTGAGCACTGCAGGTGTGGCACTCAAAAAACAAACAAAAAAATAAGTTAGAAAACTTGCAGTTATCAAGTGATTAATGAAGTGTGTGTGTGTGTGTGTGTGTGCGCGTGTGTGTGTTTCACCAGGGATCAGAACCAGAATGTCACACAACGCGAGGCCCGTGGCTTACCATGGAGCCCCAGGTATGAAACAAATCCTACGGGTAATTTGCTACCCAGGTGTCAGAGTGGGAAGCAGCCCTAGGAACCTTTGCATGGCTATGGCAGGCACAGAGAGGGGTGGCAGCCTGACAGGACCCCTAAGGGACTCTGTGGCACGGGAGAGTGGGGAGCTCAGCACCCCACAGCCACATGACTCTAGAGCTTAGCAGTCCTGTTTGCTCGAGAAGCACGTGGAAGCACGTGGTCGTGTTCGCTTATCCTTTGAGCCTGCATCCACGACAGCGGAGGGTCAGGTGACACAGCACAGGGGTGCACTACACACGGCTCAGGGCCAGAGCACATGCTGAGCACGCAGGAGCCCCAGCCCCAGACGGCACCCGGCCCAAAGGCCTCACCCCCCTCCCATCTTGCTAACGGTGCCTTGCCAAGTTGTGAGACAGCAGGTCAGCGCTCGATACACAGTAAAGGTGCTAAATAAAAAGTACCTTATTAATCAGACCATGGAAACCAGGATTACCAGCACGGGGGGAGGATACGACTTGGGATTTTCTAATTTTGGTTTGGTGTTTGGGTTTTTCGTTTTGGGGCCACACCTGGCAATGCTCAAACTTTACTCCTGGCTCTGTGCTCAGGGATCACTCCTGGCGAGGCTCAGAGGACCATATGGGGTACCGGGGATCAAATCCAGGTCAGCCGTGTGCAAAGCAAGTGCTTCACCCACTATACTGTCCCTCCAGCCCTGCTCATTAGCACTTGTGAAAATCTGGAAGAAAGGGGCCAGAGCCAGCACTGTGGGCAGGGCGCGCGCCTTACATGTGGCCCTCCCTGGTCTAACCCCCAGTGCCGAATGCGGCTCCCCAGCTCGCCAGCAGGGATCCCCGAGCACAGAGCCAGGAATAAGTCCTGAGCATGGCTGGGTGGGGCCCCAAACCAGACCTCAACCAGAAATAAACAGAAAACGAAACAAAACTTAGGAAGAAACAGATTTTAGATGAACAAAGGATAGTAAAAAGCACCTACTTTGGGATGAGGTGAATTTCTGAGTTTTAGTTTTGGTTCTCTGCCCTCCTGATTGTGTGGCCCAGACCAAGCTATTACTCCACCTACTTCCACTGAAGCCCATTAACCATATGAAGGGGTTCAAGCAGCAGCTGTCAAGAGTTTCCAAGGAAGGGGACCCAGGGTGCTGCTTGGCAGAAACCCCATCCTTCCAACACACACACACACACACAAGGAAGGGTCCCCTGAGTGCTGCTTGGCAGAAACCCCATCCTTCCAACACACACACACACACACACACACACACACACACACACACACACACACACACACACACACACACACACACACGGAAGGGTCCCCTGAGTGCTGCTTGGCAGAAACCCATCCTTCCAACACAAACACATACACATACACACACACACACAAACACACACTCACAAAGAAAACAAAAATAACACCTCTAATGAGTTAAAAAAACAGTATAAAAATAAAAGTCTAAAGTATGCTAAGCACCAGCTATAAGCTAAGAAACACTGACATCAGATGCTTTTGCGGGTGCGTGGGGGGGCCTGCGGTGGACCACAGCTGGCCATGCTCAGGGGTTACTCCTGGCTGTGCAGTCAGGATCTAACTATTCCTGGCAGTGCTTACATAGGCAAGTGCTCTACCCGCTGTACAATCTCTCCAGCCCCTGACATGAAGTGCTTTATCACACTTCTCTAAGTCCTGGACTAATGGTGACTAGGAAAGTAAGTGAAAACCAACATCATGACCTTAAATGTCAGGAAACAAAAATTGAGGGGAGAACAAAAAGCAAAGAACTGATTAAAAAAAAAAAACAACAGAAAGTCCATGAGTCTTTTCAAAAAGACTTGTTACAAAAGTCAAGAAAGCTCTTGCTCCCCTGATCAGACACTTCAAAGTCAGGACCTTCGAGACAGAGATGACTGTAAGTCTGGAAATGTGATCCCATCACTCTGATCCCAGGAGAAAGTAGGAAGTTGTAGAACAGTATGCTCATTCCTGACGATTCTATTTACAATTATTTTTATAAATAATAAAGTATTCAGAAACAGTTAAAACTAAAATCCCTACGGGGCTGGAGAGATAGCACAGCGGGTAGGGCGTTTGCCTTGCACGCGGCCGACCCGGGTTCAAATTCCAGCATCCCATATGGTCCCCTGAGCACGGCCAGGGTAAATTCCTGAGTGCAGAGCCAGGAGTAACCCCTGAGCATCGCCAGTTGTGACCCAAAAAGCCAAAAAAAAAAAAAAAAACCCGAAAAACCAAAAAAACTAAAATCCCTAAGAGGGCAGAGGCGATAGCACAGTGGGTAGGGCATGTGCCTTGCACATGACCGACCTGGCTCTGATGCCCAGCATCCCAGAGGAACCCCAGGGGGTCCCCTGGGCACTAGCAGGAGTGATTCCTGAGTGCAGAACCAGGAATAACCCCTGAGCATCGCCAGATGTGGACTAAAAACAAAAACAAAAAAATCAAAACAATTAACAGCCGAATACTGACTCCCTCTGTGAAAGAGAGCTTTCCCTAAGTGTGAAATACCTTTTGCGCTGTGTTTACTACTCAGGAGCGGGGAAAAAGTTATAGAAATAAGGCATACGTTCCCACACGCTAAAATAATGGGAAAGAGCATTCGAGGCTAGGTTTGGCACCCGTGAATAAACAGTCCTCCCCTGAGACCCGGGGGAGCAGCGCAGAGATGCAGCTGGGTCTGCGGCGAGCAGGGCAAAGGCAGGCTACGAAGCAGGCCGCACAGCGACGACCCGCTCAGAGGCCAGCTCCAGCCACACCTTCCTCAAGAGCACCCCGCATGCCTGGCGAGGCTGCTGCGCCGCAGCACAGGAATCCGTCGTCAAATAACCCGATGCCAACATCAGGCGCGCTGCGGCAATGGGACTGCTTGTTCTGGCCACCCCTCTATTTTCTTTACATAAACAGACAATAAAAATTACAGTCACGAAAATGCAGAAAGGAAAACTTTTACATGGTGAGATAAAATAATGGTATCCATGCAGTAACTATGTGACATACATTTAAAAGACAAAAGGCTACTTATAAAGCCAATGGCTGAAAAAAAAATCATCATCATCATCATCATCATCATCATCATCATCATCCCGTTGATCATCGATTTTCTCGAGCGGTCTCAATAACATCTCCATTCGTCCTAGTCCTGAGGTTTTAGCAGCCTCTCTCTACTCGTCCTTCCCAACAATGCCGCGTTGGAGGCTCTTTCAGGATCGGGGGAATGAGACCCATCATTGTTACTGGTTTTGGCATATGAATACGCCACAGGGAGTTTGCCAGGCTCTCCCACTCGGGCAGGAAACCCTTCAGTAGCTTGCCAGGTTCTCCGAGAGGGAGAACTAGACAATAAGAGGTCTTCCGGGAGCTTGGTTTTATAGTCTCTGGATGTTGGCCATGGATGGGCCTACACGGCGCCGGGGTCAGTTTCTGGGTGTGACTGTCTAGCTATTGGAAAATGGGGATCTGGGCGGAAGAGGCCCAGTCCTGATCCAATAGGCTTGGAGATCTCAGCCCTGGGTTCCCCCCAAAAATGTAAGAAAATCAATGTTTATAAACGTACTGGACAGTAAGGGAGATTATTAATTCTATCTCAGAAAAATACCTTTATGTAGCCAAGAAAAGAAAAGGGGGGATGGGGCAGTACAGGAAAGAGGGCATTTGCCTTGCATGCAGCCAACCCAGGTTCGGTCCCCAGCATCCCATATGGTCCCTGAGTGCAGAGCCAGGAGTCACTCCTGAGCATTGCTGGCTGTGACCCAAAAGGCCAAACAAAAATTAAAAAAAAAAAAAGAGTAAAGAAAAGGAAGGGAGGGCACAAAAATAAAAAGGAAAATAGGAAAGGGAAAGGAAAGGCAAAAGAAGAGGGCTGGAGAAATGGTACAGTGGGAGGCACCTGCCTTGCTCACAACTTACCCAGGTTCAATCCCCGGCATCCCATATGGTCCCTGAGCACCTGCAGTGCAGAGCCAGGAGGAAACCCTGGGCATTGCTAGTGTGGCCCAGAAACAGAAAGAAAAGAGAGATCACACTTACTACACGGAGGTCTTCGATCCGCTTCTCCAGAAGGACAGGCAGGCCCTCCGGGAGAGTAGGAATCACCTTGGGCAGACCCTGAGAGGCGAAGTTCGGCTGGGTGGCGTTTCCGTTCTCACCCCCTGACTCCGAGAGGGGGCTCGCGTCGGAAGCAGCATCCAGCAGTCGGTCAAAGTCAAAGTCATCCAGCATCTCCAGGGCATTCTCGGCATCCTGAAAGAGCTCGTGCTCATTTGTGCTGACGAAGATGGGGAGGTCCGGGTCGGCACTGCTCAGGTTCAGGTCCGAGACGTCATTGCCCAGCGCTGCAGCAGTGGACGGGGGCTTGTTCAGAGAGGACGTGGGCAAGCTGGCTGACACTTTGGGGCTTGGCTCCTTCCTTAGAGCGTCCTTCTCTTTCTGGAACTTTCGTATCATGGCAGCGAGAGAAAGAGAATCTTTATAGCGTTTCTTCTTTTTTTCAGACTTGTGTGAATTTAGGGCCACGACTCTGTGAAGAAAAAAAGTAGTCAGTGGGGGCTGGAGCGGGTAGGGCATTTGCCTTCCACGAGGCCAACCCGGGTTCGATTCCCAGCATCCCATATGGTCCCCTGAGCACTGCCAGGGGTAATTCCTGAGTGCAGAGCCAGGAGTAACCCCTGTGCATCGCCGCCGGGTGTGACCCCAAAAAGGGAAAGTAAAAAGAAGTCAGTGAAGTAAAGTATGACGGTAAAGGCTCAGGTTCCATGGACGCACAGGCCGCGAGTAAAGCACCTGACTGGTAGGAGGGCGAATGTCTTTGCACCAGCAGCGGTGCCACCGGGCTGCCAGGGAGGGAAGGGCCAACTGGTAGACTTTACTGGGAATAAGGTCACAGAAAGAAAGAAAGCTGAATGTAGCTAATGCAGTGGGGAGCAGGAAGGGCTGGGGATTAAACTTGGGGCTGTGTGCGTGGACGGCACGCGCTCCTGAGCCCTGAGCTATAGCCCAGCTATACCCTGTGTCTCTGAATAATTTCTTTCCCTCCCTCTGTTTCTCCCTCTTTTTTGGGGGGTAGAGGTGTGGGGGCCATATCCAGCGGTGCTCAGGGCTTACTCCTGGTGGTGCTGAGGGGACCATATGGAATGCATGGGGGATAAGAGGGGAACTGAACCTGGCCCACTTACCCCCTGTACTGTATTTCCAGCCCCATCTCTTAACAATTTTATATATAATAAAAACAGCCTGACTCTGTGCCAGGCTATTTCCACTCGGGGCACCCTAGAAGGGGGCGGGTAATTCCTGAGTGCAGAGCCAGGAGTAACCCCTGTGCATCACCGGGTGTGACCCAAAAAGGGAAAAAAAAAATCTCAGGACTAGGAGGAATAGAGACGTTACTGTTGCCTGCTCAAGTAAATCAACGAACAACGGGGTGACAATGATACAGTGATGTATACATTTGGTTTTTGGGCCATCCCCAGTAGTGCTCAGGGGTTACTCCTGACTCTTAAGAATTACTCCTGCCGGTGCTTGGTGGACCATAGGGGATGCCAGGGATGGAACCTGGGTCGGCTGTGTGCAAGGCAAATGCCCTATCCCTGTACTATCATTCTGGCCCTTCTTTTTAAGTTCTTTTAGAGTGGAGCCAAGACTAAGCCCTGAGCACTGCTGGTTGCAGCCCTCCCCCAAAAAACAAACAAAAAAATCTTAGTGACTCAAGAGTTACTATAATCTCAGGCTTAGAAGGGCGATAAATAAATCAGTCTTCTAAACAGTGAGAGACTAAAAATCAGATGCACCTCCCTTGCTAAGGAAAGGAGGATAACCCTGCTTCTCATATACACAGAGAAGTGATTTAGGAACAATTGAAAATCACGTAACTGCACAGTAGCATTCTTGTTCTTAGAAGTTGAGGCTTTGGGAAGTTCTGACTTCTGTTTGGCGGGCGGTGGGCAGGGTTGGTGGGCAGGAGGTTTGGACCACACCTGGCAGCATGGGCTAGTCCCTGCTCTGTGCTCAGGGAACCCTGTGTGGTGGCAATAATCAAACCAGGCCAAGTCACATGCAAGGGAAGTGTTTTCAATCCCGACTGTCTCCAGTTCCATTGGGCTTTTAGGGCAGCATCATCACCTAAAACCACAAGCACTGGGTCAACCCCACATGGTGCTGGGGAGATGGACCAGGGTTCAGGGTCCCACTTCGCCTACCTATACCAGGTGGTCCCCTATTCCAGCACCTCTGGGCGTGGACAGAGCAGGGCCACCTCTCAAGGCCAGGACAGAGAGCGGGCAGGCCCAGTGAGCTCAATCACTAGGAGCGGCTTCCCCCAAGTACTGCTATGGAGGGTCTCCCCCCGCTCCCCATTCCCACCCCCCAAGTAACCCAGTTAAACATCAGTGGCTTAGAGGCCAGAAAAGCTCGGTGTTCAAGGGTATAACTCGAGTTCTGTCCATGGCACCCACGGCCGCCAAGCACATGGGCATCACTGGGAGTGGCCCCGGGCTCCCTGGGCGCTGCTTGGGAGGCCAAAAAAAATAAAACAAAAAAAAACCAGAAATAAAAACGATGTTCTTTTGTGGGGGGTGGAGGAGGGCTCTAGCGGAGTTCGGGGGTCACTCCTGGAAGGTCTCGGGGCACCACAGACGATGTTTTGTAAACACCGATGTTCAAAGAAAGTGCCAAGAAAAATGTATCCGTCAAGGAGTCAGGAAGGATAGGAGGACACCCAGGGCCACTAGCGGGTCGAGAGGTGGCAACTCTGCATACTGTGCCCCTACTGTCAACAACTTTGTAAATCAGGGTCTGAATTTAATATACATATATTTTTAGAGCTGCAACAGAAAGAAGATCAGGGACGAGAGAGACGTTTCAATGCTTGCCTCACTACACCCAGCCCCAGTTGGATCCCCAGGGCCACACGTGGTGCCCCAAGAGCTGCCAGGAGTTTGTCGCCCCAGGTAATTCGGGTGTGGGCCATCCCACCCCTGCACCACATCGACAAGTTAACATAGGGCCAGGGAGGGAGCTCCAGGAGCAGAGCGACGCTTCTCATGTGGGGGGCCGGGGTGGAGCCCAGCACTGCACGGTTCTTCAAGGACCACCAGGACCGACCCCTGAGCAGAGGCAGAGCAGCCCACGAGTGCCGCCAGGCCTGGCCCACCCCCGTGCCCCCAACAACAACAAAAAAACTGGTAAGAATTTGTCTGATGTTTATGCTATTACTTCAAAATGGCTCTTGTGCACACGATGTTGTGATGTGTGAATAGATAATAAGCCCATTTGAAAATCTGATCTAAACTGCTGAAAGTCTCTATCATGAGTCTTCTGCTTATTAAGCCTAGGTATATATATGCTCAATAAATATGCCATCATTGATAAATGCTATAATACTGATATATACATTATCAACAGATACATTATTCAAGTAAGTTAATCGGTATTAATACAGTACTGCACCAGAAGAGCTGAAGTAGTGCCAATCACACCTTTTTTTTTTGTTTGTTTGCCTTTTGGGTCACACCCGGCGATGCACAGGGGTTACTCCTGGCTCTGCACTCAGGAATTACTCCTGGCAGTGCTCAGGGGACGATATGGGATGTTGGGAATCGAACTCGGGTCGGCTGCGTACAAGGCAAACGCCCTACCCGCTGTGCTATCGCTCCAGCCCGCAATCACACCTTCCTAAAGAAAAGCCAGTCCCGCTGCCGTACCAGTGTTTCTTACTAAGTCTCATTTCACATACCCCAACTGCTTGGAAACCTTTTTCCTTGGCTTCTTCTCTTTTTCCCCCTCCTCTTTCCGCTTCCGCTTCTTCATCTCAATATCATCTTCTTTTATTTTGGGAATCTGTAAATGACAGAAGACTGCGTCATTTCTTATGCCAGTGGACAAGGAGACAGAGCAAAGGGCTGCAGCATGTGATTTTACAAATGGGGCCCTGGGTTCGATGAAGGAAAGCACGAAGGCCGCCAAGTACTACTGGTAGAAGTCTCACAAAAAAACAAAGCTCAAACCAAAAGTGAATGCACCATTTATCTACATGTTAACGTAGCAAACTTTGGATTTTGGTCTGGGTGCCAAAGCTGGAGGTGGTCAGGAGTAACCACTCCTGGTTCAGTGCCCCGGAGACGACGCAGTACCAGGGGCCTGAGCCCAGAGGCACGTGCCGCTCCCCACCCCCATCTTTTGCGTCATGCCCCACGGCCAGTATTAACAATGTGACATCATCAACTCAGTATCCAGGACAATGGCTTTGTTCACACCCGAGTGTGCACTAGCACTGGTTATTAAAATTCAGATTCGTGGGGGCTGGAGCAATAGCACAGCGGGTAGGGTGTTTGCCTTGCATGCGGCCGACCAAGGTTCGATTTCCAGCATCCCATATGGTCCCCCCAAGCACCTCCAGGAGTAATTCCTGAGTGCAAAGACAAAGAGAGGAGTAACCTCTATGCATCGTCAGATGTGACCCAATAAGCCAAAAAAAAAAAAAAAAAATCAGATTCCTGGGCTACAGATACAGTAGTGGAACTGGTTTTGCATGTGTGAGGACTTGGGCTTGATCCCTGGCACAATAATAAAACAACAAAAAGATATTTTTAAATTTCAGAATTTAAAAAAAAAACCACTTTTTAGAGATGTGTCTTCATTTCCGTTTTTGACATGTAAAATTTAATTAAAATGGAACAAATGGAACCCTGAATGCCTCTGGGGACAGCCTTCTAGGACCACAGAGCATGGCCCCAAACCCCAATCCTTGATGCCCTATGCCCAAAAGAATCATCCATCCATTTGCCTTACAAGGCAGGCTATTTTCCTTTCAACTTTCTCTTCTATTGTTTTGCTGGAGTGCTGGGGAGGTAAACCAGGTTCTCAGAAATGCAAGGTATGTGCTCTACCACTGGCCATAGCCCCAGCCCTTCTCCCCATGGCTCTGGAGGGCAGAGCAGTATTCATATAGCTTTACTTAAAGCGTCTAACCAACTAGACACTCATTCAGCTGTGGCCAGCACTTGGATTTTCCCGGCAGTCACAGCAGTGGCACAAGTTAAATAAACAGAAGTCCCGCTGATGAGACAGTCTCACTGCGCTGCTGGGGAGACTCACTTTGGGTGGTTTGTGCTTTTGGTTGTCTGTAATATCATCTTCTTCGGTGTCAGAAGCTTGGCGGAACTGCAGAGTACCAGTGTTGACATAAAAGCCTCCATATTTTGTTGTTAGAGAAGCAGGAACTAATTCGTCATACTAGATTTAAGAAAAAGGTTTCAGATATTTCCTACTGTCTTCAATTAGATAAATATGTCAAAAGAAATTCAATTATCATGGTAGCATCTTCCTTAAATACTAACAGCAAGATTGATTGCAAGGAGGATGTCTGCGAAATAAATTTTAAAAAAGCTATTATCTGGAATAAAAATGAGATCTAGCCATTTAGTATTAAGAAAGAAACTTTGGAAATAATGAAACATTCTAAATACATATCTGCTGAGAAAAATTTAATATTGATGTTAATATTAAAATTCCTTTTGACAAATGATTCTGACTAGGACTAAAAGAAGTTAAAAGCAGATGATTAAATGTCCAAACATTAAGTTCCTATCATGTCAGAGTATAATTTTATTCTTAAAATGATTATAAAGAATAACAGTTATTTCTTCTGCCTTAGCGCTACACTCTTGAGTGGGAAAAATCACTGAAACATTTAAAAAAAATAACAAGTGCTTTCAAGGGAAGCAGAAAATTAGTTGTGCAATTCACTAGACATATAAGGCCTAAAACAAGCTAGATATTTCAGTTGGAGAAAGGGGCCCAAACCGTCTACATCAGACAAAAGTGTCATATAAAAGTTGATGTCATCCAAAACCTGGATTTTAAGGTGTTATCATGATCTCACCTGATGAGGATGAAGGAAAGTCAAATTAAACAAAGGTCAATCTTACCCAGAGGAAGGCAGTCATAGTGAGAGAGGACAGAGGAACTACTTGTCCAAGGCAAGCAATCGATCTGGGTATCTTGTGGCCCCCAGAACTCTATTTACAGGCTCTTCATACTATACAATAGTCTTTGAGAAAGTCAGATTTTTAAGAAAAAGCCTTCGCTATGTGCAAGGAATATATGAATTCCTATACCAGTTCCTATATAACATTCTAGTGTTAAGGTGAAATAATTAAAATCGTACAAAAGATATGACTTTAACCTATATTCTTTTAACATTCATAGAGAATGAAAAAGGAATTGACTGTTTAAAATATACTGAGAGATGGGGGCTGGAGCGATAGCACAGCGGGTAGGGTGTTCGCCTTGCATGCGGCCGACCCGGGTTCAATTCCCAGCATCCCATATGGTCCCCTGAGCACCGCCAGGGGTAATTCCTGAGTGCAGAGCCAGGAGTGACCCCTGTGCATCGCCAGGTGTGACCCAAAAAGCAAAAATATATATATGTATATATATAAAAAATAAAATATACTGAGAGGCTGGAGTGATAGCACAGGGGGGAGGGCGTTTGCTTTGCATGCAGCCAACCTGGGTTCAATCCCCGGCAGCCAGATGGTGCCCCCAAGCACTGCCAAGAGTGACTCATGAGTGCAGAGCCAGGAGTCACCCCCAGCATCGCTGGGTGTGATCCAAAATGCAAATAAATTTAAAAAAATTAAAATAGGGGGCCGATGCAATAGCACAGCGGGTAGGGTGTTTGCCTTGCACGCGCGGCCGACCCGGGTTCTATCCCCGGCATCCCATATGGCCCCCCAAGCACCGCCAGGAGTAATTCCTGAGTGCAAAGCCAGGAGTAACCCCTGAGTATCGCTGGGTGTGACCCAAAAAGAAAAAAAAAATAAAATAAAATATACTGAATTAAAAAACAATTAAATGAGAAAGAAAAAATGAACCAGGAAAAGTCCTATCTGGCTCCACCTGGTGTGCTCCTGTGCAGCCCCCCGGGGCAAACACTGTGAGTGGTTTAGGACTCTGCAAGCCAAGGGGTAACGTGAGGAGCCAAGGGCAAATGTCAAAGTGCCTCGTTCCAATTCCTTGGAAAGGTACAATTTTTTGCTTACTTGTACTTGTAGTTTGAGTTTTCAATGCTTCTCCATTATCATACTTCACTGGGTGCTCCTGACACTTTTGTGAGCCACACAAAGTAATTTTGATTTAATTTAAAAGTTTAAAAAAATAGGATTCAGAATTCAGAGGACAACTGCCTCGCCAGTGCCTTTGCCGCATGATTTTCTGAGTTTATGGCAGAGTCCTCGGCTGACCCCCAGCCCTGCCCCTGCGCCCAAGCAGGGACACGGGGGATGCCTGCAGTACCACCTGCGGGGGAGGAAACCGGTGTGCACACTCAACGGGGCCTTGAAGCAGGATGTGTGAAGGGCGCGCTGAACCTGAGGGTCAGAAGTCCCTTGCCAATGACTAGGTATTGTGACCCAGAATAAATCACTTACTCTCAGTATGTCTGGGGGTAGGGAGACAGAGCACTGCTTTACTCAAGTGACGTCTCAGACAGACACCCTAAAACAAATGGTAGTCATACCTGCCTGGTATTTTTATTTATTAGTAATAAGGAAAAGCATTTTCTTTCAGTCTTTTTAAAATCTGGCAGCATAAATGTGAGACTAAATATAATCTTCAAAAGCATTTATTTTCAGATATTTATAGTAAATAGTACACAACTCTGAAAGTTAATCAGAACCAGATTTTCACTCTGCCAAAAAAATATACAAATAGCAAAAATTTGGTTGCATTACAGTCAGTGAAAAGAACAGAGAATCATTTGGTTAGATCATAACTGTCTAAATCATCTCATTAAAAAACCAAATGATGTATTAAGGACAACAGACACAGAAGTCAATAACCTATATTTCAGTTCAATTTCTTCTAATAAAACAAAAGCCTACACTGTCCTATAAATACCAGTAATTAATTGTATAAATTTCAGAAAACAAAATTCATCCTTATTAAAGCAGTGACTTTCAAATTCTGTTCACCTACAGTCTAAGTAAATACATAAATCAAAATTCATTGGTCACACATAAACAACATGCAATAAAAGAAATCACCAATTTCATAATTTACCAGTGATTATGAGAGCTCCTAATCCAGTCTCTTTCCTTTAAAAGTGCCAGCCATACTCTCTACATGTATAAATATGCCAAATATGGTTCACAAATATCAGTTTAAGAAATGCCTCATTGAAATATTCTGTATGCTATAAAAGAAGGTATTTTAAATGCTGCTGATGAAAGACTCCATACTGCATGCCTCCAATTATATGACATCTGGGAAAAGGAAACTAAGGAGCAGTGAAAAGCTACCGTGCGTTAGGGAGAAACAGGCAGAGCCAGTGCAGCGGGCCCGTGTGAGCCTGCAACAGGGCGCAGACGCCACCCTCCGTCCTTCTAAACCCACACTCCCTAGACCAAGCGTGACCTCCAGTGCAAGGCAGGCACGGGTGACACCGAGGCAGGCGGGTTCCCGCACTGCAGGTGAGGAGGCGTGTGGTGAGGATGCGGGAGTGGGGGGCCGTGCCTCTAGTGGGGGCAGAGGGCATTGCGGGACTATCCTTACCTCCCGCTAAAACTCATTATTACAAATCTAAAACTGCGCTTGGGCTGGGAAGATAAGACAGCAGGGAGGGCACCTGTGCCTTGCACGTGGCTGACCCGGATTTGGTCCCTGGCACCACATACTCCTGGCCCTGCCTGGAGTGATTCTGAGCCAGGGGTAAGCCCTGAGCACTGCTGGGATGTGGCCCCAAAACAAATAAACAAGTTAAACTTCTCTTAAAAAAAAATCTTATTAAAAAAACTAACAACAACAAAATAAGCTTACTATTTTTTTTTTATTTGCTTTTTGGGTCACACCCGACGATGCACAGGGGTTACTCCTGGCTCATGCACTCAGGAATCACTCCTGGCGGTGCTCAAGGGACCATATGGGATGCTGGGAATCGAACCCGGGTCGACCTCGTGTAAGGCAAACGCTCTACCCGCTGTGCTATCGCTCCAGCCCCCAAGCTTACTAATTTTAAAATGTGGTTTAAATATGAACATATGTGTGTATACATATATGTATAAATATCTGTTTAATATTAGCTGAGTTCCTTCTTGGGTTATGTAGAATTAAAAATCTACTGTATCACCTGTCCTAATGCCTTATGCTTGCCTTATGCTTTTCAGGTTATTATCATCCTTGAGTAGTTCCATGAGCCACCAAACCTAAGCAGAGAAAATAGGGTGGTACCGAAAGACTGCTCCGGAAGCAGGACTAGTCTCTACCACGTCTGACTTTAAATTGTCACCAAAATCATGGGACGATTCAAGAAAATGTCCGATCCTAAAACTCACTACTTGATGAACTCTTTGATTTGAGGAAGACCTATCCACTCCCAAGGGCACTGTCCACGTTCACCTCTAACGACCAGGTTGTCTGGGATATTAATCAGTTCATGTCAGGAGGCCGAAATAAGTGAGAGGTGTGACAGACACTGGGGTGTCTGGGGCCGGAACCCCTCCCTCTTGCTCTCCTACACAATGTGCCTTGAGGTGATCTAGTCAACCAAGCACCGGAGTCACCGGAACAAGATGGAGTCAATTGTGAGAGCAGGACAGTCACCTGTGGGTCGCTCTCCAGGTGCTAAGTAATCTCTGCGCGCAGCAGAGACATCATCATCCTTCAGCTCACTCTAGGAGGCTGAGAATAATGTGACCCGGACTATACCCACCCCAAAACACAACACACCCGCCATTCATTTGCTGTGTGATGGATGGTTTGCAACAGTTCTTAAATGGTTGTCCTTAATCCCATCTCTCTCTGTAAGAGAAAGAAGATTTCAGGGGGAAGGCTGGAGGGCCTGATAAAACTGACTGGCAGTAAGGCTGGCATTCGATTACCGTCACTGTAATAAGGCCAGGCGGCAATGAAAGACAATGAGTCGATTTTAAAGAAGTCTGGCCAGATCCAATTCACTCACTCCAGATTCAACCCAGTAGCTCTGACCTTCAAGATCAAGAGGTTGTTTCAGAACTCATTTCAAAATACATCCACCCAAGTATGGTGAGACCAATTCAAATTCAAGGTATCAGAACACCACCTTGTGACCAACAGACCCCACTGTCGGAAATGAGTCCTACACAGACTCTTGAGCTCTCTAAGTTTCTTAAATATATCATTTACCCAAGTACACAAAGATAATTGTACACAGATGCTCATATTTTTGTAAGATGCTCAAATATTCATAAGAGCATAAAATGGAAACAATTTAGATGTACATCAATACAGGAAGACATTCACTGAACTATTTAGTTAGTAAAATACATTCACAGAATTATTTTACTTTACCCTTAACATCTAGTAGCCAAAAAAACCCAAAGAATTGCTGCTATATCAAAGATACATTACTCACAGCCTCTGAGTTATCAATAAATGGATCTGTCTCATCATAGCCAAAGCCTATATCAATTAAATCTTGTAGCCGATCCTTCCGGTGCTTATGGGGCTTCCCACCCTGCAAAGAACAGATACATCAGACTGAGTACTCATGCTGTTTCCACGAAGTTAAAATAATACCCATTAGAATGCTCCCAAAGAATCGTCAGACATAAGCCCCCTTCCAGAAGACTGGATTTCAGTCCCCCCCGGACCCTGAAAGGAAGCGGCACTTTGGGACTGACTCAGAGTACCGTGTGGAAAGGAGGGAACAAATTTTACAGAGACAAGCTTGGCCAATGGTACCTGAGCCAGGTGACAAGGTGCAAAGTCAATGTGGATGGCGTGACTCTCACCAGCGTCACCATAACATACCAGACAAGCCTAATCAACGGGGGAAGGAGCAGAAACCCTCAAAGGTGCCAAGATTATCAGAGAGAGGGAATGTCTGACAAACTACCCACAACTGGGCTGGCCTGAGCACAGGGACCAAGTAAAAGCGGCATCCTAGAGAGGACCCAGGAACTGGATAAGGAAATCAGCAGGAAACATGTAAATCTGAATAAAACGGGAGCCTGTTTGGATTCTCAGCCCATCATGGCCCCAGAATGCTGCTGGGAGCAGCCCCAGCAATCAGCGCCACTAGGTGTGTGCCCCCCGCCCCGCCCACCAAGAGTAACTGCCAAGAGGACAGCTCAAAGGGCCAGTGAGCCGGCTATGGCCCAAATCCTCACCCAGGTGTCCCTGCCCCACCCTCCCAAATGAGCTGCTCCTCTGGGTTCCTTAGCCATAACACACACACAGGGGAAGTGGGGACCATAATGAACGCTTTGTATCTTTACAAATCCAAACTATTCTTAAAATTAATTTTTACAAAAGTCACAGAGGCCAGAGAGAGCGTACAGCAGGCAGGGTGCTGGCCTTGCAAGCTGTTGGCCTGGGGTCAATCCCCAGCACCCGAGATGGTCCCCTGAGCCCTTCCAGGAATGATTCCTGAGTGCAGAGTAACCCCTGACCATTGCCAGGTGTGGCTCTCGGCAACCCACCAAAAGAAAGTCGCAGAATGAAAAACACAGACAAGACACATGCAGGAGAAAGAAAAATATCTGCCAAGCTAAGGCTGCGTGAACTGATTCCCACTGAGAAACTGTTCATGGGTCCCAAGAGCCTCTCTGTCCTATAGCTGCCATTTCTTTAAGTCTAAGCTTCTTTTAGTTCTTGGAATTTTTATTTTGTTCTTAAAAAAAAAAATCAAACAAATCAAAACTTAGAAACAAGACCCAGTGAGTGTAGATTCCCTTATTCCTCACCCTGGTTGGTAACAAGGCCATAAACTCTACCTGTCAGAACTGACATGCTGCGTGCGCTCTCAAGATTATTCATGGGGGCCAGAGAAATACCCAATGGGATGAGCACACACTTTGCATGCAGGAGGCCCAGGGTTGCTTATAGCAACCCCTGAGCACAGGGCTGGGAGGAGCCCAGGAATCTTTTGGTGTGGCCCTAAAACATACCAACGACAAAAAACCTTTTATACAGGCTTGTTAGATGTAGTCTGAGTAGGAAGCAAACTATTATTGTGGTATTGGGAAAAGGAGTATTTAGCTTGACATCCAAGACTAATTTTAGCTACAAGTTCAATTGCATTCTTTGCTCCAGCCTGGGATTTGGGGGCCATACCCAAAGGTGCTCAGTGGGACCATTCCAGAAGCCTGGGATGAACCCGGCTGCCTGGATACAAAGCGGGCACTGGTGTTCCTCAGCTCTACTTCTTTCTAAGCGTCTTTTTTTTTTTACTTCACCCTGGCAGTGCTCAGGTTTTACCCCTGCCTTCCTGCCTCTGTACTCAGGGATCACTCCTGGTGGGGCTTGGGGGACTCGTCAGTATGTGGGGATCAAACCCGGGTCAGCCTGGAGCAAGGCTGTCGAAGCCGGCCTGTTGTACTTTCTCTCTGGCCCCCCAAGCATCGTTTTAGCACCTTTCCCAACCACTGCTGTCTTTTGGAGGGGTGAGGAAGAGGGAAAGGGAGAGCAGTCTTCGGGGATTCTGCCCACAGCTGGCCACGCATGAAGGGCGAGGGCGAGTCTGCAGGAAGGAGGCACCAAGTGAGGCCGCCTTTGGCTCAAGGGCGCTCAGTGGCTCCTCAGGCCAAGAACAATTCTCCTGACCAAGGGTGACACGCGTTGTGCAGCGTGGCCCCTAAATCAAAGCAAACCGCTTTATCTTCTTTCCAGCAAAGGAACAGTGATCAACCTCCTCGCTCTGGGGGAATGGTGGGCCTACGGGCTGGAAGTCTGACCCCGGGCGGCCCCTTTCTAAGCAGTCGGCAAAGGTACTGTTGCTGAATGTTCTCCCTGAATGACAGCTGATAGTCAAAGCCCTAAGCAGAGGAGCTCGGGGGCCCCATCCACCTCATCAGTGGAGGAAAGAGCTCCATCCTGCTGTCCCTCTGAGGAGTCGCTGTGGTGGCCAGAGAGACAGCACAGGGTGAAGGTGCTTGCCCTGCATGCAGCTGACCAGCCCCAGAAACATCAGGAGTGACCCCTGAGTATAGCACTAGTAGGCTGAGATCTGCGGGCTATGACCCCAAGCCCAAAAGCCAACAAAACAGTCATTACGGCATAAGACAATGTAGTGATTCCCTACTTTTCGATTTTACAATTAAGTAAATATTAGTAACAATTCTGGAGATCACACCCAGAGGGACATACTTTTATTTTGCTACTTTTATTTTGCTACATAAGACCAACTGAAGACATAATGTCTGAACAAGGACAATCCTTTTCAAGAAAGACCAGTGACAGCCTTAAACACATACAAATACATATGTAGCATTACATATACATTAACATTTGTCTACGTAAGTGCAAAACACATTTAAAAAATGCACTTACTTTCCCATATGCCTGGTCTGCAAACTGGCACCTCCCACTAGGTCACAGAATTGCAGTGGAGACCCTAAGTCAGGAGGCAAAGAGGCTGCAGGGCGGAGGGCACACTGGCCATGAGGGAGGCCCAGGGTCCACCCCTGGCACCGCATGGTTTCCCCGAGCACCACCACAGGTGGCCCTGAGCAGTTAGGAGTAGCCCCTAAACATCCCCTCCACACACACACACACACACACACACACACGAATTAATGTAAGGGGCCAGAGATGTGGCTCCGTGACAATGCACCAATGCACAAGTCCTCTGCACATGAGGCCTGGGCACGACTCTTGATACTGCAGAATAATCCCCAAACACAAACCAGGGCAAGCGGGAGGTATTTCTATTTTATTTTGTCTCATTAGGTTTGGACAAGGGTGTCCAGCGGCCTTGGGAAGCAGCGCCGGGCCGGGAGGCAGCTCAAAGGACCTAACGCGCTGTGGGGGAGCCCCGGGCCCCAAGTACCAGGCGGATCTCCCTGGCAACAAGCCGGGAGTAGCCCCGGACCCCACTTAAGTGGCTTGAGTGGCCTCAAACCTCAAGCCTGGTGAGTGTGTGCGGCTCGACAGAGTGACATGGGGACGTGTGTCCAGTGTGACTGTGGCTGCTGCTCTGTTTTCCAGAGGGACCAAATGAAAATCGCGCAGCAGCTCTTCCAGCTGGTGGGCGGCTCGGCCAGCAAATGCGGTACGTCTGGGCAAGGCAGGCAGGAGCGCGCCCCCCGGGACACGGCACACACAGCCACCAGCTGGACTTCTCCCACCCCGCCCCCGCTCTCGGGCAAGCACCCCAACCCCACGCAGGCAACAGTGGCCTTGCAACCTGCAGCGCAGTAGCAAAAAACAAAAGGAAGGTGTGTGGGGGTGGGGAGAGAAGACTTTAAAATAGAATCCAAACCCTTAAGTGTCGGTGAAAAGGGAGTGACCCCACGCCCCCAGCCGCCCCCTTGGCCACGGGGGCTCAGCGCGACAGCTCCACCATCAGCCACGCCACGCTAGGAAAATCCCGGCCACACCAGTCTTGGGGGGAAGGCAGAGACGCCCCCAGTTCCACAGATCCGACAGCCCAGTAGAAGTGCAGCAAACTGGACGGGACAGTAACACAGAAGTCTGCCCAGCCGGGTAATGGAAACAGTAACCGCCAAGCTCAGGAAATCCTCAGCCAATGGCTTCAGTGACACCAGGGCTGAGAGGGAACAATGTTCCCAAATTTACTGGACTGTTTCTGATGATTCCACTTACCACTGTGTTGTAAAAAGCAGTATGAAATAAATTCCTTTCTGCCTGCCAGGGGCACAGGCTGGGGGGGGGGGGGCTGGAGGCAATAGTGAGCTGCGGAAGGGCACACTGCGGCTGGGACTGCTGCTGGAATACTGAATGTCTGCAACAACTATATCACAAACAGCTCTGTAAACCAGCGCTCAAAGAAAAAGTAAAAAGTTAATTAAGCTATTTTTTTAATAAAACAGTAATGTTTGGGCCAAGAGATAGCACAGAAGCTGAGGCATTTGCCTTGCACGGGGCTGAACCTGGTCTGAATCCTCGGCACTGCCGAGAGGCCTAGCACTGAGCAAGGAGAAAGGCCGGAGCACTGCTACCAAAATAACAAGTAATGCTACAAAAAGGCAAAGTCTGGGGCAGGAGGACAGTTCAAAGGGCTGCAGTGTGAGAGCCCAGTTCAATCACCAGCACCCACCACGGTCACCCGGACTGCACCAGGAATGCCCAACTGACTTTTCCCTTCCCTCAAAAGAAAAAGGAAATAAAAAAAGAAAGAAGGGAGGGCTAGGGAGGGAGGGAAGTATTTCTTAAATACTTAAGAAAAGTATTTAAATATGAAAAATCCTGGTCTTCAAAAAACTTAAAACGACCCACTCAACAAACATACTCAGCTCCTGCTCTGTGTGTCAGCACTCACGGATTTTACAACAGGGGACGAAGCAACAGTACCCAAGGGATGGCACTTGCCTCGCACATGGCTGGCCCTGGGTTCAATTTCAGGCATCCCATATGGTCCCCCAAGCACCACCAGGAGTGATCCCTGAGCACAGAGCCAGGAGTAAGAAGCCCTGAGCATGACCAGGTGTAGCTCCAAAGGAAACAATAGAAGTATGTCTTTTACAGTATCTGTAGATCAAATGATTACAGGAATGATCAGTGGTGGCCAGGAAATACAGGTGGTTCTGAGACAACGTTTAAGCAGACACCCTCACCAAGGATGTCCAGACATATTTAGGCCCAGACAAGGCAGAGAGGAAGTAATCACTTATGGAAGCACTGAATGACTGCGGCAGAGAGGAGTCAGCAAAGATTAGTGGTTAATCAAATCACTCTGGCTATTGTGTGAGGAATGAACGCAGCTGGAGAGAACAGTCAGGAAGGGGCAGGGGGGAGGGAGATTTCCAAGAAAGGACAAGGTACTAGGGACATAAAAATAATACTGACGTCCCAATCATGAAGACAATGGTGACGACAGCTGTCATTCCCACCCCCACAGCAGCCGAGACTGTGTACCAGCTTATTAGACAAGTAAATCCATCTTAGTTCACGCTTGACACAAGGGAAAAGCCAAAGCTCACAAGAGACAGTCACTTATCTAAGGTCGCAGAAACAGTAAGAGCCAGTCTTCAACCCCATGACCGTGTGGCTCCACGGTGATGCCCTCTGAAAGCTCGTAGAAAGGCCGTGTACACTGGGGGAAGGGGTGTGTGTGTGGCGGGGGTTGGGGGGTGGCGGCTGATTCTGCTACTGAGAGATAACTGACACTCAAATCCACAACAGAAAGCACTGACCTAATGTGCTCTTCCATCCAAAGCTCCATCTTCATCAATTTCTATTTTTCTGCCTTAAAATTTCAGAAGATGGGGCTGGAGTGATAGCAGAGTGGGTAGGGAGTTTGCCTTGCACACGGACAACCCGGGTTCGATTCCCAGTACCCCGTATGGTCCCCTGAGCACTGCCAGGAATAATTCCTGAGTGCAGAGCCAGGAGTAACGGCTATGCATTGCCAGGTGTGACCAAAAAACAAAAACAAAAAAATTTCAAAAGATCGTCATACAAAATGTGACAAGGACGTGAACCACTCACAACTCTGCTAAATGGCTGGTCCCGAATGACAGTCACTCCGAAAATCTTTCAGGGCTTCTTGCAGCATTAGACGTACAATTACCAGATGACCAACAATCCCGCTCTCATTATTACTCAAGAGAAATGAAAACACACGTTCCCAGGAAGACTCAATCCTCACGTTCAGAGCAGCTTCATGCATCAGAGCTCTAGCCAGAAAGGCCCAATCGCCCATCATTTGGACAACCAACTGCGGATAAATAAATGGACAGAGTGGATAACTGGACAGAGTAAACAACTGCACAACAGATGGTCATGTGGTCCTAATAAAAAGGATGGAACTACTGATAAAATACATGGATAAAATTTAAAAAAAAATTATGTTTAAGTGAAAGAATCCAGACACAAATGATTTCATTTATAGAAAACTCTAGAACACAAGAACAATCCCCTATCCCAGGCCCAGGCCCAGTGTTGAGGGAGAGAAAATTACTTATAGAGAGGCAGAAGGACAAAACTGTGATGATGAAACTGTTCCATTATCATAATTGAGGTGGTGATCATAAGACTTGGTGCACTTATCAAAGCTCATCAAACTGCGTATTTAGAACAGATGTCCTGGGCCGGGGAGGTGTGCTCAAAGAACAGGAGTGCTGACTTGCATATTTGGGGCACTGAGTTTGATCCCTGGTACCACAAGACCTTGGCCCCACCCAGTAACACCCAGTGTGTACTCCCACCTCCGTCCTGAGCAACTAACTCTGATGTGTATAGATGCAGTACAGCTAGGAGTGGCCCCAGGAGACCCAGAGTACTGCTTGGGAGACCAAAACAAAATAGAATGATATGAAATGAAAAAAGGGACAGAGCCATAGTACAGTAGGTAGGCCGCCTGTCTTGTACATGGCCAACCTGGTTTGATCCTAGCACCCCATATGGTCCTCCAAGCCCACCAGGAGTGATCCTTGAGAGCAATGTCAGGGTGCATCAGTGGGTGTGGCCCGAAACCAAAAATAAAATGAATTGTATTTTTGTAAATTATACTTCAATGGAGCTGAAGCGACAACACAAAAGGTAGGGCGTTTGCCTTGCATGTGGACGAACCGGGTTCAATTCTTCTGCCCCTCTCGGAGAGCCCGGCAAGCTACCCAGAATCTCGCCCGCATGGCAGAGCCTGGCAAGCTACCCATGGTGTATTTGATATGCCAAAAACAGTAACAAGTCTCACAATGAAGACGTTACTGGTGCCCACTCGAACAAGTCGATGATGAGCAACGGGATGACAGTGACACTGATACTTCAATGATACTGAGCCTTAAAACCCTTACTTATTCTACTCCAATCACCACCGAAACCTTTGTTCACACAATCATCCTGATCTACAGTCTCTTCTCCATTACCCGGCCCCTCGTCACCCTCCCCACCCTCACGCCTGTCCTCAATTCATCCTGCCTACGATGGCTCAAGTCACAGCTCTACATGCACTTCACATCTATCTACTCACAATGCTTCAAGACGAATCCCAAGCCAAACAGTCATCTTCATGGGGGTGCAAACTACTCTGGCAACTCTTTATAATTTCCAACAGGAACATTTTGTGATTTGTTTGAATCTGGGGAGCGTAGTGTTTTGGGCCATATCCAACAGTGTTCAGGGATCACGCCTAGTAGGAGACATAATCTTTTATGTCATCTTCCCAGTCCCCATATTGAGCATTTTAATCCATTTTCCATCTGTATCATCTCCCTGGCCACATACCTCGATGCCTTTTACTAAAAAAAAAAAAAAAAAAAAAAAAAAACACCACCTTTTTCTTTCTCCTGAGTTTTTTTTTCTTTTTGGGTCACACCCGGCAATCCACAGGGGTCACTCCTGGCTCTGCACTCAGGAATTACCCCCGGTGGTGCTAAGGGGACCATATGGGATGCTGGGAATCAAACCCAGGTCAGTTGTGTCAAGGCAAACGCCCTACCCGGTATGTTATCACTATAGCCCCACATCTTTTTTTTTTAAATCTTGAAAGATTTGGAAACGTGAAGTCAAGGTGGATAGGGGGGCTACCAGAGGAATCTATAGTTGTTATTGATAGTTAAGTCCATAATCTAACTTATAATGTAAAATGGTTAAATATGTAAACTTCTGAATCCAGCTAGGGTCCCCCCGCCCCTGCCATTTTTTGGGTTTTGGGCCACACCCAGCAATGCTCCAAGGACCATGCTGTGACATGGATGGAACCCAGGTATTTTGCCTGCAAACTCTTGGGCCTTTTCTCTCACTCTAACCTGCTCTCTTAGCAAGAATGCTTGATACTCTGGGCTGGAGCAATAGCACAGCGGGTAGGGCGTTTGCCTTGCACTCGGCCAACCAGGGTTTGAATCCCAGCATCCCATAAGGTCCACCGAGCACTGCCAGGAGTGAGTCCTGAGTGCAGAGCCAGGAGTAACCCCTGTGTATCGCAAGTGTGACCTCCCCCACCAAAAAAAAAAAAAAAAAGAATGCTCAATACTCCTGACAACAGGTTCAAAGTCTTCCCTGATAAATCCTCAGGACCTTCACAGCGGTTGACGTTACAGTTAACTCAACAGAGAGCGCTTATAAAGTACACAATTATTTTGCAAAGTAAAATAAGCTGTGCAACATCAGAAAAGACACTCTTTAAACCTATTCCAAATGCCGTGGGTTCATGATGATTCAGAAGAAATTGACTTTCTGAGTCATTAGTACCTGCCTAACCTGATTATCTGTGTGCCAAGCCAACGTAGTCTGATTACACTGCAATGCCACACTGGAAACAAACAGGACGCTCCTGGTGCGGGACCCTTGGTGCCACTGGGCACCAGGATAACCAACTGTCAGCAGTCAGCTGGGGAGCGGGAGCAAGCAGGACAGCAAGTGCTGAGACTCCTGGTGCCAAAGTTCCCAGGGGAAGGCCCCAGCCCTCTTCCTCTCCTCTGCCCGCGGTCTCGGCAGATGTGCGAGGAAGGGCGGGGGCTGCAGGCGGTGGCCAGGCGGCCAGGAGCTGACATCACAGTCCAGGAACCGTGTTCACAGATTTCCATAATCACCACTGACGGATTTGGGCCTTTCCTCCTAAATACCCTGAAACTGCTGGTTTCGATGTTCCCCTGGGATTGAAAGATGCCAAAGAGAATGTCTTCAACTCAAGAGTGTCCAAGGAATTAAAAGGGCATGTCACAGCAAGCAAGGACACTGGTAACCAAACTAAGGAAGTTAGAAGTCTGAGTTCCCTCCTTCCCTGCCCGCCATTTGAGAAGGTTATCATTTTAGGTTTCATTGTGCATGCTGTAAAACATACACAGTATTGTTGCTCTAGAGAAGCTAAATACACTGCTATCTGCGCTTTGTAAACAGAATTTCTACGTTAAGTTTAAGAGGTTTGCCCAAACTGCTTTATCCAAAGCCCTGCCACATTGCTCCCTAGGAACCAGAAAGAGACCAAAGTAAAGAGGGGAAGCAAAGGTGTCGCCTCAGCAAGCTCAGTGATCGTTCATCACCGCACTCTCAGAAGTTCCAGAAAGAACAGAAGTACTTCCTAACACCTGCTTATACCAGTCTCATACTTGAAGAGACTATTTAGACAATGCACAATTATTTTAAGTATAAAAAGAAAGGCCAGGGGCTGGAGCGATAGCACAGCGGGTAGGGAGTTTGCCTAGCACGTGGGTTACTTGAATCCCGGGTTCAATTCCCAGCATCCCTTATGGTCCCCTGAGCACCGCCAGAGCCAGGAGTAACCCCTGAGCATCGCCGGGTGTGACCCAAAAAGGAAAAAAAAAAAAAGAGGCCAGAGGGACAGTAAGGAAGTAAAGCACTTGCCTAACATGTAGCTGCTTTGGCTATGACCCAGTTCAACCCTGGCACTGCTACATATGCATGTTCTATTTAAACATATAAACAACATATATCTTTTCCACCCATTGAGTACTATTTCCTGTAAAAATATAATTTTTTTAAAAAAGGGTAAAAAAGCCACTTGCTAGAAATCAATAGTTTAAAAAAAAATATACTGCCATTCCGGGGCCAGAGCAACAGGACAGCAGCCTGACCTGGGTTTGCTCCCCAGCATCACACATGGTGCCCCGAGCCCAGCCAGGGGTGACCCCAGAGCACAGACTCAGGAACAAGCCCCGAGCAAAGCCTGCTCAGGGTTCACTTTTGGCGCTACACTCAGGGATCGCTCCTGGCACCACTCTGGGGACCCTAAGGGGTACGAGGGATTAAACCTAGTTGGTTGCATGCAAAGCAGGCGCCCTGCCCACCAGGTCATG
The DNA here is from genome assembly GCF_027595985.1 of Sorex araneus. Taxonomy (NCBI): domain Eukaryota; kingdom Metazoa; phylum Chordata; class Mammalia; order Eulipotyphla; family Soricidae; genus Sorex; species Sorex araneus. The sequence goes on along the minus strand of NC_073302.1, from coordinate 437,168,795 downwards.
CTCCAGCTGCCTGGAGTGCATGCTTGCATACATGGGAGCACTTCCAAGAGTGGCCTCTGAGCACTGTGCCAGGAACAGCCCCACATGACTTGGTGTGACAAATCCTGCCTCCCAAATAATTAAAATAAAATTTCTAAGACCTGGAGTAGTGTAGGATTACATAGCCTCAGGTAGTTTAGGTTTACTGGGTTACTCCCATTACAGTGCTCCCACTCCTCTTTGTTTATTTGTAGTTTCTTTCTTAGTGTTCTGTTGACTTGCAAATACTGTTTTTCTCTTCTCCTTGAGTCCTTTGCATAGTTTATTCAGAGCAATGTCCTTTTTGTATAGACACAGGAAGACTTAGCAAATGCTATGCTTTTATAACCTGGGAGTCATTTGACTCTACATGATATTTTCCTCCTGGGCATCTGTTCTCTCAACCTAAGCCTCAGCTGCCCTTACTTCCTAGCACCCCCAAAAGCAGGGTCCCGACGAGGGACGAGATGGACCCAGGGCAAGTGGTGAGTTGTGTGCTACCCTGGCATCGAGATGGGCCTGGCCAAAGTGCCTAATGCTTAACTATAAGTTAAGAGCTTGATCATGGACAAATGTTGTCATGATCCAAACAGTGATAACTAGATTTGGGCCCTGCTAAGGTAAGGAATGATTAATCTGGCCTGAGTGCTGTGGTCTGAGTCTGTGGCAAGATGTTGCCAGGAGAGCTGCCTTGCAAGCCTCAATGTATCTCTTGCTATGTCCATACAAAAATAACTAGTATTAAGATGTTAATAAGTGTTTGGACTAAGGAAAAGAAAAAAGAACCTTAAGAGTCAGGAAGGGCTTTCTTATGTTGATTTTGCTACCTGGCTGGGTGTAGCCTAGAGGGTAAGGTGGGAGAGAGAAGTAGGAGGAGAGACTAGAGAGGAGAGAGGCTGCAGTTGATCCAGAGAGAGGACGGAGCTGGGAGTGCGGGAGATGAGAAAGATGGAAGATTGAATAAAAGGTAACTAATCAGCAACCAGCTTGGTCCTCATTCCTTCCATCGCCTGCCCTTGACCAACAGCCATACGCAGCGGTTCCAGAGCACCAAACGCGGGTGGTGAGACAGAGCTGCCCAGAGAGCCCGCTAGTGCACGAGCCCCTCGGCGTGCCTTACTTTTTTACAGAGTAGGGAGATGGCGAAGGGCCGAGTCCCATGCTCTGTACTCCAGGAGCACTGGGTTCAATCTCTGGCACCGAAGGGTAAGACCAAAAATAAAAATAAAGGGGCTGGAGAAACAGGACAGTGAAGAGGGAAGTTCGCCTTGCATGCAGCCAACCCAGGTCTAGCACCACATATGGTTCCCCGAGCCCCCCCAGGAGTGATGCCTGGGGAGTAAGTTCTGAGCACTGAATTAGACAGAGAAGAGAAAAAGGAGAGAACAGAGAGAGGAGATAGAGGAGAGAGAAAGGAGGGGGATCTAAATCACACAGAATTGGCTGGAGAGTAAGTAAAGGGTTAGAGCTGTGCCTTACACACGGCCAATCTGCATTCAACTCCTGGCACCTCATATGGTGAACCCCGCCAGGACTGATCCATGAGTGCAGAGCCAGGAGGAAGCCCTGAGCAGCACTAGTTGTGGGACCAAGCACCAAACACACCCCCCGAAAAATCACAGATTTAGTCATTAAGGTGATTTCACAGTTGCTCATGAATGCCTGGTAGGAATGTAGTATGTATTACATTTTGGGGGGGGTGGGGGGCATGAGTGCACACCTGGTGGGCTCGGGGATCTAACAAGGTGCACTATGCACGCACCCTCCCGGTAGCATCTCTCCAGCCCCAGATGCCACAGGCTGTGGAGTCCCTGGCGGGCAGCAGACCAGGAGGCACCTGTGCCCATCACCATTCCAAGGCAGGGCGAGCCTTCAAGACCGCTGGCGAGTAACGTGAGGAAACAACCTCCCAATCACCTGTGTCCCCGAGATTCTGAAGAAGGAAGAGAAAGTGTGTGCCAAGAAACTGGCCCTGACTCCCTGCCACAGACATCCATGAGCTCAGGAACGGCGCGTCTAGTGAGAAACGTCGGCAGGCTAGGCTGGAAAGCAGAGCACGGAGGCTGACCGTGTGGGGCCTGAGGGCCGAGTCCCTCCAGGAACAAGCACACAAGGCTGGTCTCCACAGAGGACCCGAAAGGCCACACTGGGACTTCGCTGCCCGAGGATTCACACACGAGAACTGATTTAGCATTCCTGAGGTAAGGATAGTCTTGAGCAGTCATCCTGCCCTTTCCCAAAGAGCACTTGGCAACTGATGCTGATTACACGCGTGAAGAAGAAGACAACAGGAGACAGGAAAGGGGCAGAGGAGGGGGAGAGAAACACATCAGTTCAGACGGGGCGCTTCTATAATCCTCCCCCCGCCCCCCCCCCACCAATTCCTGCCACTGCCACTCTCACAGCCGTCTCAATCCTTCCCCCCCAGCCAGTGCTGCCAGGGCAGACACATCCTCAGACGAGTCCGAGCTTCTCTCTCCTCCTCTGGGGGACCCCTCCCTGCACGAGAACAGCTGCCCACAATGAAGACCACAAGGAGCCCATCAACTGGTCCCTCAGGCCTGCCGACAAACCGCCAAATTCATCACCATCTCCCGCAGGCCCAGCCACGTCTCACTGTGTCTCATTTCCCCCTCTGGAGATCCCCGGGGAAGCCGAACTCGCTTGGTCCTCCAAACGCCTGCTCCACAACGGAAATGCGTCATCGTCCCCGCCCCCCACCACCACACATATGGACAAACACACACAGGCACACACAGGCACACACAGGCACCAGTGACTACTGTGCTCAAGAAAAAGAAAGGGAAGAAGGAACAAAGCTCTGGCTTCTTCTGAGAAATGGAAAGATGTGGGACCCTAACTCCACATTCCAGAAAGAAAACAGCTGGAGCTGAGCCGGTTCGACAGGGCAGGTGCAGGCCCGCCTGGGGCAACCCCACCTTCACCAGCCCTCTGGCCTGTGCAGTGACGCACCAGCAAGGTTCTCAGCGTCATCGCAGTCCGCTACGCTTGAACTATGAACTCTCAGCCGACAAAGACCTATGTGCCGGGCCGGAACCCGGGTCAGCAGCATGCAAGGCAAGCACCGGCCCGCTGTAGTGTCAACGCGACCCCATGCTAGGGGCTTTCTTAAAACCTCCAAATGATTTACTGTGGCTTCTAAGAAGACAGATTCATAAAGAATCCGTAAGAGGGGGACAGACACAGAGTACAGGGTTCAGGAGCCTACCTTTCACGGGGTCGACCTCAGTCGAATCCCTGCTCTCCTGCGTACCGCCCCCACTCCTGGAATCGTTAGGAACTGACTGCAGGACTGAAGAGCCAGGCTCCCTGGCAGAGCGGAAAGCACGCCCAGCGAGGCAGCCCATTAATAAGAGGTGAACATCCCACAGATATTCATTTCTCAAAGACTGGATGGAGTGTTCCACACACAATAGCAGTTCTGTACAAGAGTGATATGCTTACGAGTCTAGTATTTCACAGTTATATAGCTGTGAAATAACTTCCAACACGAATACTTTTATTTTTTTAATTTAAGTTTTGGCTTTGGGTGGCTCAGGGCTTGATCCCGGCTCTGTGCTCAGGGATCACTCCTGGTGGGGCTTGGGGGGACCATACGTGGTGCTGAGGATCAAACTCGGGTCAGCTGTGTGCCAGGCAAGTGCCCTACCTGCTGTACTATTGCTCCGGCCCGCTAATATTCTTTTAGTCCACGTACTATTCGTTCACAGGCAAAGCCACTGGTGCTAGACAGCTGACTGGGCAAATCTTATTCTTCCTTCACAGATATCCAAGCATACAAAATGGGCCAAGAGCCTTGCATGTGAGGCCCATAGTTAAATCCCCAGCACCACACCATACACACACAGAGGCCACAATCATTCACCAAGATCATCTAGTTCGTTAATATGACCAGGACATAACTCGTAATACAATGCTCCTTCCCCTATAAAACACTGCTGCTACTGCCTGCCACCCACTCACCCCCATCCCAGAAAGGGCAGCGAGCAATCCTGGGGATTACCGAGAGACGAGACTCCCCAGGAGACAGCAACCTCCTCTCCAAAGCCTAGACACCAGGCCCCTTCCAATCTGCAGCCTGGAACTAGCCCTTTGACTCACTTTCAAATCCCTAACGGAGCCTTAGCCTGGGCATGTGGCTCTGTGCCACAGACAGGCCTCGCCTTCTAACTGCCAGCAACGGCCACGTCCCTTTGAACGAACGCAGTCAAATACTTCCGTTATTTTTACATAAAACAACAAATAATGACACCTGTCATTTCAGGAAGCAAAGGTAGAAAATTGCAGGAATGACAGGAACATCTAATTCTAACATTAAGGAACCAAAAGAAAAAGACAGCTGAAAAAGGTGAATTAGGGACACAAACATTATAAAACTCATCCTTTTTCTCATCTAAAAAAAAAAAAATCAAAAACCAGAAAAAGGGGCTCTTGGGTGCAGCAACATTTCAGTAAGCTTTAGCGCAGGGAGCCTTGATGCGAGCATCTCCCAGGGGACCGTGAGCAGTGCAGCGTGGGGCACGGCGGAGACCAGGACCTAGCCTTTGAGCACCCCCGTCAGGGCGACAGTGCCACCACCAGAGCAAATGGAATGGGAGTGGGGGGGCTGAGAAGGGAAACAATCTCCATGACAGGTGGATTTAAAGACGCAAAGGGCAGCTCGTCTGCCACCCCCACTACGCGGAAAGGAAAGATCGAGGGTAAGAAGGCGGTCCGGGCCTGCCCAGATGAGGAAGAGGCCCGAGCTCTTCGGCCCTGCACAGGGCCGCCAGCCCAAAGGGTCCGCATCTGCCTGGCCATACGGCCCTGCTCTGGGGCGCAGAGGGCGACGCTCTCCAGGAGTGGATACCCAGCAGCTCCATGGGCGCTGGGTCCCCGATGGCTGCTCCACTGCTACAGCGAGCCCCCAACTAGAGAGCAAAGCAAGAGAAGACGCCGTGGGCTTGTCCCCAGCCAGCAGCCACCTGTCCAGCGAGCCGGGCTCTGCACGTTCACCAGCAGAGAAGACAAAAGCTCAGCTCGCAGGGACCACACCACGGGAACCCCGGGGAGCTGGGAGCCCTCCTGATCCCCCAAGGACTCGCACTACTGGCGCTCTCACACGGCCAACCCCAGAAGACAAAGGAGCCCTGGCAAAGCTGGCAGGAGCTCTCAGAACCGAGGACAATGACAGAAAAGACAAGATCCACTGCCACTGGGCAGGCGGCATCCTGGGTCAGGTGTTGGTGACTTGACTTGCCAGGCTGGGAAAGGCAAAGGCTGGAGGACATGCTGCCAAACCGGGCTCAGCGGGCATGGGTGCGACTTCTCTAGTGAAGGTCAGGAAAACGCTCCTGCAGGGAAACACAGGCGCCAAGGGCAGAAGCGTGCGGCAGATTCTGTACAGTACGTGTGTCACGCAGCCTGGTGGGGACAGGGCACGCAGACGAGGACTCTCCCTGGGAGAAGCCCCCTCCTGCACATTACCAGCCGCTAGGAAAAGTGACGGAGCGGTGGGCAGCAGAGTGAACGGACACTCTTCATTCCACACCGTCTTAAAACTCTGAGCCGAGTAGGCTCTTTCACCAAACCTTACATTTAACCAGTGTGTCATTTGTGTAAGAGGATGTGAAGTTTGACTGACGTGCTTATCTGTATGAGAAGAAGGTGCGGGGGCTGGGGCCGTCGGACAGGGCGTGGCGACCTTGATTCCAAACCTGGCACCGCGGGGTGTAGCCCTGGAGGCCCTTGGCTGCCAAGATGTCCCTGGGGTGCCTGGTCCCACAGCGCCCGAGCAGCACTGCGGCCTCGGACCCGACAACTCAAGTGCCGGCCTCATAGGTGGAGAGTGGCCCAGGGGCTATACCAGGGCACCATCTGGGAGGTCTCAAAGGGGAAAAAAACGAAGATAAAGAAAACACAAGTAGTATTTCAGGACCCATCATCTGACATTACACTATACTTAACTACCACAAACGTGACTGAATGTAGCTTTTATGTTTCATCGAAACACCAATGGTTCACCTATCAATTTATTACTCCCTGGTCACAGGACAGAGTCAGAGGAGACTTCAAAACATTTCAATTTCTGGGGACTGAGTGTAATAGTTTGGCAAGTAAGCATTTGCCTTGCTAGTGGCTGCACCTCATAGGGTTCCCCAAGCCTGCCAGGAGCACAGAGCCAGGTATGCCCCCATGCCCCCGCAATAAATAAATAAATAAATAAATAAAAAATAAATAAAAAGTTTAATTTCTCCTCGATTTATACATAAGAAAACAGGGACCCCAAAAGGTTAAATAATCCAAGCAAAGGACACTTTTGCCTAGAAACGGACCCGCCGTGCAGTCTCTCCTCATACACAGCCCCGTCTCCAGCTTCTTCATTATCACAAGAACCAACAAGCACCACGAAATACCCTAACTACATTTTTCCTGTTTGCTGTTGGGATTTTTGGGAGCCACACCCAGCGTACTCAGGACTTACTCTTGGCTCTGTATGCAGGGGTCACTCCCTTTGGTGCTCAGGACCATACGGGGTAACGGAAATCAAACGTGGGCTGGCCATGTGCAAAGAAGCACCCAACCCACCATACTCTCTTCTCTCCACCCCATCTGCACTGCGAAGAGAACACGAAGGGCAGGCTAGTGTGAGCCCACCTCCAACCTCGGTGGGCTCTGCAATGCTCACAGGGGAATCGAGAGGGGAAAGAGCCTGCTTCTCACCGAATCGAGAGGGGAAAGAGCCTGCTTCTCACCAGGTATATTTTAGCCAAGCGGCCAAGGAAGAGGTAAAGGGACCGGCTACAGGCCAGAGAGAGAGAACAGGGGTAAGGTACTTGCAGTCAATCCTGCTTTTATCCCCAGCAACACTGTCACCGCCACGGAGTAACCCCACGCACAGAGCCAGGCGTAGCCCCTGAGCACCAATGGGCACAGCCTCAAGTCTCAAAAGAGGCCCCAGGAAAAACAAAGGGGTGGGGACTTCATCTCCTATATAATAGTGAATCTACCTTGAAAATTTGAGAGAAATGTTAAAGAATTTAATAGTCAGGTAATCAAATTTTATTTTTACATGAAAACAAACACCAAGTTGCTGCGGCACATGAACTAAACAAGAATTTTTAAGGCAAAAAGGACACTTCAAAAGAAATGTAATGCTGCATCTAATTTACACTGGTTCTGGGGGTTAAAATGTACACACATTCATCCTTGAGCCCGAGTCAGGAAGGTTTCAAAACTCCTACCCCAAGGAAATGAGGACAGTTTTCTCACTGACAGTGGAAAGGGTCATGAGCAAGAACTACAAGGGCCAGGGTACAGTGTGGAGGGCATTTACGTTGGCAGGCAATGACCGGGTTCAGGGTTCAATTCCTGGCACCACTTACAGTCCCAAGCCCCACCAGGAGTGAGTCCTGGGCACGGAACCCCCCTCAGGAGTAAGCCTGAGCACCACCAGGTGTACTCCCCCACCTCCCCCTAAGAGAGAACTAGAGACACTTGGACAGGTAGTCTCATTCATGTCCTGTGTAACCTTAATCCAGTTACTTAACCTTGAGCTCAGGGGCTATTTCTTCATCTGTGAAATGTAGCATTAGTTACTCATTTATGGAATATAAAGTAACATAACAGGCGGCTCACACCTAAGAACAGTAGAGATAAGGGCCAGGAGGATCGTTCCGTAGCTTGGAAGTCAGTCTCACGTGCTGGGGGAAGGGCAGCTGGGACAGAGAAGGGACCACTAAGTGAATGATGCTTGCAGGGCTCGCTTGGGAGATGCGTGTTGAAAGCAGACTCTGGACCAAACACGATGGCCGCTTAGTACCTGTACTGCAAACCGTAACACCCAAAGGGAGAGCGAGAGTAAGAGGGAATGTGCCTGCCACAGAGTCAGGGGGTGGGAAGGGGTGGGGGTGGCGGGAGGGATACTGGGAACATCGGTGGTGGAGAATGGGCACTGGTGGAGGGATGGGTACTAGATCACTATATGACTAAAACATAATCAGGAAAGTTTGTAAGTCTGTATCTCATGGTAATTCACTAAAAAAAAAAGTAGCAATAGTTACTTTGTAAGTTTGTTATAAGGACTGGAAACAGTACTGAGCCACTACTGGACTCTAGAGGAAGCATAATAAAGGAGGGCTACTATCACAGCCATCACAAACATAACAGAATCTATCGGACAGTTGAACCATTCCTTTGGATTCAATCTGTAAGAACTGGGCAAGGAAGTAGGACACAGAAACAACCACCCACCCAGGCACAGAGAAAAACAGGAAGACTGATAGAACTACTGAAGTGAAGAGTTGATCATACTTACATATTTCATTTCAAACTTCTTAGCCAACATTTCTACTTCTTGCCTCTCCTTATGCTCATCATTAAATGGGTCTTCTGTGTGAACGGACTTCTTCTGATTCAAAGCAAAATGGGAGAAGAAATAGAAATATTACTATAACTTCAACCAAAGCTGAATGTATCCTTAAGTTCAATGAGAGTCAATCTCTCCAATTACTAGCAAATCAATCGGAAGCATTAAAAAGCTAGCAGAGGGCCAGTGACAGGGCACAGGCCTTGCAAGTGTGAGGCCTGGTTTGTTCCCTGGCACACATGCCCACACCAGCTCCTCCAGGCTCGGCCCTGGTGGCTGCAGCATTGGAAACAAGACAACGGCAACAGACAGAACGTGAGACCTACGCCTGGAGTCCTGGCTCCGTCTCCAGATCCCCCCGAAAGGAACGGGAGCCCAGAGTCAGGAGTGTGGCCTGAACACAGCCAGGTGTGGCCCAGAAACCAAAACCAAAAGTTAAACAAAAAAGGAGTAGGAGTAGACAGTACCGCAGGCAGGGCACTGCCTAACCAGGTTCCATCCTGGCACCCCATATGGTCCCCTGCGCCCTACAGGAGTAATCGGTGAGCACAGAGCCAGGTGTGGCCCCAAAGCAAAGCAAAACAAAACACAAAAAACCCTCCAACTATATATATACACTACATATATATGGTATACAGTGTGCACACATACATTTGTTTTATACATATACATTGCAGTTAACATTCTCTTGAGTATTCAAAAATATTTTTTAATATTTAAGAACTCAAAACTTCAAACTCTCTCTACCTGCAAAATTATCATATGGTCACATCCTTAAAAACAGCAAGGCAAGGGGCTAGAGCAGTGGGTAAACCTTCAGTCTCGGGCATCCCATATGGTTCCCCGAGCACGAGCAGGCCTAAATCCTGAGTGCAGAGCCAGGAGTAAGCCCTGAGCACTGCCAGGTGTGGACCCCGAACAAAAAACAAAATAAACAAACAAAACAGCAAGGAGAAAGGAAAGAAATTTTTCAAAATAGGTAAAAATGTGCTATCACTCCAGTCCAGGGTTCGATTCCTCCGTCCCTCTCAAGGAGTCCGGCAAACTACCAAGAGTATCCCACCCGCACGGCAGAGCCTGGCAAGCTCCCCGTGATGTATTCGATACGTCAAAAACAGTAACAAGTCACAATGGAGACGTTACTGGTGCCCACTCGAGCAAATCGATGAACAGCAGTGCTACAGTGATCCCCAGTTCACTGGAGCGAGCATGCCCCAGGTCAGCACCAGACCACCTGAGGCCCCTCAGGCTTTCTACAGGGGCCCAATATTCGCCACCTCTCTACTCCCCCAGCCCCACCCCCACTCTGCTCAGGGAAGAATCCAGGACTGCCTTCAAACAAAGCTGGAAAAGTAAAATTGCTGCAATCATTACCATGGCTACCTTCTAACAGAGAAGAATGACTGTTTCTAACAAAGACTTGAAATCACAAAGAACTAAGAGTCCACATCTATTTATCAAAACAAAAAAATATAAATCAAATTTACTATTTCATCAGACACATTTTAAATATACAGGTTTCCAGCAAAAAAAAAAAAGAAAAAGAAAAGGGGGGGGGGTGGGCGAACCTAATTATATTTCCAAACAATCACAGAAAAGTACAAACACTTCACTAGACCCAGGAAGCAAGTCAACAGTAGCAGCATATTCGTGAGGGCTGTCCTAGTCTCCGTCCTCACCCGCAACATGACAGAAGAAAGGAATGCAATGCGTTGGCTTCTTCAATCCACTAGGAATTACCAATTTGAGACTACAGGGAAAGAGTGAGGGCCAGAGAGAGTACAGTGGGCAGGGCGCTGCCGTCCTACTGATCAGAACCATCTTACACGGACAACTCCAAGTGCATGGCTATGCCATTTCATTTACTTAGAGCAGGCTCCCAGGCAGTGCTCACGGGACTAGTGCTCGATCCCAGCACCATATACTGTTCCTGGAGCATGGCCAGGAGTGATCCCTAAGCACAGAGCCAGGAGTAAGTCCTGAGCACTACCAGGTATGGCCCAAACCCCGTCCAAAAAATTTACACTTGACAATTAATAATAAAGAAAACAAACTCATTTTCCTTTCATGATTCAAAAACTTAATCTACCCCTAACCAAGGCTCTAATTAAGCTCCGTGGTTCCCCTCCCCAGCACTCCACCCTTTATGCTATCTCCCCACCCTTAACTAAGCCTTTTCTGAATGGTTTTTTTTTGGGGGGGGAGGGCGAGGGGCAGACCTGAAAATTAGTATCAATGTTTTACTACTTACAGACAAAACTGACACAATTTTGTCCTTCAAAGTTAACTTAATGCCACCATTAGGATCTTTCCACTAGTAGGGGCAAGAAAGACAGAGCCCACCGCACCTCGACTGACGCGCGTACCGTGCAGGCTGTCAACCCCAGTTCAACCCACATCTCCACACAGGGTCCCCCAACACACAGCCCCCCACACTCCAGCCCGCAAACACTGCCAGGGTGTGACCCGTAAAAGGAGCTAAAAGATCTTTCCTATAGATCCTAAAACTTATCCAACAGGTCCAACTATAGCGAGCAATGGAATTCCACAGAATTCTCACAACATAATTATACTAACAATATATAATCACTTTTCTTCTTATAATAAAGGTTCAACTGATCATGTTCACAAGTGGAAGATTTTACTGGTTTACAAAGAGAGTTTTTTTTAATTAAAGATCTTTTGTTGCTTTTGTTTTGGGCGATGCCCTGCCCTACTCCCGGCCCTAAACTCAGGGAGCACTCCTGGAGGCGCTGAGGGACCATAGGGGATGCTGGGGATCGAATCTGGGTTCACAGCGTGCAAGGTAAGTGCCCTACCTATTGTACTACCATTCCAGCCCTAGTACTAAGTCCAAAAATTATTTTTGAAGTATCAATTACTGCCAAAACTTATTTCAAACTTGAATGACTTCCTTTAGCCAGGGATGGTGAATAAAATAATCCACTGCAGAGTTGACTGCAATGTCTCAGCCATTACAGACCAGCACTCAAATACAGATTAGAGTCCCCAAACTTATCTAGCCTGGCGTCGCCCCCTTTCCAGGGAAAAAGAATCGTCACCAGGACTCCCCTGGAAAGGTACCTTCTTGAATGTCACAAACCAGAAGCCAGAGAGAAGCAAGGGTGAGGCGCCCGCATGTCCTGCACGCTGCCGATACACGTTCAGTCCCTGGCACTGCATCGGGTCCCCACGGGCACCAGCAGTGCCACTCCTGACCACAGAGACAGGAGCAGCCTGAGCACCACCAGGTGTGGTCCCCAGGCCGTATAAGTAAGGAATGAACATAAAGAGTCCCCCAGCTGCTCCCAAGGCAACAGTCCCCCCAGTCATGGGTAGTGGAGCACGGCCTACTGTGGAAAACTCTAGTGGTAGCAGGACTGAGGGCTCGGCTAGCCTGAAAACAGACGGGATAGTTTGTTTTCTCCTATTTTGCTCATTTAACTGGACTTTTTCGCATGAAGAGATGATAACAGGGTCAGAGAGTAAAGTACCTGCCTCGCATGAGGCTGACCCAGAGTTCAATCCCTGACACCCCATATAGCCCCCCAAGCCCCGCCAGAAGTGATCTGAGTGCAGAACCAGGAGTAAGCCCTGAACGCTGCCAGGTGTAGATCTCAACAAAACAAAAATTTGTCAACCAGCTATAGAGGACATTTCAAAATACCAGAACCCTTTTCTCTAAATAGTACAAGTTTCTTTTCCTCCCTTTTAAACTCGTACTCTTTGCTATGTGGTATGTTGTTCGATTACAGTAATTCAAAGCTAAAACTATCTTAAAAAGATTATGACATCCCTAAAAATAACTGAACTCCCCTTAACAGGAAGAAGAACCAAATCTGGGCACCACCATTTAGCAACCAGTTCTAATGGTCACATTTCTGCGCTGTGATGGTCTCTCTTAGGATTTCCTTTCATGGTCGCAGGTTTTATGTCTCTGCTTCTGCGGTGCCCGGGATTGAGCCCAGGGCCTCTCACGTGTGAGACAGGAGAGCTCTATCCCTGCCCTGGATTTCCTTTCAGGGAACCATTCCAACTTCACTTGCCTCACTTAGGAATAACAGAAAAATCCAAGAAAACTTTGCTGTAAAGGTGCATGGTACAAACATTTAAAATTTTTTGTTCAGTGGACTATGATAATTGATGCATGGAAGACTCGACAGTGAGCAAACTGGACTAATAAACTCCCAGGCTGACCCAATGTTTCGTAAAGTGGACCATACCCCCACCTACACACAGGCGCTGGGCAAGTCCAGGCCACATCAGTGGTCTCGGGTGCAACCGAGGCCACTTTCTGTTTGTTCACTGAAAGAAGGTTCATTTCCAGGGTTCACTGAGCGCTTTTTTTTTTTTTTTAGTGGTGGGCCACAGGGGTCTAGGAGGCTTTGGTGTCAATGCAAAAATTAAACTTAAAAATTCATCAACCTGCCCATTATATAAAATGAGCAATTCTGATGTGAAATTAACATGATAGAATGCCAAAATTAACTTTCTTTAATAATTATGATACATATCTCATGGGGCTGGAGCGATAGCACAGCGGTTGGGCGTTTGCCTTTCACGCAGCCGACCTGAGTTGATTCCTCCGCCCCTCTCAGAGAGCCCGGCAAGCTACCGAGAGTATCAAGCCCACTCGGCAGAGCCTGGCAAGCTACCCATGGCATACTGGATATGCCAAACACAGTAACAATAAGTCTCCCAATGAGAGACGTTACTGGTGCCTGCTCAAACAAATCGATGAGCAACGGGATGACAGTGACAGTGACATATCTCATATAAATTTAACGTGGCACGACTAGTACAGCATAAAGGGAATCGTAATAAAGGTGTTTGTAATTTTTTACCTACTGTAGCTCATCTGGGAAGAATCCTTCTTTTGTACAACTGTACAAATTCTGTTTTACTAAGAACTGGTCTGGTAGGGAAGGAAATAATAAAAGGACATACCAGCCATTCCGCACACTAGCTTCCATTTGTAAAGCCAGAAGCCATGGAGTTTTACTGGACTAAATTAGGTAAGCCGTGGGTGCACTATTTCTAGAATAGCGTGGAACACAGTGGAACACACTTGTCTACTATCCTATATATTTTTACTCAAATATGCTGCTTTTCACCTGTGATTCATGGCTGAGCGTAAGGAGTAAAAACTACAGTCCTACACTGATTAGCAAATACAATGCATCTGAAAAATGCTGCAATCCACAATTTTTAAAATTCATCTGAGGGGGGAAAAAGTGGCATAAATAGACAGGGCATTATGAGTCTAAGGCCAAAACATGTGGACGTGATCAAAACGATCTCGATCCTTAACAATTTACTCAGGCTGCAAACATTCAGCAATGATTTGGTCGCATAACAATATCTGTAAACAATGATCAAAAGATAACTGGCCACAAAATAAACAAAATCCAGCGACACTGTTTAACCTATCTTTAAATGGAGCCATTCATTTCTACTACAAAGATAGTGCAGCACGAAAACAAACGAGTGCCTGCTGGAGTCCATTTAGACCTAAGCTGAAGCAAAATCAAATAAAGCGCATAATCTGGCTAAACAGGGGAAATTGTTCTCTCTTTACTGTTACTCTATCATTTCCCTTTTCAGTTAACTTCTGAAGCTCGCCAGCCCACAACAATAAAAATGACAATTATCAGCAAGCCTTTCTCCTATGCCCATTGTTCACCGCAGTTCCATCAAAGGTGTGCCTCGAGATTCCAATAAAGTTGAAAAAAAAAAATTCGAAGCTAAGATTTCTTTTCCCCACCGTTCTTCAAAAATCACAACGACCAAAGGCCATAATCCTTCCACTCGGACCCATAAACTAATGATATCCACTCAAACAGGAATATGATGGGAGGCGCCAATAGAACAGGAGGCACCTTCCCATTCAATTACAGCGGGCACGGACTGCACAGAAAACAAAGCTCAAAAGGTTGACCAACACATACACAATAATAAACAGACAACGAGCCGACCCCTATTCCTCCGGTGCAATCTCTAGCTTGCAAATTGCAGCTACTCCGAAATTCCCTTAATATGCAAAAAAAGAGAAGGGAAAAAAAAAAAAAGCAAACCCACCCGCGATCCCGAGCGGGCACCTATCTCCGCGGCCGCGGCCGCCAAGCCCTAACAAACAGTGAGGAAGATGAGGCGGATCGGCGGGCGGGGGGCGGCGGGCGGTTGCCACTATCTCCCGGCTACCGACTGGGGGGCGTGTCCCCCAACGTTTTCTCTTCCCTTCCACCGAGCCCGGGGCCGGGGCGGGCTGCGCGCCCGCCGCTCGGCCAGGGCAGCAGCCCGGGCGTCCGCGCTGGGGCAGCGGCCGGGAGCGGCGCCCGGGGAGCCCGGAGCGCCCGGGAGCCGCGACGCGAGAGCAGGGGCGCGGGCAGGGGCGGCGCGTACCCGCTGCTCCCCGCACAGCAGCAGCTCCGGGTAGCTGAACTCCACGCAGCTCTCGTCCGTGGGGTCCTTGAGCACCAGCTCCAGGCGCACGGTCTCCCGCGGCGGCCTGCGCGGCGGCTCGGCGCGGGCGGCCGGCTCCCGCGGCGGGGGCGGCGGCAAGTGCAGCTGCGGGAGCGGCGGCGGCGGCGGCTCGGGCCGCGGGGGCTCGCGCTGCTGCAGCGCCATGGGCGGCTCGGCGCGGCTGACCTCGCGCGGCGGCGGCGGCGGCGGCGGCGCGGGCGGCGGCGCGGGGGGCTGCGCGGGGGGCTGCGCGTCCGGCCGCGGGGGCGCCTCCCGCGGGGCCGGCGGCTCCGGCGCGCGGGGCGCCTCGCGGAACGGCGGCGGCTCGCGGGCGGGCTCGGGCTCGCGCTCGGGCCCCGGGAAGTCGGCCTCGCGCCGCCTCACCGGTGACAGGCTGATGAAGGCGACTCGGCGCGGCTCCGCCATCCCCGCGCCTGTGGCCCGCCGCCCGGGCTCGCGCCGGCGCCCGGCTCCGAGCCGCGGGGTCCGCCCGCGCGCCCGCTCGCTCGCTCTCCGCCGCCTCGCTGCCCTCCGCCGCCCTCCGCCGTCGCCGCCGACGCCGCCGCGGGTGCGGACCGTGCCCCCGGCCCCGCCACTATGTTCTGCGGGGCTCCACCGCCATCACCAGGGTCGCCGCAGCCGCCATGTTGGATCCCCCACATAAATAGAAGCAGGCCGCCGAGCGGGCGCATGCGCAGACCGGAGACGCTCGCGTCCACCGTCGTGGCTGCGGCTCGCTTTTCCTCTTTTCCTCCCAACAGCCTGGAGTCCGGACAGGTCGGCGGAAGTGACGTCGGCGGGGCCGTCTCCCTGGAAACGGAGACGCCGTGGGCGCACTTCCGGGTTGGGCGGAGCTGGGCGGGGGGGCTTTGCTCCCGAGGTGCCGGCGAGTCGCACCCGGAAACCCGAGGCGCGCGTGGGGGCTGGCGGAGGGCGAGCCTCGGGGTGTACCTGGCCACGGCGCCCGGCCCTTGCCCCTGGCCACCCCCTCCTGCCCCCCGCGCCCGAGACCCGGGCTCGGCTGCTGGGCTTCCAGGGCTGCTGACGGGGAGGGAGGAGCCGGGCTCGCGGCCCCGCCTGCTCGCTCCGCGTCCCCGCAGACGGGAATCCCAGGGAAAGGAAGGCAGTGGCCACTTCCAGCCCGGCCCGGGCTTCCCTTCCTGGACCTTATTCGGGTCTTTCTCGCCCGGTCAGGATGGCAGTTGTGTGAGTGTGTCTGTCTCTCTGCCTGTGTGTGAGTCTGTGTGTGCCCGTGCCCGTGTGCACAGCCTGTGAACATGCCCCGATAACATTCTCCAGTTGCTTCCGAACGAGCCAGCGAATCACTGGCCTGGTCAAGATGGCAGTCGTGTGTGTATGTGTGTCGCCTGGTCAAGATGGCAGGTGTGCGCCTGTGTGTGTGTGTGTGTGTGTGTGTGTGTGTGTGTGTGTGTGGGCGCGCGCGCGCGTGTGCATGTGCGTGCACGCGCCCGGCCTGCAAACATGCTCTGTAACATTCTGCAATTGGTTTTGGACGAGCCAGAGAACCACTGGCCGAACCTAAACGGTTGAAACCGAAAACGTCTCCCCCGGACTCGGCGCGAGCGGCCGACTCGGAGCAGCCGGGGCGCCCACCCTTCTCCCGAAGGGGGCGGCGCCGTCGGGGGCACGCCCAGCAGGCACACCTGGGATCGTCTCGCTGGCGTTCGCTCTCAGAAGCGGGAGAAGCACTTCCGTTCCCATCCCGGCGGGCTCGGCAGAAAGTGACTGTGACTCCCCACTCCCTTTCCGGGGTGGGTGCGGCCACGCGCTCTGCATCCCTTAGCCGCGGTCACAGGACGAGTCACCCACCTCCGACTCTGAGAGGGTACCGTCAGCGAGGTCCTTTCCTTCTTTGTATGAAAATGGGGAGAGGGCTGAGGGTTCCGTAGGTCCCGTCCCACTCGGAAAAGCTGGGTCTCCCCTACGCTGTCTGCTTCGCAGCCTTTATCTCCCACTGCTCCTCTTGTGATTCCGCAGGAGCGCTTCGTTTGTGGATTGTTGGATGCCTCCAGGGCTGCCGTTCTCCCTGCAGGTCTGGCAGTGACGCTATATTGATGCTTCTAAAAACGCCTTTCTGCTGGCATTCTCCTAGCTGCAGCTTCTCGACACAGTAAATTCTAAGCTGCTCAGTTTCAGTACCCACGATTAAGCTGCTCAGTTTCAGTACCCACGATTTAGCGCAGAGATAGCAAAACGGGGATCTGTGGGACGGACCCTCCAGCAGCTGTGGTACTTCCTTACTGCACGTTATCTTCTGCTAACTCCGAACGCCAGTTCTCTGAAATACAACCCACAGTTAGGAAATTGGACATTGCAGGGCGATAGTACAGCGGGTAGGGCGTTTGCCTCCTCCCCACCCCACCCCACCCCCGCACCCCATATGGTCTGTGATCTCTGAGCACAGAGCCTGGAGTGAACCATGAGCATAGCAGAGTATAGCTTCAGAGAAGAAAGAAGAAAAGAAAAGAGAAAGAAAGAAAGAAAGAAAGAAAGAAAGAAAGAAAGAAAGAAAGAAAGAAAGAAAGAAAGAAAGAAAGAAAGAAAGAAAGAAAGAGAAGGAAGGAAGGAAGGAAGGAAGGAAGGAAGGAAGGAAGGAAAGAAAAGAATTGTAAAGAAAGAAAGAAAAGAAAAGAATTATAGGTTGTAACCTAATACACAAATACACCCGCCTTTCACAATACTTCATTTACTGTCTAAAGACGGGAGTTAACATAACAAGTTGGGGGTGCGGGGCACACCTAGTGTTGCTCTTGGTTCTGCTCTCAGGAATTACCTCTCATGAGCTTGGGGGTCCATGGATGCCTGAAAACAAACCCCTGTCAACCGCCTGCAGGGCAAGTGTTCTACCCATTGTACTATGGCTCAGGCCCCCATATTAAAAACAAACCAATATAACAAATTTAGAAACAAATGAGGAA
This sequence comes from Sorex araneus, assembly GCF_027595985.1. Taxonomy (NCBI): domain Eukaryota; kingdom Metazoa; phylum Chordata; class Mammalia; order Eulipotyphla; family Soricidae; genus Sorex; species Sorex araneus. The sequence continues at coordinate 437,151,008 of NC_073302.1, read as the reverse complement.
ATACTTTGAGTAAAGAGTGGGGCCAGAGAGGGGGTGCCGGGATTAAGGAGCTGGTGTGGTGTGTGGAGGACTGACCCACAAGCGCTGGATCTTACTGCTGGAATGGCCCCCTGAGCATTGCTGGGTGCAGCCCCTTAAAAAACAAAAACAAATAAAGTTATGTAGAGTCTGGAGGGACAATACAACAGGTAAGACATTTGCCTTGCACACAACCTATCCCGGGTTTGATCTCCCACATCCCAGCACCCCAAGCACTGCCAGGAGTGATTCCTGAGTGCAGAGCCTGGAGTAAGTCCTGAGTACCACCAGGGTGGCTCCAAAAAGAAATAAAAACTTAGAAATAAAGTCCTGGCGTCCTTCCTTGTTCACAGGTTCATTCCAAAATGCACAAGGAGGCTACATACACTATTGAGCCTGATTGGGGGGTGGAAGTGGGGTGGGGGGTGAACACTCAGCATTGCTCAGAGCTTAATCCGGACTCCTGCTGATTCCTGGGGGACTATTTGTGGTGCCAAGGATAAAACAGGGTAAGAATATGCAAGGCTAAGTGAAATGAGTCAGAAAGAGAGGGACAGACATAGAGGGACTGCACTCATTTGTGGAGTATAAAATAACATCACATGAGGCTGACACCCAAGGACAGTAGATACAAGGGCCAGGGGAATTGCCCCATAGCTGGAAGTCTGCTTCATGAGCGGAGGGGAGAGGGCAGATGGAATAGAGAAGGGATCACTAAGAAAATGATGGCTGGAGGAACCAGTTGGGATGGGAGATGGTGCCGAAAGTAGATAATAGACCAAACATGCTGACCTCTCAGTGTCTGTGTTGCAAGCCATATGCCCAAAAGTAGAGAGAGTATGGGGAATATTGTCTGCCATAAAAGCAGGGGGAGGGTGGGAAAGGGGGGTATACCCGGGATATTGGTGGTGGGGAATGTGCACTGGTGGAGGGATGGGTGTTTGATCATTGTGAGATTATAACCCAAACATGAAAGCTTGTGACTATCTCACGGTGATTCAATAAAATTTTAAAAAAAGAAAAAAAAAAGAATACTCAAGGTAAGCAACTCTACCAGCTTTACTACCTTGCTCCAAGCCTGATCTTTGCTGTTTCATTTTTTTGGGGGGTGTGCAGGGGAGAGACCACATTCTTGCTATTTCTGGCTTGTGTGTGGTTACTTGGGATGGTTCTCAGATGGGAATCCAACCCCGAGCCCTGTGCACTAGTCTTTGCAGCTATATCTTTGGTCCCTTTCTCTCGTTTTAAAACAGCTCAGAGCCAGATCCATACTGTTGTGAACAGGGCACTTGCCTTGCACACAGCCAGCCGGGATTCCATCCTGGCACTGCATATGATTCCCCAAGGCCTCCAGAATTGATGTGCAAGTACAAAGCCAGGAATAAGCCCTGAGCACTGGCAGGTCTGGCCTCCCCCCAAAATTGGAAACCCTAGTTAAGGTGATAAGCATGTGATTATCACATGCTTAGGTGACTGTGAACAGTGATAATATGAATCCTCCTTAGCGATACTTCTTTCATCTTATATGGTGATCATTTTTCCGTGTAAATGAAGTACGAAAACCACGGTTTATTCTCTTCATAGATCACCATTGCTGATCCAGTAGTTTTAAGTTTTGAAAAATAAGTTAATCATATGTACACTAGATATTTATTGCTTCGTGCTATTGTTTCTAGTAGATTTGAGATTTTCTTTTCCTTTTGGGCTATACCCGGCAGTGCTCAGGGCTTACTCCTGACACAGCTTAGAGACCGTATGGGATGGTGAAAATCAAACCCTGTCAGCCATGTGCAAAGCAAGCACCCTGCATGCACTGTCCTAGCTCTCCAGCCCAAGTTGAGCATTTTATGTGTATCTCTACTGTTTCCTGATTATTTTTGTTATTCCTTTACTGGTAATTCTATTATGAATTACATGGTTTAAATTTTATTGACACACATACTGTTAGATTTGAAACCAGAATATTTTTTCTCCATATGGACTATTAAAACTGTATTATTACACATATCTTTCAAAAATGGTTATGCAACGTGCAGTTTTAGTAATCAAGTTGGGCTGTAACTACATAATAACTATTGATTCTTCTAACTATTCTGTGCAATAGAGTTAATGTGGTGTTATTGTCCCAGAAGTAGTTTTTAATCTGTCAGCTGATTTCTTACCAAAAGCCTATACAGCAAATCCATAAATGCTAAATGAATTTTTTCACAACTTTCTTTGATCCTTTTTTCTTTTCTTCTTTCTAGGTAGGTCTTATTGAAACTGATTTGGGAAAATGTGAGAAGACAAAGGGAGAAGTACATGTTCAACACAAAGCACAGGTTTCTCGAGTGGAAATAAGCAAATAAACAAGATAAGCAAGATGCATGTTCAAGGGAGGACATGGGCTTGAAGAGCAACCGATCCTTTTTATTTTGGACACATTAACAAACCACTAAGGGGCCAGAGAGATTGCTCCATGGGTAGAACACATTCTTTGCATGCTGGAGGCCTACAGTCCAACCTGGTATGGTCCCCTGAGCACCTTATGGAGATGACCCCCAGCAAGGAACCAAAATTAGTAACCCCTGAGGACCACCAGCATGACCTCCAAGCTAACAGTAACAGCTACTCAGCGACAAAACAAACAAAAAGAATTCCAAAGAAATACCAGAGCATGCATCTCCATCCACTAATCTAGCCCTGGATAAGGTGTGTAGCACACTTCATTATTTTCTATAAAGTTAAATTTGTTGCAATCTCTTTGGATAATTTTTTGGTTTAGGTCTTAATTTTGTGGAAACCATGCCTGGCGGTGCTCAGGGCTTACTCCTGGTTCTGTGCTCAGAGATCACTCCTGACAGCTCAGGGGACCACACAGGGTACCAGGGACTGAACCCAGGTTGGCCATGTGCAAGGCAAGTGCCCTTCCCACCATATTATCACCCCAAACTCTCTTTTGGTTCTTGAACGCTGCTGTGGATAGACACATTAGCCTTTATGGACTAACAGGCCAAATGGTGCTTTCTGCCCCTACCCTACCACTACCAAATCCAGCTTAATTTTTTCCAGTTCTTATTTTCATTTGTCTTTTTCTGATAACTAATTTGAACATCTCCTCATCTACCCGCTAGTCTTATACATTTCCTTTTCTATAAATTGCCTACTTACAATCACTGTCCTTATTTTTTGTTTATTGTTTTCCTGTTAGTGACTATAAAATGATCACCAACGCTGGACAAGAACTGAGTGCTGAAAGTAGGTAAAGGGTAAAGGGGCAAACATGATAACCTGTGTTACAAACCATAACGGAGAGAGAGAGAGAGAGAGAGAGAGAGAGAGAGAGAGAGAGAGAGAGAGAGAGAGAAGTGCCTGCCCTAGAGGCAAGCAGAGGGCAGGGGGCAGGAGGGAAACTGGGGTTACCGGTGGTGGGAAATGTACAGTGATGAAGGGAGGGATGATGGAACATTGTATAATTGAAACTCAATCATGAACAATTTTGTAACTAAGTACCTCATGGTGATTCAGTTAAAATTTTTTAATTAAGGGCTGGAGCGATAGCACAGTGGGTAGGGCATTTGCCTTGCATGCGGCCAACCTGGGTTCGATTCCCAGCATCCCATAGGGTCCCCTGAGCACCACCAGGAGTAATTCCTGAGTGCAGAACCAAGAGTAACCCCTGTGCATTGCCAGGTAGGACCCAAAAAGAAAAAAAATTAATTAAAAAATGATCAGAAGTTATTAGGAAAATAATAGACTATACAAAAATAGTTAAGATAACTTCATAACCATCTAGATAAGAATCACATTTTATCTCACATTTTTTAAAAAATAACTTTTTGTTCCTTTTTTTGTTTGTAAGGATAGCTTTCTAGTGAATCAAAGTTTTAAGTGCTGCAAAAATAAAATTAGGGCCAGGAAGATGACTGGAAGGTCTGGAGCCTATGCTGTGTGGTGGGGGGACCCCGGGCCTGGTACCTGATGCCACATGGTGGCCCCCCAGCACTGAGCCTGGAGGAGCCCTTGAGCAATGCTGGGTGTGGTCCCAAAACAACCCCCTCCCCTAAGTCATAAAAACTTTTTTGAAGTAAGATAGTTTTCATTGAAATTTATTTAGGAAGATCTGAGGCAAGAGAAAGAGAAAGAGGGGAGAGGAGGAGAGGGGAGGAATGTGTTCAAGAGAGAACAGGGAAGCGAGGAAACAGACAAGCAAGCAAGGTTCATGTTCAAGGGAGAACAAAGGCTCGAAGAGCAGCCCCAAATCAAAATCTTTATAGAGGAAATCAGATGAGGTGTGTGTGTGTGTGTGTGTGTGTGTGTGTGTGTGTTGTTTTTGTTTTTGAGCCACACCTAGCCGTGCTCACCAACTGACTCCTGACTCTGCACTCAGGAATCACTCCTGGCAGGCTCCAGGGACCATATGGGATGCCAGGGATCCAACCCTGGTTGCCTGTGTGTAAGACAATCTCCCTACCCACTGTACTATCATTCCAGCCCATCAGGTGATGTTGTTTTTTTACTAAATATTATTGATAATTTATTAAAATAATTTAAATTTAATTATTAAGTATATCTCATATATTTGCTACAATTAACTGAATAGATTGAAATCTACTAAAATTAATTTCAGCATGACAGAAATCAGCATTAGCCAAAAGACTAAGGACAAAGTGATGAAAAATTTGTAACACATGTCACAAAAGATTAATTTCCCTAATCCATACAGACCTACTGGAGATCAAGGAGAAACAACAATAACCTAATAGAAAATTGGGGAACTTATGGACAGATTATTGATAGGAAAGCAAGTACTAACAGCAATGAAATGAACTCAGCCTGACTCAATGACTGAACCAAAGTATGTGTAAGTTTCTAATCTTAACACATTTTCCTCCTTAGAAAATAACAATTTATGTCCCATCAGCTGTATAGTTGAGAGCCTCTATTTTCCAATACCCTGGGCAACATTATCAAACTTTTTAGCATTGCCATGATGAACTATTTCTTAAAGGGAATCGGTATCTATATATCTTATGACAAGTGAATCTATATAATAGAGTGCTATGCAATCTTTCAAAGTCATCACTAAGATGGATTCTTAAGTGGAGAAAGCCGTGTTTGGAATAGTTCACCAGAATTGGTGCAAAAAGAAAAAGAGGAAGAGGGGGCGCTGGAGTGACAATACAGTGGGCAGAACACTTGCCAGCATGTAGCTGACCTGGGTTTGATCCTTGCATCCTATAAGGTCCTCGGAGCCCTTCAGGAGTGATCCCTGAGCACAGAGCCAGGAACAGGCCCTGAAAACTACTCCTCAGCAAAAATAGGAGAGGAAGAACTTTGTATTTAAGGAAAGAAACTGTATTATTTAAGTAGACACAAAGTATCAATGCATACTGGCAACAGTAAATGATGTGGAGGGTTCAACCTAGTGGCTAGTGTTAGAAATTAAAGAAAAGATGCTAAGATCAATTTCCAGATACAAACTGACAGGTTCTCCTTATTCTCAACTCTGGTAGCTGGACATTTGCATTTTTTTAAACTTTTTAAGAAATTCTTAACATACAGCATTTGATACAAATTTTTCTTTCTGTGTACACCTTTTTGACCTCTCTCCCCTTTATGATTCCCAAGTTATCCTTTCCACCCAATAAATACCCTTGAAGAAGTACCCCTAATCTGACTTTTGTCATCTCGGCCTGCTTTTTTTTTTAAACTTTTTGGGTCACACCCGGCTATGCACAGGGGTCACTCCTGGCTCTACACTCAAGAATCACCCCTAACAGTGCTCAGGGTACCATATGGGACGCTGGGAATCGAACCCGGGTCAGCTGCGTGCGAGGCAAACGCCCTACCTGCTGTGCTATGGCTCCAGCCCTCGGGCTGCTTTTGTCTCTTCCAGAATGTTATCAATCTTCTCAAACTTAGGCTGATTGTGTCTGGCTTCTCTCAATCAGCTTATGCTTACAAACACTTTTCTGTGTTCTTGCATAGTACCAGGACTTTATTCTTTTGGGGGGTGGGGGCTACACCTCGTGGTGCTCAGATGTTACTCCTGTCTCTGCAGTAGGGATCGCTCCTGGTAATGCTTGGGGGACCATATGGTGATGCTGGGGATTGAACCCGGTCCACCAGGTTGCTAGGGCAAGGCAAGTGCCCTAGCCACTGCACTATATTGCTCCAGCCCCAACACAATTTATTTAAAGTGAACTTATTCCTGGACATATTGTTGTTTTGTTTTTTACTTATGTCACAGTGGGTTGAAGGAAGATAAGTGGCAATGTTTTGTTTTATTTTACTGATTTTGGGGGCCACAGCCAGCAGTGCTTAGGGACCACTCCTGCTGGGCTCAGGCAACCATATGAAGCACCCAGGTTGGCTGTATGCAGAGCAAGTGCTTTACCTGCTGTACTATCTGTTGGCCCTAACTGTTAATGATGCAGGGGCACAGTGTTAGCTCCCTAAGTCCACTATCAACGTGCCCAGGACCCCCTGCAGTCTTATGACCCTTTCCCCCCCCACTCCTCTGATAACCCTCAGCTCTGTCACGACAGTGTGGGAAAGTGTTCCAATACACCTGTGTCTCTCCTGGCTTTGCTTCTTTCTCCACCATCCACGAGCGAGTCATCCTGGATTTGCCCTTTTCCTCCTGACCTGCTCCTCTCAGCACGGTCCCCTGCAATTCCATCCACATTGTCACAAAGGGCAAGCTAGGTACTATTTGATAAAATGATTCTATATTTTCATGCTTAGAAATAGGATACATTTATTTGTATCTTCTGTTTTGAAGGGAAATATTACAAAATTCATGTTGGGCAGTTTCTGGTTCTGTTGCGACTTGTGCGCCATAAGACTCCACTAATAATATATTTAGTCCTGAACTGGTTCTCGAGATTGTAACCATGGCACCAGGCTATTGGATTTCGCACTGCAGAAGCAGGAGAGCCAAAATCTTCTGTGCGAGAGTAACTCAGATGCTGCTGGGGGAAAAAGCTTTGTCAGAGTTAGCATCACTGGCTGAACAGCTTCTAGCTCTCCCAGCAAGATACAAATGCTACGTGGACATCAATTGAAGAGAGAAATCAAACAGGTTTGGAAGCATCGGGGGAAATATGCTGGAGGTAACGGGACCTTGAGGGTGAGGAGAGGGTAGGCCTGACCACAGAGATGGGCTGTGAGGGCCAGGCAGGGCACTATGGATGGCCAGAGACCCGCAGGGTTGAAAGAAAGGTCATGGGAATGAGAAATGAATGACAATTTGTCCTTTCAAGTATCCTCAAAGAAGTCAGTAGAAGTTTGCTTGAGCACACAGCAAAGTTTAGAAGGCAGGTGCAGGGGTATCTCAGAGAAGCCAGGGAAAGAATGAAATCATACCAGAAGAAAGTAGAAACAGAGGGGCTGGAGCGATGGCACCACGGGTAGGGCGTTTGCCTTGCACGAGGCTGACCCGGGTTCAATTCCCAGCATCCCATATAGTCCCCGAGCACTGCCAGGGGTAATTCCTGAGTGAAGAGCCAGGACTAACCCCTGTGCATTGCCGGGTGTGACCCAAAAGGCAAAAAAAAAAAAAAAAGGGGGGGGGGTGGGGAACAAAACGATGTACTAGAAAAGCCACAGAGTCCAGGTGATATTCCTGTCTATCCCAATGTTTTCCCTCTCGGATCTGCTTAATTCTGCCCCCCCACTTTTTTTTTTGGGGGGGCCATACCTAGCAATATTCATGGGTTACTCCTGGCTCTGAATTCAGGATTTACTCTTGGCCATGCTCAGAGGACCATATGGGATGCTGTGGATTGAACCTGGTTGGTCACATGCAAGGCAAGTGCCCTCCCCACTGTACTAGCTCTCTGGCCCCAATTCTGTACCCTTTTATCTGTGGATTAGCTCAATTTCTCTGCTTCCCAAGTTACATGGTTAGAAATATCCTCAGAGGGTCTGATAGAGAGGATAGAAGGTAAGGTGTTTGCCTTGCATGCAGCAGACCCAGGTTTGATCCCCAGCACCACATACCCTGATTACTACCAGTAGTGATCCTGTTAGGGCCAGGAGAAAGCCCAAAGTACAGTTGGGTGTAGCCCCCAAAGCAAAAAAGAACTACAACAAAAAGCAAAAACAAGCAAACACCCCCCCCAAAAAAATATCCTCTCTATACTCCTAAACTTTTTTTTCACAAAAAGAACAACAACAAAAAGTAAAAACAAGCAAACAACCCCCCACCACACACCCCCAAAAATGCTCTTTATACTCCTAAACTTTTTTTTCCACAAAAAGAGCAACAACAAAAACCAGAAACAAGCAAACACCTCCCTTCCCCCGACACACACACCAAAAATATCCTATTTATACTTCTAAACTTTTTTTTTTCACATTCTCCTTGTTGGGAAGACCAAACTAGATAAGGCATTTGAGTTGCACACAGCCAACCCAGGTTCGATCCCCGTCATCCCATATGGTCTCCCAAGCACTGCCAGGAATAATTCCTGAGTGAACAGCCAAGAGTGACCCCTGAGCATGCTCAGGTGTGGCCCAAACGCAAACCCAAAAAAAATAGGAAAATTTTAATTGATGTAACATTAGTATATAAAATTATCTAGACTTCTGGTGGACAGAGTTATAATTCAACATCTGTCTATACTACCTTGACTCACAAGTAGTCTGTCTTTGTAGGGTCAGTCCCTCTCCCCAGATCTGCTACCCCCTTCTCCCTTCCCTTCCTCTCGTTCAGTCTGACAATCTCTGGGTGGCTTGTCCAGGCTTCACGGGATTCCTGAGAGGGGCCACAGGCGGCTTCTGGCATCATCCCAACTGGAGTATTTTATAACCCAAACCGAGAGTGGGCTCTCTGATTGTCCTAGCTTGGGCCTGGGACCCAAGGGTGAGGGCTGGGTGGTTGCCAAGAGCTTTGATGAGGTGTGCAGGGTGGGGTGAAAGGTGTTGCAGGGGGGTGGGGAGTTGAGCAGAGTTTTGTTGTCAAAAAGGCTCAGGAGCCTCTTGGACAATCTGCTTGGTGTCCACTTCATGAGACGGCTGGGCAAGACTGCGGAGTGTTTGAAGGAGAAATGTGAGCCCCAGTGAAGACTTCCCCATAAGGAAAGCTTATGGGCAGAGAAAATGGGATCTAGGACCACGAATAAGGCCTTTGCCTTGATACAGCCAACCCCAGCCTGCACCACGGGGTTTCCCTGAAACTCTAGCTGCCGCCCTGGGGACCCTGCATGGCATCACGGCAGACCAGGGAATCTGCAGACACATCCTTTGGCCCTTGTATTAAACCTGAGTCAACCTGGCTGAGACTCTCTGGGTGCCCCTACATCACTGACACCCCCCTCCCATATATACGATCATAACGAAACTGAACCAGTACCAGACCATTCAGACCCAGTATTAGAGAAGAAGTCAAGAACACTACTTTTTAAAAATCCAGGGCTGGAGCAAGTGTAGAGTCAGTAAAATGCTTGCCTTGCTGACCCAGGTTTGATCCCCAGCACCCCACATATGGTCCCCCAAGACTGCCAGGAGTGATACCTGAATGGAGAGCCAGGAGTAAGCCTTGAACATCAGTGGGTTTAGCCCTCCTCCACCAAATGCTAATTCACCACACATTCCCAACCAGAAGATTGGATCGGAGAGTTTCTTTTCTTTTCTTTTCTTTTCTTTTCTTTTCTTTTCTTTTCTTTTCTTTTGCTTTTTGGGTCACACCTGGTGATGCACAGGGGTTACTCCTGGCTCTGCACTCAGGAATTACTCCTAGTGGTGCTCAGGGGACCATATGGGATGCTGGGAATCGAACCCGGGTGGGCCGCATGCAAGGCAAACGCCCTACCCGCTGTGCTATTGCTCCAGCCTAGGATCAGAGAATTTCATGGGGAAATGCTACCCAACATTTCTAGAATCATCGTTTTTCTATGTATATATTTTTTCTTACATGCTACCACTTGGATAATAGAAGACTCACTTTCAACTGCCTTCATCACCCATGCAAACGATGAATTTCACTTTTTGCCAAGATGGCACATAGCAAACTATTCAAAACCCAGGTGGAGATACTATTTTTCATCTGGCAGAGTGGCAAAGATTTTTTTAATGATAAATCAGTGCTGCTGAAGGTCTGGGGAGATGCTCATTCACGCACTGCAGGGGGGACAAAAACAGAAATAGCCTTCTTCAGTGGCAATTCAGGACTCTCTCCACAACAGGAAAGAACACGCTGTCCCCCGCACTGACATGTCTGCAGTGGTCCTGAACTGCAGTATTTTGTATATTTGTATTCTCCCTCTCCCCTCACCCTCTACTTAGTCCCCAGACAAACTAATCTGGCTTCATTTTCTGCAGAGCACCAGTTCTGGCAGTCAGGACAGAGAAGGGACCCCTGTGATAGTGGTAGTTGGAAATGATCACTTAGGACAAGAACTGAGTGCTGAGAGGAGGTAAAGGGATGTACACGATAACCTTCCCAGACCTGTATTGTAAGCCGTGATGCCCAAAACAAGAGAGAGAAGTGCTGGCCATAGAGGCAGGTTGGTGGGGGGCCGGTGGGGGCAGGGAGCCCGAGCCAAGATCCTCATTTAATTTTTTATCTTTATTAATGTAATTAATAAAGACATTATCTGATTTTCTGGGCTTTGGCTATAATCTGCTTTGGTTCTTTCTCTTTTTTCCTTTTTTTTTTTTTTGCACATGCACACACACACACATACACGCACACACACACCTGGATCTTTTATCCAACAGTAAGAAGAAAATGTTGGTTTAGGCTTTTGTTTTTCATGTGTTTATTCTTTGATGAGTTGGTTAATTGCTTTTATTTTTATTTTTCACTTATTTTATTTGGGGGCACACCCAGTTCTGCTCAGGGCTTACTCCTGACTGTGCTCGGAGATCACTCCTGGCTGGGCTTTGGGGCCCGTATGCAACACTGTGTGTGAACTAGGATTAGTCACCATTCGAGGACTTTCCCCGTGGACTATCTCTCCAGCACTGCTTTTCCTTCCTTCCTTCCTTCCTTCCTTCCTTCCTTCCTTCCTTCCTTCCTTCCTTCCTTCCTTCCTTCCTTCTCTCCTCATTTTCTTTCTTTCTTTCTTTCTTTCTTTCTTTCTTTCTTTCTTTCTTTCTTTCTTTCTTTCTTTCTTTCTTTCTTTCTTTCTTTCTCTCTGTCTTTCTTTCTCTCTCTTTCTTTCTTTCTTTCTTTCTTTCTCTCTCTCTCTCTTTCTTTTTCTTTCTTTCTTTCTTTCTTTCTTTCTTTCTTTCTTTCTTTCTTTCTTTCTTTCTTTCTTTCTTTCTTTCTTTCTTTCTTTCTTTCTTTCTTCCCTCCCTCCCTCCCTCCCTCCTTCCTTCCTTCCTTCCTTCCTTCCTTCCTTCCTTCCTTCCTTCCTTCCTTCCTTCCTTCCTTCCTTCTCTCCTCATTCTCTTTCTTTCTTTCTTCCTTCCTTTCTTCCTTTCTTCCTTTTTAGGGTCACAGCCTGCAATGCTCAGGGCTTACTCCTGGCTCTGCACTCAGGAATTACTCCTGGTGGTCCTTGGGGGGGCCATATGGAATGCCGGGGATGGAACCTGGGTCAGCCATGTGTAAGCCAAACACCCTCCCCTCTCTACTATCGCTCTGGTTTCCTTTTTAAACATTTAGGTGGCAGGAATCTTAGTTTCCTGGGTTTAGTATTAGCTATCACTTTTAAAACATTATGATTAGACGGATATCTGCTTTCCTCTGTTTTGGAGACGGCTGATAGCAGGCTGTGTGACTTTGGGGAAAGCCTCTAGAGCATTCTGTGCCTTAGTGTGCAAAGTGGGGGTGAAAGTGGACGTCCTTTGAAAAGATGTTGCAATTTGCAAGTTAACCCTCGGGGACCCCAGGGGCCAGTGCGGGTACAGCATAAGCGTGTGATGTCGCTGGCCTTGGTATAGATGGTGGCGCTATTGAAAGCCCTCGATGTCCTTGGACAGCGAGTCTGTTCCTAAAGGGTTTTATTTGGTTTGTTTGGGGCCATGTGAAGCAGTGCTCAGGGCTTACTCCTGTCCCTGTGCTCAGTGATCCCGCCCAGCAGGGCTCAGGTGACACGGGCAGTGCCAGGGACTGGGCCTGGGTTGGCTAAGTGCAGGGCTAGTTAGTGCCTACCTGGCTGTGGTATCTCTCTGACCCACTGAGCTATTTTAATGCCAAATTCCTTATTATTCGTCATAGGTCTCTTGTATGCTTCATTGATTTATTTTTAATGTCAACTGTCTTGAGCTGTATAATCTTTGCCACTGTCATCGCTTTTTCAAAAGCTCAATTTTTTTTTTTATTTTTTCCTCCTCATTATTGATGCTCTCTCCTGGGCAGCACGTTCCTATCAGAGTTGGCTCGTGAAATGGACCCTTTATCATTCAGAGCGTGTTTCTTGGACTTGCCTAATGATTTTGACCTGGATTCAACCTTCTTTGATGGTGACATCTGCTCTCTTTTTATTTGCATTTGCCTAATTGTCTTCTGGCCCATCTTTTTATTGGCGACATTTATGCACGGCTTTGTTCGACGCTGATGTCAACAGCGCGGTCGAGGTTTTGCTCCGTGGTCCAATCTGCCTGTCTTTCCCTTTGAATGGGGGAGTTAAGCCCATTTCCAGGCTGGACATGAGGCGTGTGTTGGTGCATGGATCGATCCCATTACAGGATGTCACACCTTCTCCTTTTACAAAAGATCGTCTCCACCTGCGCTGCTGGCTTCGTGCCTTTCCCTCTGACCGCAATATGGCAGTGGTGTTATTACTCCTGAGCGTTGGAAAGGTTTGCAGATTTGTTCCAACTGGATCATTTTATACTGCCCTTCATTTCTATGGCGTTAAGCATTGCTGTAATTCCACACTATGATTAATGGTGAAACGTAGGTTTTCTCTATGTCTGTGTTTTTTGTTTACCTTGACTAAATATAGAAAGCTTTTAGTTATTTATTTTGATTTGGGGGCCACATTTGCTCAGGGATCACTTTGGAGAAGCTCTGAGGATCATATGGGATGCCAGAAATCAAACCCAGGTCAGCCACATGCAAGGCAATGCCCTACCCACAGGACCATTGCACTATCCCCAAAATATTTTCATATACACTACTTTACTGATCATCTTTATATGGTACTTGAGGGGGCCGGAGAGGCAGAAGGCAGTCAGGCACTTTTCTTGCACGTGGCACATCTGGGTTTGATTCCTCACACCTCATTTCATCCCCTGAGCCCACCAGGCGTGATCTCTGAGCACAAAGCCAGGAGTAAGCCCTGAGCACAGCGGGGTGTGGGCCCCCAAATAAATAGATAGCACTTTAGAAGGGAGGTGTCTGCTGGAGCTATAGTACAGTGGGTAGGGCGTTTGCCTTGCACACAGCCGACCTGGGTTCAATCCCCAGCATCTCACATCAATATGGTACTCTAGCACCTATTTGAGTAATTCCTGAGTACAGAGCCAGGAGTAACCCCCGAGTATCGCTGGGTGTGACCCAAAAGAAATAAAAAAAGAAAAAAAAAAGAAGGGAAGTATCCATGACCTAGCACTAAGTCCTTTTCTCAGTGCGGGCGTGATCTCCCAAGTGATGCTCGGGAGACCGGGCAGGAGTGAGGGCAGGGCTGCCGGGCCCGCGCTGCCCGGGCCTGTGCCACCCCAGTGATGCCCAGACAGCATCGAGGGCTACAGCCAGTAATTCCAAGGGAGCACCTGGGGCCCCGCTGGGCCTGACGCGTGAAGGCGAGCGCCTCAATCCTGTCCTGACTCACCAGCTCTGTCTTCTGCTGTCACAGTGAGATGTCTGACTCCAGCTTTCACACGCAGGCAACTCTGGGGGGTTGTTTGGGAGCCACACCCGGCAGTGCTCAGTGCTTATTCCTGGATCTATGCTCAGGGTCACTCCTGGTGGGTCTCAGGGGACCGTTTAAGGGCCAGGGATCAAACCTGGGTCAGCCGTGTGCCAGGTAGGCACCCTACCTGCTGTACCATCTCTCCAACCCATATGCCCACATTTTGGGGGGGTGGGGTAATATTCTTTGGCCCTATTTGAGTTTCTTTTTCACTTCCTTCCTCCTTTCTTCCTTCCTTTCTTTCCTCCCTTTCTTCCTGATTTCTTTGTCCTCTTTCTTCTCACCTCTCCCTCCGTTTTCCTGGACTTCATTTTTTCTAGTTGCAGACTATGTTCCTGTTTGGGTTTTTCATCTTCGGGAAGATGAGTTTTCTAAGTCAATGTGTGTGTGTGTGTCCACATAGAAGATATTTCCTTGTTACTCAGAGATTCGCATTTATTTTATTTGGTTTGGTGTGGAGGGCTCCCAAGCAGTGCTCAGAGAGAACAATCCCTCAGCACCTTGATATTCATAGATGCGTCAGGACTCAGAGCAGCTTCCTCACGAGCTGTCTTCCTCCGCCGCCCCTTCTGAGCCGCGCCCCTGCCTTCTGCCCGTCTCCTTTCAGTCCCAGCAATGACCACTGTTCTCTCTCCACCTTACAGACTCAGGACTGTCGGATAAGGCATAGTAATTATACTATGCATTTGTTGTTTGTGGGTTTTCTTGGGGGAGGGGGATGTCACACATGGAGGTGCTCCTGGCTCAGTGCTCAAGGGTCACTGCTGGTGGGGCTCCCATTGGAATCTGGGCTAGTCTTCACCTCTGTGCTAGCTCTCCAGCCCCCGTTGTCAATGTTGGATTTCACCAGGGGTTCGTTCAAACGGTTGCGCATACCCATTGTTCTGCTTTGTAGCTAAGTGGGATTCTGCAGCATGGATTTTCTATAGCTCGTGCGCTGTTCCTCCATTGAGAGGTGTCTGATGCTCCCAGCATTTCACTCCCAAGAACAGTGCAGCGTTACTGGGACCAGAGAGATAATACAGTGGGTAGAGCATTTGCTTTGCATGCGGCCAACCTGGGTTTGATCCCCGGTACCCATGTGGTCCCCTGAGCCCTTAGGATCCCTGAGCACGGAGGCTGGAATAAGCCCTGAGCACCACCGGGTGTGGCCCCCAAACAAAAACAAACAAAAAATGAATAAAGTAGCAATAAATACAAGGCTGGATCCCGGCTTTCTGCCTTTCACACCTGGCAGCTGTGCTGTCCATGACCCCAGCCCTGCAGGTGTGTGTGAGCCTGGAAAAGGGTGGGACCCGTTTAGCCTGCCGCTAAAAGGATTCGTGAGCACCAGAGTCAAGAATCACGAACCCTAACAGAGGGCATCGCACTGAGGGTCAGGCCTCACAATGCATGTACAAGCCCCAGTGAGGAAATGGGGCGGGGGGAGGGGGCTTGGGTACTGCTTAAGGGACTCAGCAAACTTGGCAGTGCTCAGGGGTTATGCCATTAAAAGCTTCTGCCCAAGTATCAACTGGGAAATAGTAACAATGTAATATTGCTCAAGAAGGCATGCATCAAAAGGACCTAAGAGTTCCGGTCTTCGGAAGCTCCCACCTGAGTGAAAGACTAGATAAATCTCAGTACGGATATGACAGCATCAACAGACAGGCCCTTTGAACTGACTTTTGTTCTGTTTGATTTTCGGGCCACACCTGGTGGTGCTCTGTGCTTCTCCCCGGCTCTGTACTCCGGAGCACTCCTGGCAGGCTCGGGAACCGTCTAGGGTGCCAGGGCTCAAATCCGGGCCTGCCACACGTCAGGCAAGCACCTGGCCCACTGTACTCTCATTCTGGAGCCTGCAATTGATTTTGAGTATAGGGAAAGATACTTCAATTAATGGAAATTTATTTTCCCCCTCCCACTGAGAAAGAATTCTGTTCTTCTCATTAGACCTGAATTAAAACTTTTGTAAACTGGATTGGAGAGGTAACACAGCAGGTAGGGCACTTGCCTTGCATGCGGCCAACCTGGGCTCAATCCCTGGCATCTTATGTGGTCCCTCAAGCACCACCAGGAGTGATATCTGAATTCAGAGCCAGGAGTAAGACCTGAACATCATCGGTGAGGCCCAAAATCTAAAATAAATAAAGCAAGTTAAAGAGTTGTGAACAGGGCTGGAGCGATAGCACAGCGGGTAGGGTGTTTGCCTTGCATGTGGCCAACTTGGGTTTGGGTTCGATTCCCAGCATCTCATATGGTCCCCTGAGCACCACCAGAAGTAATTTCTGAGTGCAGAGCCAGGAGTAACCCCTGTGTATCGCCGGGTGTGACTCAAAAAGCCAAAAAAAAAAAAGTTGTAAACAGGTATTATTTTTGTTCTGTTATTTTATTTTGGGCCACAAAGCAGCAGTGCTCAGGGCTAGCCCTGGATCTGTGCTCAGAAGTGACCCCTCGTAATGCTTGGGGACCTTGTGCCAAAAATCTAGCCAGGAATGGTTCCATGCCAGGCAAGAGCCTTAACTTTCGTATTATCTCTCTGCCCCCCCAACTTTTTTAGTCTGAAAAATCTAAAATATTATCTTCCTGCTTATAGAAAAAGTGTTGACTTCAGCTCCTGAATTGTTAATTTTTAATTTTGTTTTCCACATCTTCAACACACTTTCATTTTTATTTTTAAAGTTGTTCATGATATGTTACATTCAATATTCCAACACGGTTGAATTGGAATACTTCACTGTATCACTGTATCACTGTCATCCCGTTGCTCATGGATTGCTCGAGTGGGCGCCAGTAGCATCTCCATTCATCCCTGTCACATGCTAGTGTAGCCCAATGGCGTCTGCTCGCTCCAGGAGCATGAAAAGCATGCTATTGTTACTGTTTTTGGCAAATCAAATACGTCCTGGGTAGCTTGCCAGGCTCTGCCGTGCGGGCGGGCTATCCTTGGTAGCTTGCCAGGCTCTCCGAGAGGTATAGAAAATGAGTAGGGCGTGTCTTATGATGTGTCTTGTGAGTGTCTTATGAATTGGAATACTTAAAAGAAAAAATTGTTGGGATTTCATGGAGCTTTCAAGAGGTTAAATAAACTGGGTTTTTTTTTTGGGGGGGTTGTTTGTTGGTTTGGTTTTGGTTTGGGGCCATACTCGGCAATGCTCAGGAGTTACTACAGGCTCTGCACTCAGGAATCATTCCTGGCAGTGCTTGGGGGATCATATGCTAGGGGTCTACCCTGGGTGGGCCACATGCAAGGCAGCACCCTCTCCACTATACTATCTCTCTGGTCCTAAGTGAACTATTTCTACAAATGCCCAGTATAATATAGTATGTGAGAGGTGCTTTCATTGTAACCCAGAGCGATAGTACAGCAAGCTCAGATGCTTGCCTGAAGGCAGCTAAGCCACGTTTAATATCTGGCACCACATATGGTATCCAGAACACTGCCAGGAGTGATCCCTGAGCACAGAGCTAGGTATGGCCCCCGAATTAAAACACGCGAACACCGAGGAAGAAAGTGAAAACTGTGATCTAGCTAGGACACAGGTCTGCCAGGCCTTCATTCACCTCAGACTCCTTGGTGGCTATAAATTCCTCCTGTCACCAACCTGAGTGAGCTTCAGGAGAGCGGCCAGGTCAGTCCACAACAACGGCCTCTATCCTGGCTTTTTCCTCCTGTTAAATGTACGTAAAGAGATCTCTCTGTTATGACTGGTTAAAGAAACTCTGGTACATCTACACAATGGAATACTATGCAGCTGTCAGGAAAGATGAAGTCATGAAATTTTCTTATAAGTGGATGGTAATGGACAGTATCATGCTAAGTGAAATGAGTCAGAAAGAGAGGGATAAAGATAGAATGACTTCACTAATTTGTAGAATATAAAATAATATGAGACTGACACCTGTAGGATGACATTACTTTGTCCTTTCCCCCACCCTGCCTCAAGGAGCTCATCCCGGTTTTTCCCAGGTTTTTCCCAGGAGTTTAGGCTTACCCCAGTCACACCCATCAAGATGTTCCCGAGTTACTCCCATCCCTTTGTTTAGCTGTAATCACTTCTCTATGCTCTCTTCCCCAAAACAGTTAATCCGCTTTCCCCTAATCTGACTCTGCTAATTTGTAAGGTCAGACCTTCCTAGGACACTGAATATTATAATATTGCTTTTCTCCTCTCCTTATGCATTTTGAATAATTTAAAGCAATGTCCTTTTTGTATAGACACAAGAAGACAATATTATGCTTTTGTAACTTGGGACTTAATTGGCTTCGAATATTATTTATTCTCGGGCATCTGCTTTCTCCACTCAAGCCTCAGTTGCCCTCAATTCCTAGCACCCCAAAAGTAGGGTCCCGACGAGGGATGGGACGGATCCAGGGCAAATGGTGAGTTATGTGCTACCCTGGCATCGAGATGGGCCTGGCCAAAGTGCCTAATGCTTAACTATAAGTTAAGAGCTTGATCACAGACAAATGCTGTCATGATCCAAAAGTAATGATGAGACTAGGACCCTGCTAGGGATAGGAAAGACTGATCTAGCCTGAGCACTGTAGTCTGAGATTGATCTAGCCTGAGCACTGTAGTCTGAGATCGGGATGGCCCCTGGAGAGCAATTCTATAAGCTTTAATGCATCTCTTATTGTGTCCATACAAAATGATTAACATTATGAATGCTTATATGTTTGCTGGATGAGGAGAGGAGAAACACACTCATGGGACTCTGCCCTTGGGTGGATCCTCCTGCTGAAAGGGAATCAGTCCTAGGAGAAGCATGCCCTGAGGGAAAGGAACCTTACCCCCTATTGATGGTGACCACACCTATGTGTACACCCCAACCCCCTCATGCTGGGGGGATTTAACTAGGCTGTAAGAGTGTTTTGGGGGGCGAGATCCAGAGATCCAGAGAGAGATCCAGAACTGGGAGAGAAGCAGAGAGAGAGAATGAAATAAACTGATCGAGCAACCAGTTTGGCCTTCTTCCTTCTGCCGCCTGCCCTTGACCGACAGCACACACAGCAGTTCCAGAGCACTGAATGTGGGCGGTGAGACAGAGCCGCTCGGAGAGCCCGCGAGTGCACACGCCCCTTGGCGTGCTTTAGTTTTTTACAGACACCCAAGGACAGTAGACACAAGGGCCAGGAATATTGCCCCATGGTTGGAAGCCCGTCTCATGAGTTGGGGGAGAAGGCAGCTGGAATAGAGAAGGGATCACTAAGTCAATGATGATTGGAGGAATCATTCAGGATGGGAGATGTGTGCTGAGAGTAGATAAAGGACCAAACGTGATAGACTCTCAGTATCTGTATTCCAAACCATACTGCCCAAAAGTAGAGAGAAAGTATGGGGGAAATTGTCTGCCATGGAGGTAGGGGAGGGTGGGAAAGGGGGGTATACTGGGGACATTGGTGGTGGAAAATGTGCACTGGTGGAGGGATGGGTGTTTGATTATTGTATGACTGAAACTCAAACATGAAAGCTTGTAACTATCTCACGCTGATTCAATTAAAAAAATTTTTTAAATAATCTCTCTGTTCCTTGTGTAGCTGTTTGGCTACCCAACCCATCACCCCAGCGGCCTCCTTTCTGACTACCACTCATGGAGGCTGAAAAAGCAAAATAAAACCCACCCATACAATTCCCCCAACCTTCTTGGGAGCCCAGGGCGGCCATGGGACCTGGTTTGGGCCGGTGCTTTGGGCACACTTTGGAGGGGCTGATGACAGGTGGAGTCAGAGGCGAGCCCTGGCCCCTCCCGTCCAGCAGACCTGCATGATGCTCAGAGCAGCTAACCTGCAACCATTAATGAAGGGCCCAGAAGAGCAGAGAGAACTCTGGCCACGTTGAGCCACGGAGCTGATGCTGAGGTCACCCCCCCCCCCCATTCCCCACCATGTGGTTATAGAAGAGGAAAAAAATACCCTAAATTGATCCACCAACTACTATTGGTTTAATGACACCCAATCCCTACATATTTACCTTTCAAAGAGCTGGAAAGATAGTACAGCAGATCAGGCACTTGCCTTGCATGTGACCAACCCAGTTCAATCCCTGGCCCCCCTGAGCCCCGTCAGGAGTGCTCCCCGAGCAAAGAGCCAGAAGGAAGCTCGAGCTCAGCCCGGAACCGGAAAAAAACTAAAGTAAAACAAATGTAACTTTCAAGTCTGAATTTACACACACACAAATATGTACAAAGTGAAAATCAAGCCAGAGCTGTTATTTTGTAACTTACCTTTGAAAGTTTAAAATGTGTCTTTGCAGAGCTGGGGCAATAGCACAGCGTTTTCCTTGCACATTCCCAGCATCCCATATGGTCCCTTGAGCACCTCCAGGAGTAATTCCTGAGTGCAGAGCCAGAAATAATCCCTGTGCATAGCCAGGTGTGACCCAAAAAGAAAAAAGAAAATCCCTCTGGGGCTGGAGTGATAGCACAGTGGGTAGGGCATTTGCCTTGCACGTGGACGACCCGGGTTCGATTCCCAGCATCCCATATGGTCCCCTGAACACCGCCAGGGGTAATTCCTGAGTGCAGAGCCAGGAGTGATCCCTGTGCATCGCCGGGTGTGACCTAAAAAGCAAAAAAAAAAAAAAAAAGTGTCTTTGCCACACCCACAAATGTAATCTTACCAACAGCCAAGATCCAGAGACTATAAAACAAAGCTCCCGGAAGACAGCGATGCAGAATCTCGCATGTCAGAGCCTGGCAAGCTACCCGTGGCATATTCGATATGCCAAAACAGTAACAATAATGGACCTCATTCACCTGACCCTGAATTCGACAGGGACGAATGAGACATTACTGGTGCCCACTCGAGCAAATCGATGAGCAACTGGACGACAGTGATACAGTGATACAAAAAATGTCTTAAAAATGCCTTATGGGGGCTGGAGCGATAGCACAGAGGGTAGGGCGTTTGCCTTGCATGAGGCCGACCCGGGTTCGATTCCCAGCATCCCATATGGTCCCCCGAGCACTGCCAGGGGTAATTCCTGAGTGCAGAGCCAGGAATAATCCCTGTGCATCGCTGGGTGTGACCCAAAAAGAAAAAAAAAAGTCATATGAATGGTTCCTTCTGCTGCTGTAACAGATTTAAGCAAATGTAGCAGCCGAATTCAATAACGGTTCTCTCATGCAGTCCAGACTCTGGAAAGGGCGCCCACAGGGTTAGTTGCGATGCTCCAAAGCCACCCGAGCCATATGGCCAGGACACCTGTGATGGTGGGGACAGCACGGGCAGAGCTGCCGGGATCGAGCTTGGCACGGGTGTGGAGAAACTGAGGCCAATGATGCAGGCAGCCTCAGCTGCTCCTCTGGGCTCATACTGGAATATTTTGTTTTTTGTTAAGGATGCTGTGCAGGGATCACTCCTGGCAGGTTCGGGGCACCACAGTGGGTGCCGGGGATTGACTCTAGGATGGCAGCACGGAAGGCCAGTGCCCTACCCGCTGTATGATCTCTCCTGCCCCATGTTCCTGGCACACCTGAGGGAGAGAGGCTGTGCATTTCATTATGTTTATCATACAGTATTCTCCCCCCTCACTTGAGTCTTAGGTTCCAGAAGAAACAGTATCTGAGAGACAGGGGGAGTGGGAGCATATAAAAACTGGGGGGAAAAATAAAAAATGGGGGAACATATAAACAGAAATAGCACCGTGGGTAAGGCACTTGCCTTGCGCATGCCCAAGCTGGGTTTGATCCCTGGCACCGCAGATGGTCCCCTAAGCCTGCCAGGAGTGACCCTGGAGTAAGATCCTTGAGCAGAGCCAGGAGTAAGTCCCAAGCACCACCAGGTGTGAAGGACGCCCCCCTTAAAAAAAAAAAAAGCACTTTTGTTGTAGGTGAGGCAACTTAGTTACAAGTGTTCACCATGTCGGTGTTCAGAGTTACACCTTCCCACCACAAGTCTCCGCCAGCTGCCCGTCAGCTCTCCTGCCTCTTCCCCTTCCCCTCCCCACCATTTCCTAATCTGCTCTAACCAGGGGTTGTCACACGATTCCTTTGTTTTCTGCAAACCACAAATGCTCTCCCTCACTCCGCTGAACACGATGCCCTCCACTTGCATCCTAGTCGCAGCAAACCTCAGGATTAAATCTTCCCTCGGAGCCCAGAATGACTCCATTGTGTCCACTTGTCACACTGCGTTATTCCCTCACCTGGCTGCTGTGTACTCAGCTCTGCCCCGAGCGTCTCTCTTTCCCGGTTAATGCTTTTGTGCTCTGGGGAAGATGCCAAGAGTGGGAACGCTGTTACTACAGTTACTGTATCTCCTCTCCTGCCTGTGGGGATTTGGGTGGTTTCCAGATGTTTCCTGGGAATGGTTCTGCAAGGATAATTTTTGTTCACCAGGAGAGGGGGGTGCACGTATTAAAGGATTTCTCTTGAACATTCACCTATGTGTACAATAGCTGGGTCATTGCAGGAAATACTTTACAAATAAGGCTACAGAATTAGCTCACAGTTATTCACAGAATTAGCTCTATCGAGAAATAAAAGACTGCCACTATTATTTGTGGTTTAGTTCATGGTGTTATTTTCTGGTCTTGGGGCACACCCAATGGTGCCCAGGGCTTATCTTGGGCACTTCTGGTGGGGGCTGGAGTGACCGTATGTTGTGCTGGGAATCATACCTGGGTCAGCTGTGTGTAAGGAGTACCCTAACCATTGTACTATCGCTCTGGCCCATTATGCTGCCACCTTCACATGGTGTGATGATTCGCTTATTCTCTACCTACATGATCCTTGACTTAAGTTACAGCTCACCTTTCACTTCTCCAGGGAGCCTTCCTAGTAAATTATGTTTTTCCCTGCTGAATTTCCCCAGTAAATACAGACATTCTACTGTCCTGTCATTTCACTGGTCTCACATACTCTACCTCATATATACGCCTGGGTCACTGCTATCCATACTTTCATCCTAACGTTGAATGACATGTTCAGGCTCCATCAAATTAGTAATTATTCAGCCAAAAACTGGCGGAGAGTGAAGAGTATAAGTACCTATTTATAGGGGAAATTAAAGAGAGATGGATAAGCCTAATTATTTATTTCTTTGGGGCCACACCCAGCAGTGCTCAGGAGTTATTCCTGACTCTGCACTCAGGAATTGCTCCTGGAGGGCTCAAGAGATGAGAAACTCACTAGTTCCATTTTTGCCCAGGGTGGGTGTGGCCCTGTTGAATTAACATTGGGTTGTCCTTGCTCCTCCCACAGGGAGTTTAGGTTTGAGCCACTCCCACAACAGTGCCCTGAGGCACAACCAATTCCATCAGGCACTAATAATCCTATATTGCTTTCCTCTTTCCTTTATGTCATTTGCATGGCTTATTTAGCAGTGTCCTTTTTGTATAGACACAGGAAGACAGTTGATGCTATGCTTTGTAACATGGGAGTTAATTGATGCCGAAATAATGTTTACTCCTGGGCATCCATGTTTACTTGACTTAGCCTCAGTTGCCCTTAGTTCCTATCGCTCCAAAAGCAGGGTCCCGACTGATGGGCCCAGGGCAAACTGTAAGCTATCCTGGCATCAAAAGAAGACAAGCTAAGTCCCGTAAGTATTAAAGAGCACTGTTATGGAACAAACTGTGTCATGACCCAGAAAGAAGTAACTGAATAAAGACCCTGCTGGGTTTAGGAAAGACTAACCTGGCCTGAGGACTGTAGTCTGGGATATATAGTGAGATGTCCCAGGAAGAGCCAACCTTTAAGCTTAATGTCATCTCTTACTGTGTTCATACAAAATGACATTGCTAGAAAAATTATAAGTAAATTTATCATGATTGTTTAAATGGATTACTAGCTAAGGAGAAAGCAATACACCCTAGATGGAATCCCGGCCTTGAGTGGATCTCCTAGTAATCCGGAGTGTTGAACCCTCAGATGAGACTTGGTCTTTGAGTTAAGCTCCTAAAGGAGTGGCTTTACATTTGTTTGCTGTTATGACAATGTTCAACCCCACTTTGTGTACCCCCATCCTTCATGATTTCTATGTAACTCTACTGTAAGGGGTCAGGGGGACTAGAAAGAGGATGAGGAGGAGAACTGAGACTTTGGGACTTTGGGGACAGGAGGACTAGATGATGGTGATGGCTGGAAGTAGAGGACTATGAGACTAGATGAAAATGTCCTGAGGCAGAGGACTTTGAGGTCCACGAGAAGACCAGGAGGATGGGATCATGATGCCTGGGACTACAACCAAAACTACGACAGTGACTGTGCTGTAAGGAGAGATCTGACTCGCTGGGGAGGAGAAATAAACTGACCACTGACCAGCCCAGCCCAGTTTCTCCTTCCCCCGTCCTTCATCCGGTTCACCAATGTTGTCCAGCCTGAGGAGGCGGCCCTCAGCCACCGAACATTGAGTGTCGTGTGCCCACACTCTTTCCCTTGAAGCTCACATGTTCTCTCAAAACAAAACAAAATAAATGCAACCCAGTCACGGGGGACCGCCTGGACTAAGTCTGTGCACATGGCCCTGCTGTCGGCTGGAGACTTCCCTGAACGGTCCGGGATCAGCCAAGAGCCTACCTCGTCCCACTGCCCTGCCCGTGGACGGCTCTGCAGGACGGTCCTTCCTCTGCTTTAGGGCCCCTGTGGAACCCCGGGCTGCTCTTCCCATCACTGCTTCCCGGAAAGGAAGGGGAGAAGACGCAGAACACCCTCACACCGGGCTCAGCACACTTAGCACAGCACTGTCAGAACAAGGAACTTTAAATGCCAATATATCACAATGCAGCACAACCTTTCTTTCTCAAATACAAAAATAAGTGTAAAGTCTTTTCCCCGTTGCCAGACTTGCCAGTGCCCAGACAGCCAGGTGTCCACTCCGGAGTGTTTCGGGCTGGGCAGGGCTGGCTGGTGTGGGAAGCAGTTCTCTCGAACAGAATGGGCTGGCGTTTCTCCGAAACGGGTTTGTTAAGCTTTGTGGCTCAATTCTGAACTATATACATATATATGTATATATAATATATATTTTACCACTCTAACATTCTGGGGATTGCTACTTTTGGAATATCTTATTTCTTCCTACAGACAGGAAAACAGTAGGAAGACGCTAGTGTCAAATTCAAAGACAGTGAAGTCACCATCCATGGAAAAAAGGCCTTTGCAGGTTATGAAGTTCAAAAAGAACAGCAAGGAACTGGCAGAGAAATTTCACTGCCAAGAGTCACAGAGGAGCCTGACGTGTCTCTTCCCAACTGTATATTTTTGGGAATTTAAGTGAGGTAAGGAGTCACCGAAAGATCATTCACAGCAGACGTGGTCCACCGAAGAGTAGATGCCGAGAGCCGACTGGGAAAGGAAACGGAAGCTTTGGCATAATAAAAAATGTTGTTCTCTAAAACCTGATTATTTCCCACATCTTTGAGTTGACCGGCGTGGTCCCAGCCAAGAGACAGAAACCGCGGCCTTCCTCCCCGGCGGCTGGAGACCAGGAGGCCGAGGAGGCCGTGCCCACTCTCCCGGCGCTGAGTGCCCGCCGGCGAGGCCCTTCTACCCGGTCTTTTCCGCGCAGCAGGAAGCTGGGGTGCGGGTGAGGCGGCTGACTCGGGGTTACTCGGAGCTCTGCAGAGCTTCAAGGAATCCCGGCTGCCAGTTCTCAGCCACCCTGTGCTCTCTGCACAGGCAGGCCGGCCCCTCCAGCTACTCCAGGGAGTCGCCCTGGAGGACAGGGTGCCGTGGCACGTGGGTGGGTCTCTGTTCGGAAAATCTGCTGTGTGCTCAGCTGTGTGTTGCCAGAGCTCAGGAACACAGGAGGCCCCTCGGGCCAGGCCGCGCGGTCCTGACCACAGCACAGGGCCGTGGGCCCCGTGTCTTCTTTGTCACTCCCTGTCAGGACCGATGCCTACTTTGACTCAAATATCCCGGAGAGAGGACTAAGGAGATTTATCTCTTGCTTCCTGAGACCACGAAGTGCCCCCCAGACTGCTCCAGCCGCAGTGCTCGTGCCACTGCCCGGGCCCGTCGCGTCAGGAATCCAGCCACTGCAAGAGCAGCCCTGGAAGCCCGTGGCCTCCTCCGTTTGATGACAGGATGCTCCCGTCCCCCCATCAAAAAGTGTCTGTCCCCTCTGCCCTCTGAGGCTCGCAGGCGCGTCACACGCCTCTCCGTGGCCTCTCCTGGGGCGGCCAACAGTGAGGGGAGGGGATGACGGTGACTCTTGAGCACAGGAGGCGATGGCTAGAGCGACGAGACGACGACCCTCTGGACGCCGAGGCGGGAGAGAAGCACGCGCCTCTCAGAGTCTCAGAGTCGGCGGGCGGGCTGGGAGCTCTCGAGGGTGTCTCTGGGAGACAGCACCAGGCGGGGCCGAGGCCTTGCTGCTGCTTGGATCCCACCCGGACCACGCACAGACCACGGCCCTGAGTCTCGGCAACAGTCACTGATCTCGAGGCTTGAAGAACAGGGAAGCGGAAGGACAAGAAGTCGGAGCCCTGAGTCGCACTGGTCTCGGGGAGAGCCCGGCGGGCCGGGCCTCCCTAGACGGGCACGCGGTTCTCTTTGGCCCACTTCTTCATGATGCGGATGATGTACTCCACCTGGGTGTGGCCCGTGCTCCTCAGCAGATGCAGGACCTCGCGCAGGGTCTCTCTGGGGACAACGTTGGAAAGGACAGTTTCAGTGAAGAATACAAGCCAGCAAGTGGCTGGCAGCGGGCTCGCAGGGCTGGAGCCCCCCGGCACGGCAGGGACCCCCAGCACCCCGCAGGGACCTGGCTCAGCAGCGCCTCCAGCTGGGCAGCAACGGGAGCAACAGTGAGGTGGTAACTGCTCCCTCCAAGGGCATTTGGTAACGCTCAACACGTACAAAACCCACTCCTAGCCTTCTCTTCTAGTGTCCGGGCTGAAACTAGGAAATTCGGTGGCATCCTTCCCACATTTTTGTTTTTACATCCACACACCGTCTTTTTGTCCTCCCTAGTAGGACACTAACATTTCCAATTCTGAGCCGTGCCAGGGGTGATCCCGAGCACAGAGCCAGGACTGCGCCCTGAGCCCCAAACAAACAGAACTCGGCTCAAATTCTCTATGTGGACTAAAAAGTTATTACAGTTGCTCCATCTCAGACTTGTCCTCTCTGTTCAAAGTGACTCACTTTAGCTGGGTATCCACCATATTCACAAAGCCACGGGGATCAATGGTTTCCTCAAGGAAGACAATATATTTGATCTCCGGGAGCGAGTTAAGGCCCTTAGCCTAACAAGTTCTCAGTACTGAAAACAATGTACTGAAAACAATTGAGTGGGACTCATACCGCATTGTAAGTGGAGTACTTCGAAGCTTCCCTCTCTCCTGTACTCCTCTTCCCTAAACGTTCTCAAAGTTTCTGCTGCGTACCCCACACCCCAGCAATCTCTTTCACCTCATCAAACTAATCGGGGGATTTTATTTTATTTTTATTTATTTTTTGCTTTTTGGGTCACACCTGGCGATGCACAGGGGTTACTCCTGGCTCTGCACTCAGGAATCACCCCTGGCGGTGCTCAGAGGACCACATGGGATGCTGGGAATCGAACCTGGGTCGGCTGTGTGCAAGGCAAACCCCTTACTCGCTGTGCTATTGCTCCAGCCCCAATCGGGGGATTTTAAACTAAAAGCAGAAACAAGGCAGGAAGTCATTTTTGCTAGGTTCTTTCCTTCTGAAATAACCGCGGGGCTCTGTGGCGGATCCTGACCCCAGCTGTGAGTATCCAGATTGCTGTTACAAATGGAGCTAGAAGACCCTTCACTGGAGGGGCCCGAATGTCCCGTGTTCCCGGGCGAGGAGGAGGTGTGAGGACACTAAGGGCTGGGGGTAACTCAGGGGTAAAGGTGCTGCCTTGCACGAGGCTGGCCCACGTTCGAGACACGGGGTCCCCGAGCCCGGCCAGAAGTGATGCCTGAGCACGGTGGCAGGAGTAAGCCCTGAGCACCACTGAGTGTGACCTTAAAAAGAAAAATAAAGAAGGAAGGAAGGAAGGAAGGAAGGAAGGAAGGAAGGAAGGAAGGAAGGAAGGAAGGAAGGAAGGAAGGAAGGAAGGAAGGAAGGAAGGAAGGAAGGATGAAAGGAGGAAGAGAGGGAGGACTGGAGGGAAGGGGAAGGCGGTGACAGGGGCCGGGGTAGGGAGAGGGCCAGGTGGGCCAGCACGTGTGTCTCCCGCCCCTGGCACCCCCAGAGCAGCCTGCTGACAATCCCTGTGAGCAGTCGTGGGCGCACCCTGCACTGCCAGGTGACCCAGGGGCTCAGCTTCTGAGTGTGGCTCCCAAGAGCAAGAGGCAGACGAGAGCCCGAGCGGGTGCTGTGCGGGTGGCAGAGCGCGGCCCCCCCCTTCCGGGGCATCGTCCTGTGTGACGCACCGTCCCGAGAAAGGACAGGGACCCATTCTGTTCCTCGTGCCTTCCGGCCCAATCTGAACCACAAGCAAATACCAAGGAAAGAACAGAAGAGACTGAGAGACTGAAGAAGAGACTGAAGAGGCTGGAAAGAAGAGACTGAGAGAGACTGACAACGAGAAAGTCGATCTATTTGGAAGCAAACATACTCAGGAACTTGTGGTTCTGGGGATGAGGCCCCTGCCTGCATCTGTCCTCGGAGCTGCCTCTCTGACGCCGTTTGCGATTCTGTTTGTCTGGGGGCCGCACACAGCAGTGCCCGGGGCCTACTCCTGGCTTCTGGCGAGCTCGGGGGACCACGAGATGCCAAGGATGGACCTGCCTTGGTTGCGAACAAGGCAGGCGCCCTGCCCGCGGCACTAATGCCCTGCCCCTATTATTCCAAACATAATCATGACTTTGAACTTTCGGAAGACAACGCCATCCCCCGCGAGCCACCGGCCGCCTCATGGTTACTTACTTGGGCTCTCTCCCGGCCAAGATCATCTGGAAGATGCCCACGCAGGCTCCCCGCTTGCCTTCCCAGTACTCAGGGTTGGGGTCCAGCCTCTCCAGGACGTCAAAGGCCTTGGCCGCGTAGTAAAACTGGCCCATCTGAATGAGTGAGAGAAAACAGTGCGGCGGCGTTCGTAAGCAGAAGACCGCACAGAACAAAGGGACAGACTGTGAGGCGCAGCTGTATGAAGCAAGGGCAGGGAATGACAACACCATGAGTCTGCAAAGGCGGAAAAACTAAACCCTTATTAGAGCGAGAAAAAAGGAAGGTTAGCACAGGGGTTCAGTTTCAGTTTATCTTTATTCAGCTTTCAACGGTATTTTTTTCTATAGGCTTTGAAAGTTGGACTGGAGCGATAGCACAGCGGGTAGGGCATTTGCCTTGCATACGGCCGACCTGGGTTCGATTTTTTCGTCCCTCTCGGAGAGCCCGGCAAGCTACTGAGAGTATCCCGCCCGCACGGCAGAATTAGCCCCGCAAGCTACCCGTGGCGTATTCGATATGCCAAAAACAGTTAACAACAAGTCTCACAATGGAGACATTACTGGTGCCCGCTCAAGCAAATCGATGAACAAGGGGATGACAGTGCTACAGTGCTTTGAAGTTATGCTACAATCAACACATGACCCCCACCCCCTCTCCCTGTACAACCCAAGATGGCTTTTCCCTGACCTTGTGCTAAAATTCTCAAATGCTTGGGGCCAGAGAGAGTACAGAGGGGAGGGTGTCTGCCTTGCACACTGCTGACCTGGGTTTGACCTCCAACTCCCCATATAGTCCCTCAACAACAACAAAACTTTCAGGTGAATTAACACTTGTAAGATGGTGCACACAGCATTAGTGTACTGTTTCCTGATGATGCTGTAAATCAAAGTGTCACCACAACCCAGGTCATGAAATAAAATGATGACAGCAAAGCAGAAACTACCTGTGTCAGTTGTAGACCAGAAATGAGGGCGCTCTCCTGCCTTCCAGACACAACTACTATTAGACATTTGTATTTTTGTGTTTTCTGCTCAGGGGGACTCCTGCCTTGGTGCGGAGGTCACTCCCAGCTCTGCTGCGGGGCGCGTGAGGTACTGGGAACTGACTCCAGCCTCCTACCAGCCCCGGAGCTACTCCCGCCCTTTCAGACTTTCAAGCCATCATGCCTTGGACTTCCTTCAGAGCTATTCTGGGCAGCCTCTGCGCGGTGCCCACTCCCGGCAATACCCGGGTAAGCAGGTCATTGCTTCAATGCTCGGCCGGAGATGCAGGGGTGCCAGGGACCGCCAGGCCACCGCAGTGGTGCTTGGGGCCCTCAGGGCTATAGGAGGCTGCTGGAGCCTTCCAGGGGACGGGTGGGGTCCTGTGCCCTCCATCCCATTTTACAGCTCGTCACCTATGGACACATTCTCCCCTACTTTCTGGCTACGCCTGGCAGTGCTCAGGGCTTACTCCTGGTTCAGCGCTCAAAGATCAGTTCTGGCAGGCTCAGGGGACCGTAGGAGACGCCGGGGCTGAACCAGATATGGGCTGACCACGTGCGAGGCAGACGCCCGACCCGCTGTATTACTGCTCTGGCGCCATGTCCACATCTTTAGACAGTGTGATGCAGTTTTGCTTCTCAGAACTTTATTTCTATCAAATAACCCTTAAATGTTCTCTTTTGTCTCGCATATTTACTTTTATTTTGAAAGTTGTAGTGAGGGGGCTGGAGCGACAGTAGAGTGGGAAGGGCATATGTTCTGCACAAGGCCGACTCGGGTTTGATTCCCAGAATCCCATATGGTCCCCCGAACACTGTGCAGGGTGATTCTTGAGTGTAGAGCCAGGAGTAAGCCCTGAGCATCACCAGGTGCGACCCAAAAAGAAAAAAAAAGTTTTAGTGAGGGAAAATTATTTTTGTTTTTTTGGTGGAGGCAGCACACCGATGCTTAAGGGGCTACTCCGGGCCCTGTGCTCAGGTGTGACCCCTGGCGGTTGGCCATGTGCAAGGCAAGTGCCCTTCCTGGACCATCAGTACATTTTCAGTAAGTGGGTGAGACGTGTTCAAGATGCTTCTCTGGATAATGCCCAAAAGGGGCAAGGAGGTGGAAGTGGAGGGAGGGAGAGCGAGAGGAAGAGGGAGATGGGAGGGGGAGAGAGAAAGAGAGAGGGAGAAAGTGAGAGAGAAAGTGAGAGAGAGTGTAAGAGAGGGACAGAGAGAGAGACAGAGAGAGAGAGAGAGAGAGAGAGAGAGAGAGAGAGAGAGAGAGAGAGAGAGGAAAGTGCCTGCCATAGAGGCAGGAGGGGGCAGGAGGGAACCTGGGGACACGGTATTGGCGGTGGGAAATGTACACTGGTGAAGAGACGGTGTTGGAACATTATATAACTGAAACCCAATCATGAACAACCGCAACTCACTGTGACTCACTGTGATTCAATAATAATAAAAAAAAAGTCTTTTAAAGATGCTTCTCTGGAGAAGAGAGTCAAGACCAGTCGGTAAGGTGGAAAGGAAGGAATGACATATATTGGGCTGAGATGCGGGTGGTGCCCAGATGGAAAATGCCCTCTGACATATATTCAAAAGTTCATCTCGGTCACTGCCTGTGGTTCTCACTGTTCCGTGGGGGTGGGGCACTTTAAGAATAATTACAAGGTGCCGGAGCGATGCAGCTGTCTGGCATGTGGCCAACCCGGGCTTGCTCTTCAGCACCACACAAGGTCCCCGAGCACCGCCAGCAGCGATCCTGAGCACAGAGCCAGGAGTAAGCCCTAGCACTGCTGAATGTGGCCCCTGAACAAACGCGCCATGGTGTGAGCACAGCTGTGGCTGGGCCAGGTGTGAGGCCACTGGAAGCCACCGTCACTCGCCCTGTGCACTCCTCCAGCTCCCGCCCCTCGGCTCATTTTTCTACATCTTAACAGTTTTGTTTCATTTCAAGAATGCTACATATGGAGGGCGTCTGCCTTGCACGCAGCCGACCTGGGTTCAATTCCCAGCATCCCACATGGTCCCCTGAGCGTGGCCAGGGGTAATTCCTGAGTGCAGAGCCAGGTGTGACCCAAAAAGCAAATAAATAAATAATAACAATAACAACAACAACAACAACAACAATAATAATAATAATAATGCTGCATATGGGCAACGGAGCAGAAGGGACCGCACCGCCTTCCCCCGGCTGTACGCTGCCTGGCTGCTCCCCGTGGCGGTGGTCGGCCGCCATCAGTACCTGGCCAGTGTGGAGAGGTGCGGAGAGCACTGAGAGTCGCCGAGTGTGAAGCCGACTCCCGCCACAGCCGACCGCCCTGGGAAAGCGGTGCCAGTCTTTCTTTTTCCTTTTTGTCTTGAGGACCACACCCAGCTACGCTCAGGACTTAGGCCTAGCCCCGTGCTCAGGGAGCACTCCTGGTGGAGTTTGGGGACTATCGGGGGTCTGGGGATTGAGCCGGGGTCTGCAGCATTCAGGGCAAACGCCCTGCCTGCTGCTGTGGCTCGCGAGCCGGGCAGACCTGAGACCTGAGTGAGGTGCGCAAGGCCTGTGGCAGGAGGGAACGGGCAGGGCTGTGGGCCTGTGGGCCTGTGGGGTGGTCACCGCGGTCTAAGGGCCAGGGAAGGGAGTGGCCGAGCCTTCTCATCATCCTGGCCTGGTGGCCTACGAGGAGTCAGAGTCACCTCAGGGGTCCCCACCCCCCAACACACGTTAGAAATCACTGAGCAGCACCCGGGCCGCAGCAGAGCAGTAACCTCCCACCCCGGAGGGACGCCTGCACTGTGTCCGGTTCTGGTACTCTGGTCTCCGCAGTCAGCCCGGGGGCTGCTGAGTCCTTCGGGAGGCTCCTGGGGCGCAGGGGGACCCCAGGTCTGAAGGGGGCAGCCTGCAGCACGGCCGGAGGTGGCCCCAAAGCCCAGCCAATGGGGCAGAATGATCTCTCTCTGGCGAGAGAGGAGCGAGCGGCCGAAGGCAACAGCACCTGAGCGCTGGTCCCCAGAGCTGAGCGCCTGGGGGCCGGGGTCACTCAGAGCACTGGACACGGGAGGCCTCAGCAACGGCACTCACCTCACCGAGTCTATAACCGAAAACTCAGATAAAGTAACAAAATTACAGAAATTGAAGAAAATGAAATTTGGATAAAGTAATCCAAAATAAAGTAAAATATAAAATAAAATGGTCTGATTATTTCATGGCATGCCCTTTTAAGGCCATTTACTTTCACTGTGTCTATATCATAATATCTGACGCGAGGGGCGAGAGAGAGAGTAGAGCAGGCAGGCGTTTGCCTGGCATGCGGGCGACCCAGGTTCAATCCCCAGCACCCACATGGTCCCTGACCCCCACCAGGAGTGCTCCCTGAGCTCAGAGCCAGGAATAGCCCTGAGCACCGCTGGGTGTGGCTCCTCCCCCCCAGAAAAACCAAAGACATTAGAACTGATATTTGAACTTCTACTGAGCACGTACTTGAATCATGTTTTTAAACTTATTAATGTCTTTTAGTCTAAGTACACTAGTTAAATGTATAAAATATATTTGCTTGTACACATCTCTTTGGCTCTACACCACTCCCACAGTGCTCAGGGGCTTTCTGGCTCGGTGCTTGGGGTCACTCCTGGCGGTGGTGCAGGGGATCAGCCCAGGCCTCCTACGCAGGCTCTGTCTGGCCCCTGGCCCCCTGGCATGGAAAAGAAGTGACATGCCTGGACTTGATTCTCCGGGGGTTTTCTGTTTGTCCCGCCTGTTTTTTCTGGACGGCGTACAACATGGATGTGCTTATCTCGGCCGTCCACACCTGAACAGAGCCAGGACTGTAATTTGCAGAGGAGACAGGAATGCCTGGACTTGGAGATGTCTGCCTTGCACGGGGCTGGCCCGGGTTCACTCCCTGGCACCCCGCAGGGTCCCCTGAGCCCACCAAGAGTGATTTCTGAGCAGAAAACCAGAAGGAAGCCCTGAGCATCGCTGGGCGTGGCCCCAGAACAAAACCAAAATGAATTGGACGTGAGCACTCCTGTTTTCACCTCCACATCGTTGCCTGCATGCTCTGCTGTAAGAAATCTGGGCCCTGAATCATCACACTCGCGGGTTATTACAGGACCACTGAGACAGGAGATAATGATGCCAGTTGTTTTCAAGGTTGTATCCCTCCTTTGATCTCTTTCCTTTCCCCTTTGATCTTAATCCCACCCCTTGCTCATCTTCTCTGAGGTCTGACTCCATCAGAAATGCTCCCCCCCTCTCCAATCTTTGATCTCGCTGTCAATGGTTTCTTTCCCTCTGCCTAAAATGTCGTTTTATTCCCCTCTCCCTCAACCTCAAAAAGTAAATCTGCCTCCTCCAAACACACACGTTGGTTTATCCTTTAACATCAGGTTTTAGCATTATGTTTTCCACATCACTTTTTAAAAGTACTGTGGTTTGATTACCCCACTCACTGTGTCTTTCTTTTTTGGAAGGGGGCGGAGGGAAGAATTAGGGGATCACAAGCGGCAGTGCTCAGGGGTATTTCCTGGCTCTGCACTCTGCACTCAGGAATTACTCCTGGTGGTGCTCAGGGACCATATGGGACGCTGGGGATGGAACCCAAGTCAGGCAAACGCAAGGCCCGCGTCCTCTCTGCTGTACTATCGCTCCAGGCACTGCTTCTTTTTTTTTCTTTTTGGGTCACACCCAGCGATGCTCAGGGGTTACTCCTGACTTTGTACTTAGGAGTTACTCCTGGCGGTGCTTGGGGGGCCATATATGATGCCGGAGATCGAACCCGGGTCGGCCACATGCAAGGCAAATGCCCTACCCGCTGTGCTATCGCTCCGGCCCAACTGCTTCTTCTTCTTAACTGACTTTTCTATCCACAACTGTTTTCTTGGGCCATACACAAGTTCACCTAGCTGCAGATTCGATATTCTCCCTAGATTTCTGATGAAACTGGAGTGAGATAATAAAAAAGCGCTGCTTTTCTTCTCTTCTGGTTATTTTCCTCTCCCTCTCCTCACTGCTCTCTCCCACTGGCTCTACTTTGACTCCGTAAGCACTGGTACTGCTGTGGTGGCTCACCCACTCCCCTGCCTCATCGCACTCTCCCTGAGTCAGCTGCCACCAGCACCATTAGCCAGTCAGCCTCAGTGACGCCACTGACCCCCCTCTCGCCTGGACGCCCGGCCTCACGCTCACCCCAGTCACTCCTCCCGGAGCTCGTCAAACCTCGCTGCCGTCCACCAAGTCGTGGCAAACATTTTTGAGTTTTATAACCACCTTTTGTTTTGTTTTCTTTTTTTTTTTTTGTAATTAAAAAAAAAATTACACGAGGCCCCACCCAGAGGTGCTCAGGGCTGCCTGTGGCTCTGTGCTCAGGACTCACTCCCGGCGGTGCTAAGGGTTTTACGGGATGCTGGGCACCAAATCCGGGTCAGCCAAGTGCAAGGCCAGTGCCCTGCCCACTGGACTCTCTCTCTCCAGCTGTATTTTATTTTAATTTTCTAATTTATTTTTGGTGATGCAAGGTAGTTTTTCCTGAAACTCATTTAGAAAGCTGTGAGGGGAGAGAAAGGGAGGAGGCGTGTTCTCGAGAGAGAGCAGGGCTTGCCCCGAGTACGGTGTGTTGCAGAGGTACGAGGGCTGGAGAGCAGCCCCGGCCGGAGCTTCAGGCCTTCCAGACTTGTGAGAGCTCACTTTATTCGTACAACGGTTCCCTCTGGAGTGAGCCGCCACTGGTCAGCTTAACACCGCACTCTCTTGATCTCGCCCTGTCCTCGCCTCCATCCCTTCCTGGTTCCTTTGTCTTTCCTATCCACCATCCACACCTCCAGTTTCCCCAGGGTTTGCTCTGCAACCCTTCCTCGCACTTTTCTTCCTTACTGAGGCAATCTCACTATTTTTCAGCACTTTATGACTATCAAGATACTGATGATTTCTTGAAATATTTGTGTGTCAAAGGACTCTTTTTTGAGTCTCAGAAACACGTCTTCAGATAAATATCTGTATCTGGATAGTACTTAAAATTCACGGACAGCTCTCCGCTGCTGCACGACCATGATCCCGGAGGCCGGCTAAACTACTTTTGGTACCAGCAGCTTCTTGCAGAAATGTCTCTAGACTGTGAACTAAGCCATGGCCCCACGCCGCCCCAGGAGGGGAAAGGTGTTTCTCTCTCCGCTTTTCCTTTTCGGGCACGGTGTGGTGACCGCCATCTTATGAGGAACACAAAAGAGAGGTATGAGCTTGCAGTGATGCAATTTCTGGCAGAAATTTCCCTGGACTTAGTAACTAAAATACAGAAATCCAAACCCACAAGGCTGCTATTGCGGCCGCACGACCACATATCTCTTCACTGTCAGCAATGGAAAACAAATTATCAAATGTTTCCTTTTCAGCAGGTCTTACTTTGGGGGTGGAAACTCCAAACAATAATATTGAGTTTTTAGTTGAAATATTGAATGTAATCAAAGTAAAGAGAAAAGTGGAGTGAAATTTATCAGCTACACAGGCGGGAGTGGGGGCGTGGGGGAGGTATACTGGGGCTCCTGGTGGTGGAATATGTGCACTGGTGAAGGGATGGGTGTTTGAGCATTGTATAACTGAGACTTAAGCCTGAAAGCTTTGTAACTTTCCACATGGTGATTCAATTGAAAAAATAAAAATTTCACGGACATGGGAGCAGAGACATTGTCCACCAGGTAAAGCCTTGCTCTGTACAGGTTGGCCCTGGTTTGATCCCGCACTGCATCTGTTTGCCTTAACCCCACACGAGTGGCCCCTGAGCACAGAGCCAGGAGTAAGACTTGAGCACAGCCAGCTGTGGTCCCCAAACAAAACAAAACAAAAAAGTTGCATGACCATTAGAAACACAAAATCTCCTCTCTCTAAATCACTATTTCATGCACAAATAAAACCCCGAACGTTTAGTTCAATCCCAACAGGGATAGCATTTCTGTTGTCACCGTGAATCCTCTCACCACAGCACTAGAGGCTCAGGGAGAATTTCCTTGAATTTTTGGTGCATGCAGCAACTTGATACTGGCCTTCGGTTTTCCTCAGAGCCTCCCGTTCTCACCTTGTAGCAGTCATTGGCAATGAGCTGTAAGAGGCTAAAGGACTCCCCCGAGGCTTCCAGCTGGAGATAAAGCTCCCAGGCCAGTCTTGGTTTCTTATTCATGATGTCTACGAAAAAGGGAAACAAAGATTGGCATTTCTGAACTCCTGTGAGCAGGACTCTGCTACGTCTTGCTCCTCTGTGGGCTGGGTCTAACTGCAACAGTTCCCAAGAACGCTCGCAGCAGCCGGCTCCCAGCCAGAGCTGCACGATCAATACAGTAATTCCTGGGGCTCACACAAGCATGTCCTTCCAGCAGTTTCTACTCTGCGCCTCAGCTAAGGGAGGACACCTGCCATTCACTCATTTGCGTTTCGACTTCACTCAGAAAGTCTAATCACAGACATGTCCCAAGGTGTGCAGAACGCATTGAGTATCCGTCGCCTCAGGACCGAGCTGCACAGAGACCTTCACCTGCAGAAAATCTCAGGTCCCTGCGGCTGACAACTTCAGGCCCACTCAGAGTAATGTGGGCTGCCTCCCCCCACCTTCCCGCACTGCCAGGAGCCCCGGCAGCCACGCCCATGACCCACCTCACAGCCGTGTAAGCTCAGCTATCAGCTTTGCTTCAGAGACTCCTAAATAAAATTCAAAAGAACTCAACTAGCTGCAAAAATCTCTCCATCCAGGGCAATGTCAGAGGGGGGCGGGCCAGCACTCACACCAACAAGGCTCCAAAGCCACTACCCAGTTAAAAATTTAACTCTAGGGGGCTGGAGAGATAGCACAGCGGGTAGGGCATTTGCCTTGCACGCGGTCGACCCGGGTTCAATTCCCAGCATCCCATATGGTCCCCTGAGCACCACCAGGAGTGATTCCTGAGTGCATGAGCCAGGAGTAACCCCTGTGCATCGCCGGGTGTAACCCAAAAAGCAAAAAAAAAAAAAATTAACTCTAGCTGGACTGCCCAGGTAAAAATTCTGGATCTTCCAGATGCATTTGCAGCCATGTGACATCTCCAAACTCTCCAACACTGGCAAACCACAGTGGGTGGGATGGACGCCAGCCACTCTTTACTAATGAAAACATTCACACAGAAAGAGTGACCTGTAACATCTTAGTAATCCCTCAGACAACACTTTTCACTAATTTTCTTCTATGGAAATATTTATCATTCCATTAGCCATTTAGTGGTAAGAAGCAGTATAAAATGAATCATGGGGCGCCCGCCAGGAGCGCAGGCTGAGGGGTGGTGGCAAAAGTGGAGACAAAGGCAGAGGGAAGGTGACAGTGGTGGCGGGGCTGGTGCTGGAATACTGAATGCCTGCAACACGCAGACATGAACAACGTTGTAAACCAGTGTTTAAAGTGTGGGGGAAATTTCTTTCTAATTCAGTGAGTGTTTTAAATTTAAAATAAAAATTAAGAAGTGAAAAGAGAAAAGAGAAGTGAAAGGTGTTTTTGTCATCTACCAAAAACAAAAACAAAAATGAAAAAAAGCCATTTTTCAGACCTGTACCACCATTAAAAGTTACAACGAGCAGCGACAATGTAACTTCGCAGCCAACACTGTCAAGGGAGACTCTGAAAACCGGAAGAGGCTAAAGGAAGAACCTGGCGTCTCTCAAGACTGTCTCTGCAGTTCAGTGTCGTCCAGGGAGAACCATCATGGGCCCCACACACAACACACACCCGTGGCGCCCTTACTGGGCAGCCCGCCTGCAGCAGTGGAATGCCCACTCCCTGGCCTGAACAAAGGGCAAAGCACAGTCAGAAAGCGTCGGCGCGTGCCACTCCATCCAGAAGAGCAGAGAGAGGAGGGTTGGTTCCTCCGTAACAGGGAAAAGGGGACTCACAGCACCGAGCTAGCCAACTGAGGTAAACGTAATCATTTTTCATCTTCTCGCTCTGGATTAAGAGGAAAACCTGCAGGAAGAGGAAAGAAAGCCAATAAGCATGAAATGTTCTCCAGCCAAAATAACCCTGCCAGCTTGCTTTGGAGTAAATGACTAACAAAGCTTTAGAATCAAAATTCAGCACGAAACTGTGGCTTTGAAACACTTCTCTTAGCTATTGATATCACAAGCTGACTAGAAGATGGTATGGAAGTCGATCTGACCAGTAATTAATTGTATGACACACACAAACATAGATGACCGTGCCACTGGGAACTAAAACAATGGTTCAAATATTAAAAAGGTATTAGAAAGGTAGTGCTCTAAAGAACACAGAGTCTATCCCCAGGATTAAGTTAGAAATCAAAATAAAATTCCTATTTTGGGGCTGGAGCATTAGTACAGCGGATAGGGCGTTTGCCTTGCACGCGGCTGACCCCTGTGCATTTCCGGGTGTGACCCAAAAAGCAGAAAAAAAATTTCTAGAAAGGATAACATTCATAGCCTAAAACAATAAAACACGTTTTTATTTCTTTTGCTTATTTGTGGGGCGGGGGGGGGGGGGAACCTGACAGAACTCAGGAGTCATTCATGGTTTTACGCTCAGAAATGACTCCTGCTTGGGGCCAGAGTGATAGCACAGCAGCAGGGCGCTTGCCTTACACACACTGCCTTACAGCAGATCCAGGTTCAAGTCCCGGCATTCCCTGTGGTCCCCCAGCACCACCAGAAGTGATCCCTGGGCACAGAGCCAGGAGTCAGCCCTGTGCATTGCTAGGTGTGGCCCCAAAACCAAAATAAATAAATAAATAAATAAATAAAATTAGCCCTCCTCGAGGAACCATATGGACTGGCAAGGATTTAACTAAGGTTGGCAGCAAGCGAGCAAGCACCTGAATCCCTCCTGCCTGATCTTGCTTTAAAATATGAAACTCGTGTGCCTGTGAGCTCGTTCAGCTGTCAGGGTGCTTGCTTTGCACCCCATATTGTCCCCTGGTCCCTGCCAGAGCAGGCCCTGGGTATGACCAGGGTATGGTCCAAAAACAAAACAACAAAACGAATCATGAAACCTGTTTTTAAAATATTCATAAAAAAGAAATCATTATGGAAACTTAAAATATTTAGAAACAGGACTGAAGAGATAGTACAGAAAACAGGGTGCTGGCTTTGTATACAACCAACCTGGGTTCAATTCCCAAGAACTCCATGTAGCCCCCCAAGCACTGCCAGGAGTGAGCCCTGAGTGCAGAGCCACGAGGAAGCCCTGAGCACAAAGGGTAAGTACGGTGCACAAGAGCCAAACCAAACCGAAAAAACACAAATGCTTCAGAATTTGGGTGACATGTTAATCTGCTGGATAATAACGAAACTTGGATGACTAATTAAATGATTATGAGTAATTCAGACAAGTCTATGGAGGTAGCGGTGATGTGCTGGAGGAGAGAGACTGGCTTTAAAAGGCCTAGGGGGCTGGAGTGATAGCAAGTGGGCAGGGGATTTGTCTTGCATGACGCTGATCAGGGCTTGATTTCTGGCATCCCATGTGGTGCCCGAACTCCACCAGGAGTAATTCTTTTTTTTTTTTTATTAGTGAATCACCGTGGGGGTACAGTTACAGATTTATACATTTTTGTGCTCATGTTTTCCCCATACAGAGTTCGAGAACCCCTCCCTTCTCCAGTGCCCATTCTCCACCACCAGTAAACCCAACATCCCTCCCACCCTTCCCAGTCCCACCTCCCCCCACCCCACCCTGCCACTGTGGCAGGGTATTCCCTTTTGCTCTCTCTCTCTGATTAGGTGTTGTGGTTTGCAATAAAGGTGTTGAGTGGCCATTGTGTTCAGTCTCTAGTCTGTATTCAGCACGCTTCACCCTTCCCCCACATGACCTCCAACCACATTTTACTTGGTGTTCCCTTCTCTGAGTTGCCCAGAATGAGAAACCAGCCTCCAAGCCATGGAGACAGCCTCCCACCAGGAGTAATTCTTGAGCACTGCCGGGTGCTCAAGAATTTTTTTGGTCAAAAAAAAATAAATCCAAAATAAATAAATACATATATACATAAATAAAGTAAAAGGTAAAAGGTGAGGGGGCTGGGGCAGAGCACTAGTACAGTGGGAAGGCATTGGCCTTAGACGCGCCAACCCAGGTTTAATCCCCGGCATCCCATATGGTCCCCAAAACTGCCAGGAGTAATTCCTGGATGCAGAGCCAGGAATTACTCTGAATTACCCTGAGCATTGCTGGGCACGGCCCAAACACAAAATAAAAAAAATATTTAAAAAAAAATTCA
This sequence comes from Sorex araneus, assembly GCF_027595985.1. Lineage (NCBI taxonomy): Eukaryota > Metazoa > Chordata > Mammalia > Eulipotyphla > Soricidae > Sorex > Sorex araneus. The sequence continues at coordinate 437,110,175 of NC_073302.1, read as the reverse complement.
AGTGAGGGGCTGGAGCTATAACACAGTGGGTAGGGCGTTTCCCTTGTATGCGGCTGACCCAGGTTCAATTCCCATCATCCCATATGGTCCCCTGAGCACCGCCAGGAGTGGTTCCTGAGTGCAGAGCCAGGAGTAACTCCTGTGCATCACCAGGTGTGACCCAAAAAGCTAAAAAATAAAAAATTCAAGTGAGTAATTTGACATATATGTTTCTCAGCATGTTATACTTATATAAAACTCATCGAGATGAAATATTGATATGGTTCTAAAATAACTACCCACATTGTGCTGTTAGAAGGTAACTTAGAGCAAAATGACTTGGCATAATCCTTCCCCCGTAAACTCTGCACCCAGAGCCCCCGACACCCAGAGCAGAACCTCAGCACCTACTTCCTCCCCCTCCTTGGTGTTGCCCGTGGCGGCCTTGGCTTGGGCGTAGTTGAAGTTAAAGATGTCGTCGTTGCAGAAGTAACTCTGAAAGACACGCCAAGAGCAGGGCACAGTGAGCACTCACGGGGCAGAAACGCACGTTTCAAAACAGACGCACGAGACCAGCTCAACACAAAAATAACCTTTTAGGGGGCCAGAGCAATAGTGCAGCAGGTAAGGTGTTTGCCTTGCAGGCTCCTGACCTGGGTTCAATTCCCTGGCACCCCCAGTGGTTCCCCACCCCCCAGCCCACTGGGAATGTGCCCTTTGCACCACCAGATCTAGCCCAAACCAGCCCCTCTAAAATAATGATCTTGGGCTGGAGCAATAGCACAGCGGGTAGGGCGTTTGCCTTGCACGCGATCGACCCGGGTTCGATTCCCAGTATCCCATATCGTCCCCTGAGCACCACCAGGAGTAATTCCTGAGTGCAGAGCCAGGAATAACCCCTGTGCATCGCCGGGTGTGACCCAAAAAGAAAAATAAATAAATAAAATAAAATAAAATAATGATCTTTTGAAAACTTCTTCATGTCTCCACTCTTCCCCTTTGATTCAGGCACGGAGGTTCACACGACCGCTGGTGACAGCACTGGGGGCAACGGCCGTCCCCGCAGCAGCGGCCTCCCCCTGTCTCGGGGTTCCCTCCCGTGCCCTCCCCACCTCCTTGGGAAGCTCATGACAAGTCTTCCTTCAGGTTGCAGTCTGGGGCACACGCTTACAATAGTGCTAACGATAATGGCTTTCATGTACATGCAACATCATTTAAAGGCTACAGGCGTGTAGGTGTCTCCGTCTCCACGGTACACGTGTGAGAAAAGGCCTCTCCCACAAGAGGGACAGGGAGAAACACAGCGAGGGGGCAACAAACGGCCCAAGTCTTCAGAACTGGAGATTCTTCCCACACACTGAGCTTCCCCAGGGGTGGGGTGGCAAGGAGGGGCCCTCGTGGAGGGACTCGGGCAGGAACGATGGATGCAGGGACGATGTACAAATCAACAGTACTGTGAATCCCAGTATTCAAAAAATAATAATTGTAAGAATTAAAGGAACTAGGGCCACCATAATTAAGAGGCTTTTTCTAAAATTATTAGTATGACACATTAAACATAGCGTTCTAGAAACTCTGTACTGACCTTAAAAGAGTTGAGGTAGATCAACACATCATCAAATTGCTTCAGCAGGAAGAAACACGAAGCCATGCACTGCCTCCCTGGAATGGTGTCTGGAATGGAATAGGGGCGCGCGCTGTCACAGGGCTGAACGACAGGCCTGTCTCCCACACACCTGAAGCACCGGAACCGGGGCTTCGAGAGTGCCCTGTCTACTTGGAGAGCCGAGGTGGCTGCCTGGTGCTGCCCGGGCCCCGAGGGAGACACCCACGCTGCAACACCCACGACTGTGACTCGGTCTCTGTCATCAGTCCTGCCAGTCTCCAGTGCAGGGGCACCCTCTGTGGGCCCACCGGCTGGGATCTGACCCGCGCCATCAGGAGCGCCGTGACACCCGGCAGCCGCGAGCCTCCAAGGAGTAACCCTTCAGTATCATGGATGCGACTCAAGTATACCCACCTCCAGACAGAGAGAAAGAGAGAGACAGAGAGAGAGACAGAGACAGAGACAGAGACAGAGACAGACAAACAGAGAGAGAGAGAGAGAGAGAGAGACAGACAGACAGACAGATGGGGGGGGGAGAAGCAAGCAAAGAGACAGAGACAAGCAAACAAAATACATGTTCAAAGGAGAAACGAGCTTACAGAGCAAACCAATACTTTTTTTTAAAAAAAAGAAGGAAGCTTTGGAATAAGTCATGGAGCTGTAAGTGAATCCATCCCCCAAGTGCAAGGGCTAAGGAAGTATTTTTAAGCTTGGTACGAGTATGAGACCATCTGAGAGACCCAGAGAGCACGCAGTCACTCTGTGCCCGGAGCAGGAAGCCGGCCCTGGACAGAGACTCGGTCCCCGGCCAGCACGGGGGCCCAGACGTACCGCATTCGCTGGCTGAGCCGCCCACCAGCTGGAAGAACTGCTGTGCGATTTTCATATGGTCCCTCTGGAAAACAGAGCAGCGGCCACCGTCACACTGGACACACGTCCCCATGTCACTCCATGGGCCGCACACACTCGCCAGGCTTGAGGTTTGGGGCCATTCGAGCCACTTAAGTGGGATCAGGGGCTACTCCCGGCTTGTTGCCAGGGAGATCCGCCTGGTACTTGGGGCCCGGGGTTCCCCCACAGCGCGTGCGGCCCTCTGAGCTGCCTCCCGGCCCGGTGCTGCTTCCCAAGGCTGCCGGACACCCTTGCTTCAGGCCTCCTCCGCTACCCGGCTGCAGAGACCACCGGGGCCTTTCCACAGGAAACCACAAAATCTGCTCGGGCAGCCAGAGAGGAGAAAGGCGTCAACTCCACGTTCCAGCCTGCGGGGCCTCCACGGGCCTCAGTCAGTCACGCCTTCAGTAGCTCCATTTCCGACCCCCAGCCCCGCGGCTGCTGAGACGGGGGCACAAGTGCTGGCTGTGGTGCTCTGTGGGGATGCAAACAGCTGCAGGGTTTGGCCACGGTGCTCAGGGCAGGGGGCTGACTCCTTTAGGGGGCTGCTGGCTCATGTGTGTGCGGGGGCTGCACTGAGTTGGGGCACACACATGATGGCTGTGTGGCTCAGGGGGGCCCGGTGCCCAAAGGGGGCTCCCACAGTCCAGGTTGCGCGCGGGGACACCATGCCGACAGTGGGCAGCCAGTCCCTGCTCTGCGCATGTGGGACACCGGGGGTTTGGACTTGGGACCTCCAAGCTCCAGGCCTCCCCAACAGAGACGCACTGCTCACTAGCCAAACATCAGGCCTGGGGCAGGAGCCGTGGCTGTAACAAATGTGCTTATTAAGTAAACTCATACGTTTGTTCAAAAATAATCTATGAGTTTCTGTGTTACAAGTTGGAGATAAACTAGAGCTGGAGAGGAAGACAGGGGTAAGGTGCTGGCTGTGCCCACAGACACCCCATCTGACGCCCAGCACCCAGATGGCCCCTGAGCCCATCAGGAGTGGTCACTGAGGACAGACAGGAGTGAGTCCTGAGCACAGCCAAAGTGGCCCCCAAACAAAAGCAAACCAAAAACACCTCCTTTCTCATAGAGAAATTATCTCCATTTTGGAGATACTGGAGACGATGCCAACATTATTGCTCAGAATGCACAAGATTTTGGGGGAAAAAAAACATCTCTTTAGGTCAGAGATGCGGTTCAGCAGTAGAACCATGAACATGTGAGATCCGGGGTGTTTCCCAGGCACTCACACAGAGAAAGCCATGAAAATGACAATGAAAGTGTATAATGATCTGCTGTCACTACACGCAAACCCTGTAAAAACTGGGTTCAGACAGGTGTGGCTCAGAGACAGCTCTCGTGCCTCTGTCAGTCCTGAGTCTGACACCCAGCAATGAAAGTAAAACTTCTCCAAGAATAAGGAATAAAACTCATGCTCTTTTATTTTGAAATAGAATGTTTTCATGTGAAAGACAAGCAACAAATTTTACAGGTAAACTCTTTTTTTCTTTTCTTTTTGGGTCACACCCGACAACACACAGGGGTTATTCCTGGCTCTGCACTGAGGAATTACCCCTGGTGGTACTCAGACCATATGGGATGCTGGGAATCGAACCCGGGTCGGCCACGTGCAAGGCAAACACCCTACCCACTATGCTATTGCACCAGCCCCAGGTAAACTCTTTTCTTAATCTTCAACAAATTTTAATACTAGAAACTGGATTGAGGCACCCACGGCTTCAGAAGGCCAGAAAGATGGCGGAAGCAGGGAAGGCGCTTCCTGGTTCCTGGCCCACCCAGGCCCGATCTCCAGCACCGCACATGGCCCCCCGAGTCCCTCATGGGGATTCCGGAGCACAGCCCAGGAGCAGGAACGGCCCCAAACTCAGGAAAGGAAAAGAGAAACCCAGAAGAGCCAGCCATGGCCTTCCTGCTGTTGGTCTTGCTGTGTTCCCACACTAACACCTTACAAAGCCCGGTCCACTCGTGACGCTGTACTCACCGAACCCATCTCCTGGCCAAGGGCTGCATTGACCACTCCTTTGAGGATGTACTCCTGGGAACACGGATGATATCAATTATATAAGGAATGCAAAGCTGTCAGATATCTTTCAAGTTAATTATCTACATCGATACAAAATTGTATATGATTGTTAAGAACTACCCAAAATCACCATTCTCTGTTTAGCCTCTTGTTTGAATGAAAGAATTAGGAAATGCTAATTTTATTTATGATGGGTCATGAAAGAACTAGGAAATTTTAATTTTATTTGTGACGGGTCATAGAATTTACTGTATTTGTAAATTCTCAATCTCAACAAAAATAATTCAGTGGAAACTTTCATTGAAATAAGTTTTATTGTATTTCAATTCAATTAAAAATTGTTTACATAATAATTCTTATCACTTCAGTCACTAACACATATAACATCATAAATATGATTTTCCCTTTCCAATAATATAACTGTCTTTTGCTACTAATCCTTTCTCTCTCTCTCTTTCTCTCTCTCCTCTCTCTCTCTCTCTCTCTCTCTCTCTTTCTCTCTCTCTCTCTCTCTCTCTCTCTCTCTCTCTCTCTCTCTGGTTTTTGAGCCACACCAAGATGGCTGTGTCAGGAATCACTCTGGCCAGGCTCAGGGGACTGTATGTGGTGTCCGGAATTGAAACCGGGTCAGTAGTGTGCAAGGAAAGCAACTTACCTGCTTACTATTACTCTCTCTGGTCCCTCGACTTCTTTTTTAAAAATCTTCTGATACTCATTTGTAAAGGTTTCTTTCTCTTGGCATTCTGGGGCATTATCTAGACCCCTTTCAGACTTAGTGCTAATACTTAGTACATACTCTTATGAGCACCTTGATCAGTTTTTATGTGTGTGCTAATTTCATTTAGGAAGGCTCATCAGTAGGGGGCCTGGAGCCATGGCACAGTGGGCTGACGTGGGCTGGATCCCTGGCATGCTGTCAGATTCTCCTGAGCCTGCCAGGGTGATCCAGGTGTAGCCCAAAACACACACTCACTCACACACACACACACACACACATACACACACAAAGAAGAAGGCTCATAAATAGTTTGGTAGGAAAGATATTGGTCAGAGACATACTAAGAGGTAAGGACCGTGGCTTGCACACAGCTGAACTGAGACTCAGTCCCCAGCACAGCCTGTGGTGCCCCAGACCCCGCCCGGAGTGAACCCTGAGCACAGAAGCTGGAGGAATCACAGAACACTGCTGGGTATGGTACAAAAAAACAAAACAAAACAAGACAAAAAACCTTTTCCACACTAGGTAAGTATGCCTGCTTAAACGTCACAGGGTCTGTAAATAGTTTTCCATCTGTCTCTCAGTTAATAAGCAGAATGTTTATCATGTGCTTAGTACAAACAACACAGCATGGGTGACACCATACAGATGCAGTTCTGGCTAAAGACAAGTATAGTCACTTACAGCCGTGACCAAAATGTCGACATCTCAACTGTTTCACCAGAATTCAAGATTTCAGTATTTTCAAAGTTTAACTAAAGGGAATCTTAAAGCATCAAAAGGAACCAATGTCCTATCTCCGAAAGAACATGAAACCGCCAAATATTCCGCGGTGGACTGGTCTGGGCTGAGAACTCTGGGGCCCTCTCGGGATGGGGGCGAGCAGTGCCCTTTCTGAGTCAAGGCACAGTGGCCCACTGCCGTTCCTGACCCCCCACACAGAAAGGGCCCAGCACACTGCCACGCCACCAGACTGTCCCAGATCTAGACAGCTCCTGGTGCAGCTGCACAAGCAGCCAGGTGACACCTCCCGATTTCACGGTGCCGTCAGCCCGGAAGGATCACAGCAAAGCGGACGGGAGTTTTACACCGAGGGCCACCAAGCTCCCCGGCCTAAGCAGTCACGCGGAAGGCTCAGCCAGCACCAGCCTACACAGTGGACCTCAGACAACCACTTTCGTCACGTCACTGTGAGAATCAACAATTATCTCAATTATATATGGAAAGTCAGTTGTGATTCTTATGTTGTTTTGCCCGCATTTGAGTGTTGCCACTTTGAGTCTTTGTCTTTTGATTTTAACATTTTAATTACTATGTGTAATTAAATTTTAGACAAAACCCCCTAATTATCTCAAATTGATTCTTACTGATCTAAATTTTGATAGTTCCACTTGCCTTTGTGTTCTAACAAGAATATGAAATAAATTAGTTTGTCCCTGCAAGGGGGCAGGCTGGAGTGATGGGTGGGAAACTGGGGACACTGGTGGAGGGAAGGTCACACTGCTGGTGGGACTGGTGTTGAAACATCGAATGCACAAAACAACTGTATCATGAAGAAGCTGGTAAATCATGGTACTATAATAAATATATTTTTATAAATATATTTTTAAAAAACCATCGAAAAGCTGTGGCTGGGGGCTGGAGCGATAGCACAGTGGGTAGGGCGTTTGCCTTGCACGCGGCCGACCCGAGTTCGAGTCCCAGCATCCCATATGGTCCCCTGAGCACCGCCAGGGGTAATTCCTGAGTGCAGAGCCAGGAGTAACCCCTGTGCATCGCCAGGTGTGACCCAAAAAAAAAGAAAAGCTGTGGCTGGAGCTCCCAGGGCTAGAGAGCGTGCTTTGGGCGCAGCAGGCAGGACGCCACCCCCTGAGCAGCACGGGGCCTACTAGGGTAACAGACCTCAGCCCTTCCTGGGACCCGGCCAGCAACTTCTCTACCCCGTCTTCCCGCTGCCTCTGCAAAGCTGCTCTTTTCCACAACTTGGTTATTAGAAATGTGGCATGTGGGGCTGGAGCGATAGCACAGTGAGTAGGGCATATTTGCCTTGCACGCGGTCGACCTGGGTTTGATTCCCAACATCCCATATGGTCCCCTGAGCACTGCCAGGAGTAATTCCTGAGTGCATGAGCCATAAGTAAACCCTGTGCATCGCTGGGAGTGACCCAAAAAGAAAGAAAGAAAGAAAGAAAGAAAGAAATGTGGCATGCCCTCCGTTACCTGGGGAGTAGTAGGTTCCAGATCCTTGATTAGGTTATACGCTTCCTGTACATCATCTGAAATATAAGGAAATAAGGAACTATCAGACTTGTGCTAAAATTAAGCTTTTGTTCAACTAAGATGTAAAAAAAGAATTATAGGTGTTTTGCAACAGTCTCCCCAGAGATCAAGCCCTTATTCTTGGGGTGGGGGCAACCAACACTGCTCAGGGGTCCATGGAGGGATGGGGACGGAACCCGGGGCCTCCTGTGTGCAAGGCCTGAGCTCCCGCCTTCTGAACTCTCTCCTCCGCATCCCAGACAAGTACTTAAGTACTCAAACTTCCTGGAAAATATGTTTTATTTGTCTTCTAACTCTCCATCAAGTCCAACATTCAGTAGTTATCCTAAAGCTTATCAAATATTTCTAGGAAATTCATGACGTCATGTAGCACCCAAAATCAAATTTCAAGTTCAGCAAACGGACCGGGCGTTACATATCCATGGCACTGGAGAAGCAGCCATCCAAGCACCCAACCCTACCAGCTGCTAGGTTGGCCCCACCAAGGGGCCGCAGAGACAGCACCGGGGTCAAGGCACAGTCTTCCCGTGTGGTCAACCCCAGTTAGATCCCTGCACCACACGGTCCACTCGCACTGCTGACTGCAGGCCTGTGACACCCAAGCACCAGCAGGTGGGCCTGTGTAACCCCCGGCCCCGCAGACCCTAAGCAGCACAAAATCCTCAGGCCTTGCACGGAACCACCGGCTTGATTGGTGGGCCTCGTTAGCACGGCCGGAGAGCTTCCCTCTGAGGCCCCTCCAAACCAGAAAGGAAACCATTTTAGAAAGAGCTAATGGGGAGCCAGAGTGACAGGACAGCAGTTACGGCGTTTGCCTTGCAACGTGGCCGATCTGGGTTCGGTCCCTGGCACCCCACACGGCCCCGGAGCCCAGGCGGGAGTGGTGTCTGAGACTGGGGGGATGGGGTTGAGAACTGAGGTCGGGTAAACCATACACATGGTATTTGATCTTGGCTGACTGTAAAGGTGGGAGCTATGAATAACTTTCTGAATTACAGTACCTCAATAAAAAATATTTTTAAAAAATTAAAAATAAATAAAAAGAGCTAATGGCGGGGCTGGGGCATAAAGCAGGTAGGGTGCTTGCCTTACATGTGGCTGTTGTAATTCCCCACATCATCCAGAGTTCCCTGAGCGCCACCAGGAGTGATCCCTGAGCACAGAGCCAGGAGCAAGCCCTGGGCAGTCAGGCCCCCAACTGGGGAGATGGCACAGAAGTTAAGGTGCCTGCTGTGTCTGTGGCTTCCCTGGGCTGGATCCCGGGTACCACGTATGGTCCCCCAAACTCCCCAGGATGACCCCTGGGCGCAGCTGGGTTTGGTCCAAACTCCACTCCTAACCCAATTAATTTATAAGGAGCTAAGATACACCATGGAAAGGATGTGTGTGTGTGTGTGTGTGTGTGTGTACATATGCATACACACATGTAGAAGGTCACGCGGAGCATCTGTTTCAGACATGTAAGAGTGGAATGACACGGAGCAGGGCATTTGCTCTCTGGGCTGCTCTGGAGCTGCTGCTGCCCATCCTGGGGGGCCCTGGGGCCCTCGGAGCACAGTGCTGGGGGTCAAACCTGGCCCCCGTGTGTTCAGAGTATGGGCACTGGCTCCCGGAGCCCCTCTGGATCCTGGATTTTCATTTAGGCCATTCTGGCAATGGAAACAGAAGGTCCACACTTCTGAGCTCCTGAAGAGTGCCACCAACAGCACACCCCGCACCTCGTCAAATGAAGGCCCTAGAGGCAAGTGACTGGCCACTTTAGCCTTCTTCAGGGGGCAATTGAGGGCCACATTATGTTGACTGATAGTACAAGAAGCCAGGAGAAATAAGAGTCAGAAAGGCCAACAGAACACATATATATATATTTTTTAAAAGTTAATAATAAAAATAAAAGATGGTACAGAAGTTAAGATGCTTGCTTTGTCTGTGGCTTACCTGGGTTGGATTTTTTTTTTTTTTTTTTTTGCTTTTTGGGTCACACCCAGTGATGCGCAGGGGTTACTCCTGGCTCATGCACTCAGGAATTACTCCTGGCGGTGCTTGGGGGACCCTATGGGATGCTGGGAATCGAACCTGGGTCAGCCATGTTCAAGGCAAATGCCCTACCCGCTGTGCTATCGCTCCAGTCCCTGGGTTGGATTTTTATAATAAAAATAAAAGACAAAAAAAAAAAAAAGACAAGCTACTCTACTTTATGTACCTGGTGTCTACTAGTTATACTCTCCAGAATATGGTACAGATAGATGTGTCCAAGAGGAACACTGAAAAAGAACACAACTTACAAGGGAGTGAGAAAACCAAAATTACCTGGGCAGAGGACAGAGGACAGAAAAATAAGAGTTGAAAAAAAAAAAAAAAAGGAAAAGGAGCTTGGAAGCAACACGGCGAAAGGAGAATAAAGAGCAAAGATATAATTAATAAGCACCATTAAATTGCTCTGTCATATAAGCCTGTTGCAAATATATTTTTAGAAGTATTATGGATTTTTAAAGTTCAGTAAATGGTTCAAGAGATTTAACGTTCTAAAATTTTACAGCATAGGAAGAGCGAGACAAATTCTGACCTTGCCGAAGGTAGTAAATGACCAAGTTGAGCCGAGCTTCAGGAATGACATCAACCAGGGGTGGCAAAACCTGCAAAGCGCCTTTACCGCCTCGGAAAACCACCTAGAGACAGAGAAGCTGGTTACCAGCGCCCTAAGTGCAGCTATACTTACTGCTGGAAGTGTCGGCGGAGGTCACTGGGAGCCGGGTACACAGACCCCACTGGAATAGCCGCGGGAATCTGCCCATGTGGGTGCCCCTCGTAAATAAGCACAGCACACAGGCAGTCTGGAACTCCGACAGGCACCATCTGACTCCTGCCGACCTAATGCCAATGCTTCTAGCCATTTCTCTTCTCCCTTCCCTCTGGTCTTGATCCTTCTACCTAAGAACCCTGCTGTGTGTCCGAACTATTTCTTTTCTGCTCTACCTAAAGCCGACCTCTGCTATCAATCTGTCCGGGCCTCCTTTCTTTGTGTTCATAGCACCGATCCCTTCATTTTATGTGCTCCTTTTTATCTTACCCCACCAGAACGTAAGCTCCATGACAGGAAACTCTCCATTCTGTGCCCTAGAATTATGATTCCTAGAGGCAGCACTCAGGGATCCTTTGAAAGGATGAACGCACCTTTGAAGCATGCTCTATGTAAGTGACCCGGCCCCCACCGAAAGACCTCTCTACAATGCACTGGGTTTAAGAAACAGAACACAGGGATTTTTCTCTTTGCTCTTTCTCTTCCTGAGAACTTTGGGCATCCTTGGCCAAAAACTTATTTGGGAGGTTATGTTTTGTTGTGATTGTTGTTAGACCCACTTGGTGATGCTGAGGAGTTCCTCCTGGCTCTGCACTCAGGAATCACTCCTGGTGGTGCTCAGGGAACCATATGGGATGCCGGGGCCAGTCAGGTGCAAGACAAGCACCCTAGCCACTGTACTAGCGCTCTGGGCCCAGAGGAGGTTTTGCTTTGCTTTGCTGCGGGACAAGAAAGTTTGATGTATCCCCTGACAAATCTCTTGAGTGCGTACAGAGACTTAAACTGTGTCTTGTCACTGATGTTCTGCTTCTACTCCTTAGCTTCAAGCACCCAGAGGAATGCCGGCTCTGTGGATGGACCAGTGTATGGACTGGCAGGAACAGCAGGTAAGGTGCACGCGGCTGACCAGGGTTTGATTCCTGGCAGCCCCTATGGTCCCTGAGTCCACGAGGAGTGATCCCTGAGCGCAGAGCCAAGACTGAGCCCTCGGCACAGCCAATTAAAAAAAAAAAGATAATACAGGGTACAACTTGATTTTAACACTCAAATCTGACAACAGAAGTCTATGTTCTTAGTAATCATTTATAATATATCAACGCTTTTCATCTTATTTATTTATTTATTTTCTTTTTGGGTCACACCCAGCGACACTCAGGGGTCACTTCTGACTATGCCCTCAGGAATTACCCCTGGCCATACTCAGGGGACCATATGGGATGCTGGGAATCAAACCCGGGTTGGCCGCGTGCAGGGCAAACGCCCTACCCGCTGTGCTATCACTCCAGCTCCACGCTTTTCATCTTTTTTAAACTAACAAAATTGGATCTGGAGAGAGAGTACAGTGGGTAGAGCACTCACTCTCCCTGCAGCCTACCTGCATTCCATCCTCAGCATTGCACATGGTCCCCTGAGCCCCACCAGGAGTAATTCCTGAGTGCAGAGCCAGGAGTAACCCCTGCATCACCAGATGTGGCCCCAAAACAAAAATTAAATATATGTGTTAATGGGGGAAAACACATATATTGTTTCACCAGGAAATAGGAAAAACTTTCATATTTTTATTTATTTATTTATTTGGGGGGTTGGGGCCACACCTGGCAGTGCTCAGGGATGACCCCTGACAGTTTGCTCAGGGATCACCCCTGGCAGCTCAGGGTACCATATGAGATGCCGGTGGTCACACACGGGTTGGTTGTGTGCAAGGCGAATGCCCTACCTGCTGTGCAATTCCCTTTCTTTCCCTTTTGTGCTTCGGGGCCTCACGCAGGCGCTACTCCTGGCTCCGGGCTCAGTAGTGCCCTCTGGTGGTGATGAGAGGCCATGTGGTGCAGAGCCCCTGTCCACCTGTCACGCTACCAAGGCCTTAGCGTGACCCTGTCACTTCTCTGGCTCTCACGTTCTTAAATCCCAGTCTCCAAGAACAGTCCCAAACTACTAGTTGCTGGGCTAGTACTCTGTGCCAATACTGTTTATCACATATACACACAGCAGATTGGACTCGGGCTGTCTGTCAGGCCCAGCTGTGAAGCCAGACAATTCAGTAAGAATCTCTGGGGGTGGGTCACGTGTATCGTTACTTAAAAAAATCCCCCCTGGTGAAAAGATACTGTGAGCGACATTAGATTGTCCAGGCGCTCCTTCTGGTCTGGCTTATTCTCTCTCCTCCAGCCCCTTAAAGTCACAGGCATGGTTTTCTGGTTTAATCTCTCTTCCACACTCAGGTGTCAAGAAGTTGGCAGCCGCTACTCTTAGGATAACTCCTCAACCTACTGTTGAGTCTCGCTCTCTTGCCAAGCTCCATTGCTAGACTTCTAACAAATCAATCTCCACAAAATCCAATCTGGCTCTAATTTAGAAACTAGATCAGAGGTGAGATGCCTGGGGCAGAAACTCATGACGGAAAATAGTCAAAGGGAACTCTATGTGTGATAGAGGATCAAATTAGAGAAGGGACAGGATTATTGTAAAAGCTAGTACCGAGATATAATAAACAGTAGTGAGTGAGCAAGCAGCTATCGAAGAGGCAGGGGTCCACAGCATCTAAAACATGCGGTTTCGGGCTGGAGTAGTAGGCGGGTAGGGCATTTGCCTTCCATGCGGCCGACCCGGGTTTGATCCCCGGCATCCCATATGGTCCCCCAAGCACTGCCAGGAGTAATTCCTGAGTGCAAAGCCAGGAGTAACCCCTGAGCATCGCTGGGTGTGACCCAAAAAGCAAAAAAAAATTTTTAAAAATAAATAAAACATGCGTTTTCAGCATGTGTTCAGCAGAGTCAGCGCTGAAGAAAGGGACAGAGGAAGAACAGAGGGGAAGGAGAAGTAGGCTGCGGGCAAGGCGTGTGCGTTGCCCCTTTCCGATCGCTCTAGCCCCCGTAACTGGCATTTTTATAGAAGGGAACGGAGACTCACTCATGGTAAATCACTGACCCGTGTCCTGGGTGCCCGAGCTGAGGGCAGCCATTCCGCAGGCACAGGCCACGGCCGGCAGAAACCTGCTTTCTCCGGGTGCTCTCGGCAGGGATGCAGCCGCACACGAAGCCCCAGAGTGCAGGCCTCACCTCCTTTCCCTCCGCCCCAGAGTGAGTGCGCTCCCCCTGTGAGCCGCAGTGCTCCCCTGCCACCGCTCCCCACCCCGGGGACCCTGAACCCTCCCAGCCACAGCCATCCGAGGCGGGCCCCACTCTGCTCGGACCAGAATCCTTCCCAGTTAGTTTAATCCACAGCGAGATGTTCACATGTCTTTGTCAACGAAGCACACGTGGATCCGCCTACCTCCCGCTGAATGTTCTAGATAGAGGACTGTCCTCCCAAACAAGGGTTTCCTTCAGAAGGGGCCTTGGCAGCAAAGAAGAATTCACAAAGAGAAATGTCTTCTGAGCTGCCTCCTTCCCCCAGTCTTTCTGCAATGCATCCACGTCATTAAGAATAGAAAAACTGAAAGAAGGAAGGGGGCTACTAGGGATGGGAGATACAGGCTGAAAATAGACTATAGACTGAACAAGATGCCTACTTAATATCTCTGTAGCAAACCACAACACCCAAAACGAGAGAGCGAGCAAATGGGAATGCCCTGCCACAGAGTCAGGGTGGGATGAAGAGGGGGGGTGGAGGTGGTGGGAGGGATGCTGGAACCATTGGTGGTGGAAAATGGGCACTGGTGGAGGGATGGGTACTTGGTCATTGTATGACTGAAATGTAAGCATGAAAACCTGTAAGTCTGTAACTTTGTCTCATGGTGATTCACTAATAAAATTTTTTTAAAAAAAAGAAGGCAGGGGGCTGGCGGGGGAGTCAGGTGTGGGTGGACATCTTGGGGACGGACGGAAACTAGACTTCTGGTGTCGACCCCAGCGGAGCATCTCCAGATGGCAGAGTATAAAGCGGCCCGAGCACTATGAAGCAGCTCTCACTCACCAGGTTGTGCTTGATGAGCTCTTTGGCAAACTCAAAGGAAGAGGAGGAATTGTCCAGCAAACTCTTGAGTTCTGCCTACAATTGGAAAAGGAAAACATACGTGAAAATGATCAGTGTCTGGCTCTGACACCACACACTGGCGCAAGGCTTACAGCACATGAAAAGGTCTGTGTGCTTCTCATTCGTTCTTCAGGATCCTTAAGAAAAGTGCCAGTGTGACTATCATTATCCTCACTTCATAGATCATATTGTTGAGACTTATCAAAGTTAAGTAACTTACAGTGGGCAGGAAATTTGAAATTAGCTAACCCCAAGGCTCCAAGAATTCTCCCAGGGACAAGGAGTCCAATATTTGAAAGGAAAAATCTTAAGACAGTGGGTGGGGTGCTTGCCTTGCGTGTGGCCAATCCCAGTTTGATCCTTTGTTTCCATCACTGTACCACTGTCACTGTGACCCCATTGCTCTTTGATTTGCTCGAGCGGGCACCAGTAACGTCGCCATTGTGAGACCTGTTACTGTTTTTGGCATAACGAATATGCCACAGGTAGCTTGCCAGGCTCTGCCGTGCGGGCAAGATACTCTCAGTAGCTTGCTGGGCTCTCCAAGAGGGATGGAGGAATCAAACCCGGGTCAGCCGCGTGCAAGGCAAATGCCCTACCCGCTCTTAGGTGGCACTGGCCTCCTAAGCCTTGCTTCCATACGGTCCCCCATACACCACCAGGAGCGATTCCTGAGTGCAGAGCAGCGGGAGGAACCCCTGAGCATCACTGGATACGACCCCGCCCCCATGAAAAAGGAAATAACTTTTTTTAATGGATCAGCTTTGGGCCACACCTGGCTTTACTCAAGAGCTACTCCTAGCTCTGTGCTCAGGAGTGACCCCTGGTGTCGCTTAGGGGACCTGTATCAAACTTGAGTTGTTCACGTGTAAGTAAAGTCCCATAACCCCTCCACATACTCTCTGACCCAGGCACCAGGGGCCACCCCAGCAGGACCGGGGGCCTTTGGGACTACACCCCCCGCTGCTTGAGGACCAGGTGGGTCCCCGGCATCTGGGCTGGGCACGCCCAAGGCATGCGTCCTCGCCCCTGTACTCCTGGGGGTCCATGAGGACACGGTGCTGCGGGCCGGGGCATGATGCCATCCTGAGGAAGCTCCAGCGGGCCCAGGGGGACCGTTAAGTGTTTTCTTGTCTGCGGAGTGCGGCCTGCTGGCAGGGGGCAGTTAGCAGTCTTGATTTCTTATCTGCCCCCGCCTGCAGGGCTGTGCTCCAGGGGGGGCAGGAGCGCTCCCTGGGGGTGGTTAGTGTGGGGGGTGGGGGGAGAGACCCACTACGGCCTACACCAGCTCTGCGGGCAGCAAGGCTGTGAGCTCGCCAGCATGACCCTGCGGAGGCTCCTGCCCTGTCCAGACCCTGGGGTTTGCCTCCCAGGCCAGCGTGCAGTGTAGATGAACCACCCGAGTGCCGGGCTTCTGCACGTACCCCGCTCCCCTGGAGGAGAGTCTGCGTTCAGTTATGGCCGGTCACCCCACAGTGGGATTTCTTTCTTGGAATGGCTCCTATATATGACTCCAATTTATGAGTGCTCTCACTTATTTAAAAAGATATACAGCCTCACAGCTATCTTAGTGATTCAAGGTGAGAGGGTGCATGCAGTAGCCAAGAACGGAAACAAGACAAATCTGTCATTTCTGTTCGGCAATTAACTGGAGGTTTTAACTAAGGTATTAGGGAAAATAAAAAGAATTGAAAACATCCACATTGAAAAGAAAAAGTAAAACTACCTACAAATCACAGAGGGCACAATCATATATAAAAATTTTAAGGAATCCACAAGAATATAGTAATTTAGACAAGGCTATAGGACACAATATCAATATATAAAAGCCAACAGCATTTCTATTCATTTGCAATGGGCAATCTGAAAATGAAACCAGGGAAACAGTTACACTTATAATCTTGTCAAGAAAAATGAGATACTCAGAATAAATTTAACAAAACTACAAAAATTATAACCTCTCAAAACCTTAAAGCATCATTAAAAAGGTTAGAGAATTCCTAGAGAACCCTAAACGAGGGCTGGAGAGATAGCACGGCAGGTTGCTGTACTATCGCTTGCCTTGCTGACCCAGGTTCGATCCCCAGCATCCCAGAGGGTCCCCTGAGCCTGCCGGGAGAGATCCCTGGCACAGAGCCAGGAGTAGAACCTGAGCACAGCCGGGTATGTCCTCAAAACCAAACAAATGAAAAAGAATTCTAAATGTGGGAAAACGTTATAAAAAGATTTCCATGTCTCGGCAGATCCTGCAGAGTGAAAATGCTGGGTTCTATAATTCTTTTTTTTTTTTTTACTTTTTGGATCACACCTGGTGATGCTCAGGGGTCACTCCTGGCTCTGCACTCAGGAATTACTCCTGGCAGTGCTCGGGGGACCACATGAGATGCTTGGAATTGAACCCGGGTTGGCCGAGTGCAAGGCAAACGCCCTCCTGCTGTGCTGTCACTCCAGCCCCTGGGCTCCGTAATTCCATAGTTAATCAGAGGATCCACTGCAGTTTCTAAAGTCGCAGCATCAGTTTGCTGTCCCAAGCCCCTGTTCTTGAACGCAAATTCCTCTTTTTCTTCCCCCTCACATCTTGCTTTTTTTGTTTTATTTTGTTTTGCGCCCACAACCAGCAGTGATCATGGGTTAGTCCCGGCTCTGCACTTAGAGGTCACTCCTGGCAGGGCCCAGGAGACCACATGGGGTGTGGGGATAGAATCCGTGCCGACCCACTGTGCTATCCCTCTGGCCACCCGCACGCCAGCCGCCCCACACATCTAAGTAAATTTATTTCAATACTAACGATTTTGCTTTACTTAAACAGTTGCATCGTTTTACATTTTGCTGCTATTCAATAATTCCCAAATTGATCTACAGGTTCACTGCAACCCCCGTCTGAATTCCAGCTGACTTCTATGTGCTTTGTTTTACTTTCTGGGTGACACACAGCTGTGCTCAAGGATCACCCGACTCTGCCCAGGGATCACTCCTGGAGGGCACAGGGGACCATGTGGGGTTTTGGGGTTCGCGCCCCGGTTGACCGTCTGCAAGGCAAGCACCCTACCTGCTGTACTATTGCTCCCGCCCCAGCTGACATCTTTGTAGAAGAAACAAATACTAAAAGTCACTTTAACTTTTTTTGCAAGGAGCAATAAAAGTGCAACAATCTTGGTGGGGGAAAGGTTAGGACTAATATTCCCCAATTAAAAACCGTACACACTTCCATCACTACCTCAGCTTCTTTGCCGTTGTAAAGGCGGAAATGGTTGCAGGCCTTCAGGTTGAGCGCGATGGTGCTGTCGGGGATCTGCTGCAGGTAGACAGCCAGAACCTCCTGGGACACATCGTAGTAGTCCAGTTTGTAGTAACACAGAGCCACGTAGACGTTGAGTGCGAGGTATTCCCTGGGAGAGGAAACGGGCAGGTCAGCAGCTGAGGGCGTCAGAAGCGCTGCCCCGGTCAGGACCCAAATGGACAGTGTGGAAAGAAGAGATGATTGCCTTTTGAGGAAGACGGCAAGATAGAATCAAGGTAGCGGTTTCTTCTTGTATTGCTGCGGTGTTTCTCTATAAGTCGGGTTAACCATGACAGAGGGGAAAAGGAACGTTCAGCCTGTGGCTTTCCTGCTGGAAAGAAAAGCCCAGGAAGCAACGAGGCTGTAGGCGAGCAGGGGACAGAGGAGAGACAGAGACGGCAGACCGCCACTGAGGAGGGGCACGCGAGAGGCTGCTCAGGGAAAGCAAAGCACAGAGAAAGGAAGTGGGAAAGCGGGGGCGGGGGGAAGCTTTGTGGATATGGCAGAGGACAAGAGATCAGTGACCAAGTTGGAAAGTTACTTCTTCAGGATGGTTTGTATACTCCCTAGTCAGGAAGCTCTACATAACTCACTTCAGCGTTGGTATTGCTATAGCCGGATCATGCTTCCCGGGAGACGAGTGGCTGCTGGACCGCCCAGACTCAGAGCCAGGTAAGTCCTGGCTCGGTACTCAGGGATCATTTCTAGAGCAGTGCTCAGGGGGCCATTTGTAGTGATGAGGATGAGACTGGAATCAGCCATGTACAAGGCAAGTGCCTTACCCCTGGACTATTTCTCCACCCCAAAGACTGTGATTTTTCTGCGATTTTTTTTTTTTTTACGGGAGGACACAGTTATGCTCAGGTCTCACTCCAGGCTCTGCGCTGAGGAAGCACTCCTTCAGTGGTTGGGAGACCACACGAGGTGCCAGGGATCAAACCTGGATTGACCAGGGCTGGAACGATAGCACAGCAGGTAGGGCGTTTGCCTTGTATGCGGCCGACCCGGGTTTAATTCCCAGCATCCCATATGGTCCCCCGAGCACACCAGGAGTAATTCCTGAGTGCATGAGCCAGGAGTAACCCCGGTGCAACGCCGGGTCACTTGTCACTTGTCATCCTGTTGATCCTTGATTTGCTTGAGTGGGCGCCAGTAACATCTCCATTTGTCCCTGTCACGTGCTAGTGTAGCCCAATGATATCTGCTTGCTCCAGGAACAGGAAGAGACTCAGATCATTCATTCAGGGTTTTGATGAAGAAGTCTGACCATCTCGTTGGTGGGTGGCACTGGGTATGACCCAAAAAGCCAAAAAAAAACCAAAAACCAAAAAAGAAACCTGGATTGAACAGATACAGGTAAAGTGCCTTCCCTGCTAGACCTCTAATAGACAATGGTTTTTTGTTTTGTTTTGTTTTGTTTTTTGGGTCACACCTGGCAGTGCTCAGAGCTTACTCCTAGCTCTGTGCTAAGGGATCACTCTTGGCAGGGCTCGGGGTACCATATAGGGTATCAGAGATCAAACTTGGGTTGGCGACGTGCAAGGCAAATGCCCTTCCTACTGTACTATCTTTCTGGCCCCTGACTAAGCATTTTTAACAAGTGTATTGCCACCCCTAAAAGGGCACAAATTGTTTCAGTGGGGTGTTGGTGGGCAGCGACCCGTATTCATTTTGTAAAGAAAGCTTAAGCATATATGCACAGATAAATGGATGTACAGTTCATCTGTGATGGATAAAGAGACAGTCTGTCATGACTTACCAAGGAAGCAATACTGATACGAAGGTAGAGAAACACTGACTTAGACCTGAGCTTCTTAGACAGTGACAGAACGGGTATCACAGAAACTCTGACAACAGTAGAAGCTCTTTGAATATTTAACAATCAAAAATTAATTCAAAATCAAACACATTAGGGGCTGGAGCAATAGTACAGCAGGTAGGGCGTTTGCCTTGCACGTAGCTGACCCGGGCTGGATTCCCAACATCCCATATGGTCCCTTGAGCACCTCCAGGGGTGATTCCTGAGTGCATGAGCCAAGAGTAACCCCTGTGCATTGCCAGGCATGACCCAAAAAGCAAAACAAAACAAAACAAAAAAACCAAAATCAAACACAATATCAGGGGCTGGAGTGATAGCACAGCGGGTAGGGCATTTGCCTTGCACGCAGCCAACCGGGTTTGATTCCCAGAATCCCATATGGTCCCCCGAGCACCGCCAGGAGTAATTCCTGAGTGCAGAGCCAGGAGTAACCCCTGAGCATCGCCGGGTGTGACCCAAAAAGCAAAAAATAAAATAAATTAAAAAAAAAAAAGACATTATGAATCTAAGGTGTTTCTGGCCTCACCTACACTGTATTTCTTGGGTGAAAAGGGGTGGGGAGAAGCACCCCGGCTCTGGACAAGGGGGCGCTCTCAGTCTGGCTGGCTTACCAGCCCAGCAGATCTGCGCTCTGGAATACGGGAACCACATTCGCAAGAGAACCTCCTACAGTGAAAACCATTCTCGGCGGGATAAGAACACAGACCTGTTATCTAGCAGGATCCGCTTATAAATATCAATAGCTTCCTGGTAGTGAGATCGCATATAGTGGATCGAAGCCAAACTGAGTTGATCTTCTGTGATATCCTGAAGATTCTGGTGAAAATTCATTAGTTTCTTCTCATCATTAAACTAAAATTGTAAAAAAAAAAAAAAAAAGACATTTGAATATTACAGTTAGAAAAGATTGCACTCTATCGATCAGTTTTTGTAGGGGGAACATCTGGCAGGGCTCAGGGCTTACTCCTGGCTCTGTACTCAGGAATCTCTCTTGGAGGGACTCAGGGGACCACATGGGGAGCTGAGGGCTGAGCGTGGGCCAGCTACATACAAGGCAAGCGCTTTAAACTCGTCCCTCCTTTCTCATTACAGAGCTCTACCTTCCCCTTCAGCTGTTTGTCTGCTCTGTCCCCTTAGCTCCCCCCTTCTTGGTCTCTCCTTCAGATAAGAAAGAAAACAGGGCCCGGAGGAAGAATCGCACAGGGCGCAGAGCGTGCCTTGGGAGCGATGGTCAAGAGTTCAAGTCCCCAGAGGCACGGTCAGGCAGCTCTGCCTTCTGTGACCCCTGACACCACAGTCTCTCTGCTCACACCGGTCTGGTTTGTGTAAGCACCGCAGAAAGGTGCTCAAACCTGCTAGGTCCCACAAGGGGAAGAAGGCTTTCTGACTGAAGTGCAGGAGGGGGGCGGCAGGTGACTCGGGCAAGCGCAGGGGAGAAGCACAGGGGTCCCCGCCCTGGCCAGGTCCACCACCATGACCTGCGTGCCTCAGCCCTGAGGACTGCTCAGTGAGCACTGCAACCTGACGTGTGACCCCAGCCAGCACCCCATCTGCGCTGTGCCGGCACGATGGCCAGGCGTGCGCGCACTGACAACGGGGGGGGGGGGGAGAGGGCTGGGCAATAGAGAGAGGAAAACTGGGGGCCCCGGGGATAGGACAGCGGGTAGGGCGCATACTTTGCACGCAGCTGGCCAGGGTTTGAACCTAGGCACCCGATATGCTCCCCTGGGCCCCACCAAGGAATGACCTCAGAGCACAGAGCCAGAAGTAACCCCGAGCACTGCTGGGCATGGGCCCGCGGCAAGGAAAGAAGGAAGCCAACAGCGGCCCAGAGCTGCGAGGGCGTCAGCCTTTCACGCGGTGACCTGGGTTGAATCCCCAGGACCCGACATGGTCCCAAGTCCCAGCAACAGTGAATTCTGAGTGCAGAGCAAGGAGTAAGCCCTAAGTACTGCCACCAGAGGTGGCCCGAGGAACAAAAAAAAAGAAAGAGAGAGAGGAAAGAAAGAAAGAAAGAAAAAAAGAAAGAAAGAAAGAAAGAAAGAAAGAAAGAAAGAAAGAAAGAAAGAAAGAAAGAAAAGAAAGAAAGAAAGAAAGAAAGAAAGAAAGAAAGAGAGAGAGAGAAAGAAAGAAAGAAAGAAAGAAAGAAAGGAAGGAAGGAAGGAAGGAAGGAAGGAAGGAAGGAAGGAAGGAAGGAAGGAAGGAAGGAAGGAAGGAAGGAAGGAAGGGAGGAAAGAAGGAAGCTACAAGGGACGAGAGCAATAGGGGAGCGAGCAGGCAGGGCAGGAAACTGTGGTTCCCGGGGAGCCCTGAAAGTGATCCCTGAGCAGTGAATGAAGAGTAGCCCTCGAGCACTGGGTGTGGCTCCAACGCCACCCCCACCACCATTCCCTCCCCGCCACCAAAACACGGGAAATGAGAACTTAACATACCTTGTGAGCCAAGTGGAAGAGAAGGCGGTTCTGAAGCCGGCTCTTGGGAGCTGGTCAAAGAAGCCAGATTGCTCATTAAGGAACGCAACCACTCTGTCCGCTGCAGAAAGGCCGGGAGCCTCAGGGAGCTCCCACACCCTCCTGCTGTTTCTGCCCGGCCGCCCGTGCAGTGGCAGGGGGAGCACGGAGCAGAGAGGTACTCTGGCTGCTCCTCCCCGTCCTGTCTCACTCCCTTCCCGCCACCGCAGCACAGCGCTCTGGCAGGAGGAGACGCAGCCACCCTCCACGGTGCTGTCGGCGCCTTGCCCCGAAGGCAGACTTCCAGCCCTGGGCACCTCCATGGGCACGGCCCCCGCTCTCATCCCGCTACTGGTCTTGAAGCTTTCTGTATCACTGTATCACTGTCATCCCGTTTGTTGATTTACTCGAGCGGGCACCAGTGACATCTCTACTACACTCAGCCCTGAGATTTTAGCAACCTCTTCTTACTCGTCTTTCCCAAAGACTAAAGGCTTTTTCAGGGTCAAGGGAACGAGATCTATTGTTACTGTTTTTGGCATATCGAATATGCCATGGGTAGCTTGCCAGGCTCTGCTGTGCAGGCAGGATACTCTCGGTAGCTTGCCGGGCTCTCCGAGAGATATGTACATATCTGTTACTGTATTGTTACTTGATCCTTTCCACAAGCAAAAATCCTAATGTGATGGCTGCAAGTGGCAGGTGCCCGACCTGGGTTCGATTCCTGGCACCCGATAAGGCCCCTGAACACCACTAGGAATGATCCATGCCGGACAAGTGACATTTTAGGCAAGTAGCCTAAGCGCTTCTGATGTAGATTGTTCCAAGGACACTGCACTTGGAGAAACTTTTTGTTTGGGTTGGGGAGGGGGTCACATTGGCAGTGCTTAGGGTTTACCCTGGGCCTGTGCTCAGGGATCACTGCCTACGTCAGGTGGATAGCCCAAGCACTGCTAGGAATGATCCCTGAACACAAAGTCAAGAAAGAGTAAGCCCTGAGCACTGCTGGGTGTGGCCCCCAAACAAAACAAAACATACCCATAATGAATAGCAGTGATGAACAGCAGGTCTTGTTTTTTATTTTGTGTCACACCCAGCGATGCTCAGGGGTTACTCCTGGCTCTGCACTCAGGAAATCACTTTTGGTGGTGTTTGGGGGACCTTATGGGATGCTGGGAATCGAATCCAGGTTGGCTGCGTGCAAGGCAAATGCCCTACCCACTGTGCTAGGACTCCAGCCACTATTTTTTGTTTTGTATCTTTTTGTTCACAACCCGTGGTGCTCAGGGCTCTGCCGGGAGTGATCCCCGAGGTGCCGTGGGGGATCTGAAACAGGCCAGCTGCATGCAAGGCCAGGCGCCTTACTTCTCTCCTCTCGCTCTGGCCCCAACATCGCATGAAAAGGCCTACTGTACCTTTAAATCCAGCTACTTCTGCTTGCTTATACATTCCCAGGAAAAAGTAGGTGCAGGCCAGGTTCACCCAGACATCGGGGTTGCAATTTTCATCTTTGGCAGCGTTTTCGTATTCCTGAAATGAAGGGAAAAGCAATGGCCTCGTCAGTGGCTGTAGCAGCTCGGACGGACAAGGGCTCCTCACTGAGATGGCGCAGCTTCACCCCTGCAGGCCCTTAGCTCCTCAATTCTCCTTCCCCTGTGCGGTTAAATAAGCACTGCAGTGCCGCGCCGGCCTACGCCGGCAGGGCTGTCTGCCTAGGGGCCTCTGGCCAACACCGTGGCTCGAAGCTGCCCGCAGGCCTGGCTGGTCTCAGTGCCGCAGTGCTCAGCGCCCTTGGGTCTCCTCGCACCGCAGGCTGTGGCCCCTCAAAGGAGCCAGTGCTGACAGGGAGTGTAAATCTCACTGACAGGTATCTTGGGCTGGAGCGCTGGTCCAGCGGGGAGGGCGTTTGCCTTGCGTACGGCAGACCCGGGTTTGATCCCCAGCATCCCATGTGTTGGCCCAAGCACCGCCAGGAGTAATTCCTGAGTACAGAGCCAGGAGTAGCCCCTGAGCATTGCCAGGTGTGACCCGAAAAGCAAAAAGAAAAAAGAAAAAAGAAAAAAAAGACAAACAAACAAACAAAAACAAGTGTCTTAAAGCTACAGAGTGAACAGGATACCAGACAGATACATGCGACCAGACAGAGCTCTCAGGAGCAGTACATTCAGACACAGCCAGCGGCTGCCTCTCCTGACAAAGGCAGGACAGCGGAGGGCACACAGGGTGGCTCTATGCCTCTTCTCTTTGCTCCCTTACACGATGTGGGAAATTTACCAGGAGCATATGTGCTCATCATGCAAAGTTTAATAACAGACAAAGTTTGATTTTTAAGCACTTCTGTGACAACTTTAAACTGACCTCTAAAGCTCTCTTGTAGTCACCGAGGTGAAAGGCACAGTATCCAATCCACAAATTGGTATCCTCTTCTTGTTCCCCCACATGACGCTTGAACTTCACGTTCAAATTCCATTAAAAACAAACAAACAAAGGTGAAAACCTGGGCACGGTAAGCCTTCTGTTTAACATAGCATAAACCTGAGCTTTGAAGAAATGATGTGAGTCAACACAACCGGCTTTGCCGCCAAAGCAGGATGTTCCCCTTCCGCCTCCTATAACAAGGCAACCACACAACACAGCTTCTCCAAGGAGTCGGAACGGCAGTACAGCGGGCAGGTGTTTGCCTGGCATGTGGCCGACCTGGGTTTGATCCCCCACACTTCAGATGGTTTTCAGAGCACCGCCAGGAGTGATCCCTGAGCACAGACCCAGGGTAAACCCTAAGCACTGCCAATGTGACCCCCCAAGTGCAGTGTCCTTGGAACAATCTCCATCAGAAGCGCTTAGGCTACTTGCCTAAACTGTCACTTGTCTGGCACCACTGCAGGCTGATCCCACAGAAAATAAGGGACCTGGGGCTGGGGCGAGAGCTCCAGGAGCGGGGGTGGACGCTCTGTACACCAGGGGCAGCGCCCGGGGAGTATACCCAAGCACAGCCCAGTGGGGCTAAGGGAAAGAGGAAGGGGCCCGAGTCTGAGGACAGCAAGGAGCTTGCCTTGCACATGGCTGGCCTGAGTTTGATCCCAACATCCCATATGGAACCCCAAGTTAGCCAGAAGCTCTTCCTGAGCACAAAGACAGGATATGATTGAGCACTGCTGGGTGTTGCCCAAAAACCAAGGGGAGAAAAAAAAAAAGGAATAAGATTGAGTACCTAGAGCAGGCTAGAAATACACATTTTATTTTTATTTTATTTTGGTCTTAAGGACACACCCACTGGTGCTCAGGATTTACTCCTGGCTCTGCACTCAGAGTTCAGTTCTGGCAGACTCGGGGGACCATATGACCAGGCGCAAGGCAAGTGCCCTATCTGCTGAACTACTGACCTGGCAACAAAAAAAAATCATTTTAATAATTCCCTAGGTGAGGGGCTGGAGAGATAGTACAGTGGGTAGAGCGTTTGCCTTGCATGCGGCTGACCCGGGTTCAATTCCCAGCATCCCATATGGTCCCCTGAGCACCGCCAGGAGTAATTCCTGAGTGCAGAGCCAGGAGGAACCCCTGTAGGTGTGACCCAAAAAGCAACAAAACAAAACAAAACAAAAATAATTCCCCTAGGTGATTCTGGAATATATTTAAAGTTGAGAATTGAGGCTGGAGAGATAGTACATCAGGCGAGGCACTTGCCTTGCTTCCCACCCACCAGATTCAAATGGTAGTATCATATATGGTCCCCTGAGCACCACCAGTGGTCACTCCAGAGCACAGAGCCAGGAATAATCCTTGAGTACAGCTGTGTGTCTCCTCCCCCCCCCCCCCCCCGCCTCCTTCCCTCTCCCGGGCTCCAAACCACCATCACCATAAACAAAAGGTTGAGAACTACAGCCACAACAACGTACATCTGCGTAAGATACATAATACATTAGACAACAAGCACAAGGCATGGAAAATTTCTGTTCGACCGGAATTTTTTTTTTTTTTTTTTTTTTTTTGCTTTTTGGATCACACCCGGCAATGCATAGGGGTTACTCCTGGCTCTGCACTCAGGAATTACCTCTGGCGGTGCTCAGGGGACCATATGGGATGCTGGGAATCGAACCCGGATCAGCCTCGTGCAAGGCAAATGCCCTACCCACTGTGCTATTACTCCAGCCCCCTCGACCGGAATTTTATAACACACAGTAAAATTAAACATAACTGGCTTTTCTGCAGCTGTACTGCTGTGGAATATCCGGCCAGCTAAGGACATCAGCTTTCAATCCTCCCCTGAAGAACTGTAATTAAATGCTTCTTTGATTTGCCCTCTCCTCCAAGAAAAAACCACCATAAATCGATCAGATCAGGGATGGACACTTTTTAAAATGCCTATTTTAAAAAACTGAACTGACACTGTATTCAATGCTGGCGTCACCACTAGGCATAATGAAGTGTGCCTAGAGAAAGATGTATCCTTTTATTATTATTATTATTATTATTATTGTTATTATTATATCTCAGAGAGCCCGGCAAGTTACCAAGAGTATCCCGCCCCCACGGCAGAGCCTGGCAAGCTACCCATGGCGTATTCGATATGCCAAAAACAGTAACAAGTCTCACAATGGAGACATAACTGGTGCTCACTCAATCAATGAACAACGAGAGGACAGTGCTACAGTGCTGTGCATTATTATTATTATTATATTTGTTGGACACACCCAGAGGTGCTCAGGGCATATTTCTAGCTCTGCGCTGGAGGGGGGGTTATATGGGGTACTGGGAATCGAATTCAGGTCAGCCGCATGCAGAGCAATAAAGCTCTACCTGCTGGGGGTCTGGCCCCAGAAGTAGTTTTCTTTCCTGCTCTCCTCTGATCACGCATACCGTTCACTAGGGAGCCAGGAACCCGTTTCTTGCCAGGTCTACAGGGGACACCCCCACCTGCTCAGAGCAGCGAGCTTCCTCCCCCGCCTTCCCCGCGCCGCAGGCATCACCTCCAGCAGGGTGATCGCGCCCGTGAAGTCCCTCTGCGACAGCAGCTCCTCCAGCTTGGGGATCTTGCCCCCTTTCTTCTTCCGCTTGTCGCCCTGCGCGGGGTCTCCGCCCACGGCGGGCTTGGCCCTGGAGAGCATCTGTGAAAACAGCCACAAGGGCAGCGCCATCCCCGCCCCCCGGCCCCCACCCACCTACCCCACCCCCCAGCCCAGGTGGGGCAGCTCTAGCGCCCACGGGTCAGGTCGGGAGCAATGGACCCCACAGAAGGGCGACCACCCAACGGCGGCGTCGGATGCGCTTCTCCTCCCCACCTTTCACCCACCCCACGTGCGGGGATGCCAGAAGGGGCCCGAAGTCGAGACCCCAGCGCCGCCGACAATTCTGCGCTTAACCCTGCTAGGACTCAGCTGCCTCTCATCTCCAGGGCCCGCCCCAGCAGAGTTCAAAGCCACTGACCATCTTGGCGTGGGTTCTGGGAGCCGCGAGGGCACACAGACAGCAGAGTCGCCCCGTCCCGGCGGCGCAGCATCCACACCGCTCGCTCCGTCTCCACGGCAACGCCGCTCAGGGCCGGTCCGTCCCGAGACGCGCTCCCGGAAGAAGCGACGCCCTCGACGGTTTAGTTCCGCCCTGCTCCTGCCGCTACCGGTGGGGGGCAAGAGGGGGCGCCGTTCTGCGGGAAAGAGAGTGACGACCTCCACTGGGATAGTTAGAGCGAGGCCCTAGCACTTGGAGTTACGTTTAGGGAAAAAAGTGAAGGAAGACGGCAGTGTTTTCCGACACAAGTTTCCGGGGAAGGTAATTTTCCAGAACCACTTCCGGTTGGGACTTCCCGTTCGCTTCCCTAGCAACCGTGATGCCCGTCGTAGGCGGATGCGGGAACCTTAGAAACCAGATTCCTGCTGAACCGCGGAAACTGCGGGTGCTGGAGCTCGGAAGCTCCTCGCAAGAGTTTCTTAGTCTCTGAGTGCACCTGTTATAGGCGGAAGGAGCGGGACGCACTCGGCAAAGACTCAGGAATTCTTTATTAGCTGATCAGCGACTGTTTTCTCTGTACCAAACCCTGGACAGGAGAGCAGTAGTCAGGATTGCGGGGCAATGCTCTTTATGGGCAGAGCTTACATCCATCCCTACGCTAAACGAGCAAGCAAGCCAAAAATAAAGCAGTTAGCTAAGTAATCCATTGATGGATACAGAAGTCAAAGATAAAGTAGTCGAATAATTGATTGATTGATATAGGAGCTAAAAAAAAAATGGTTAACTAAACGCTCTTTGATTGGTCTACCCGTGTCTTGTGTCCTGTTTTTATGCCAAGTGAGCACGCATCCTGTCTTTCTGCCAAACTAGCGCACATCCTGCTTTTCTGCCAAGCGTGCACACATCCTGTCTTTCTGCCAAACTGGCGCACATCCTGCTTTTCTGCCAAGTGTGCATACATCCTGGACACCCAAGCCAAAAACGAAACAATTTATTTCATTCTCAGGAGAATAGGGTTAGTCTTCCACACACCCACACACTGTGAGGAGCTGTAATAAATATGTATTGGTTGGATGACTTATTGGCAGTACGGGGAAATGCAGACAACAGTGCTGCAAGGTTTGCTAAAGTCACCAAGTCCTGCAATGGTGGAGGTAAAAGGAACCTCAAAGGGCCTTAGAATTAACGAAGGAACATCTGGAGAAGTGAAGCAGTTCTCCCAAGTGGAAAGCTGAAGCACAGCCAGGTGTGGCCAAAAATAATTACTACAGTGAATGACTAGCCGGCTGACTAGCCCATAGAGACTGAAGTTGCTATGAACTTTTTGGAGGCAAGAATGATTTCTTCGATTTTTTATCCTCCCTCTTCACTCCCTGCCCTGACCAGGGAAACTCACAATCACTTGGAGAGTCATGGATGACTAATTCATGATAATAATCACTGTATCACTGTCATCCCCTTGCTCATCGATTTGCTTGAGCGGGCACCAGTAACGTCTCCATTGCAAGACTTGTTGTTACTGTTTTTGGTATATTGAATACGCCACAGGGAGGTTGCCAGGCTCTGCTGTGCAGGCGAGATACTCTCGGTAGTTTGCTGAGCTCTCCGAGAGGGGCGGAGGAATCGAACCCGGGTTGGCCGCGTGCAAGGCAAACGCCCTACCCGCTGTGCTATCGCTCCAGCCCAATAGTAATAATAATAATGATATTAATACATTTTAATATCATAATGATACCATGATAATAATACATTTTGTATATATATGAACATTAATATATTCATATACCTGTGTGTTTATATATATTCATAAAAACATGTTTCTATATCCATATAGAAACACATAGGTATGTAAACACAATATATTGGAAACAAATAGGTATATGCATAAACTTGAGATACACAAATTCACTGGCACAATATTTGTAATTCTTTTTTTAGACTTCAAGTATTAGAAATTTCCATCCCTATACTGGGATGAGGAATGTATCAGGGAATTAAACCCACAGCTTCATACCTGCAAAACATCTGCACGTTTTTATAGGCTCCTTATGTAGATTTTTTTAATGGCTTCATCGAGACACCACTCACTCAAATACGAAAAATTTTACTGCTGGTGGGGGCCACACCCAGTGATGCTTAAGGGTTACTCCTGACCCTGCACTCAGGGATCTCTCCTGATGGTCCTCAGGGGACCATATGTGGTTGCCAGGGATCGAGCCTGGTTCTGCCAAGAGTAAGCGTCTTATCCCTTGTACTAACTCTTTGCCCCTTTTCTTTTTTATTCCCTCGTACCTCTTCTCTTTGCTGTTTTGTTTATAATGATGTTTGTGTAATGGCAGGGGACATGCACGTGCACTCACACACACACACATGCACACATAAAGGAAAGGGCATAGCATTGGCTCATTTTTTGGGGGAGGGGTCACACCTGGCGTTGCTCAAGGCTTACTTCTGGCTTGTACCCAGATCACTCCTGACGGGCCTCAGGGAACCATAAGTGGTGCTAGGGATCAAATCTGGGTCTGCCGAATGAAAGTATCCCACCTACTGGACTATTTTTCCAGCCCCTTTCCTTTCTTATTCCCTCCTTCCTTCTTCCCTTCATTGTTGTTTTATGATGATGTTTGTGTGTTGGTGTACCTCACACACACATATGCTGGGCTGTAGTGCTTGCACTTTCGTTTGTTTTTGTCTGGGGCCCACACCTGGCAATGGTCAGGACTTACTCCAGGCTCTGCATTCAGGGATCACGCCTGGCCGGCTCAGGGGATCCTCTGGGGTGTTGGAACTGAAGCGGGGTTGCCCGCGTGCAAGGCAAATGAACTACCCATTGGACTATCTCTCTGCCCCCCCTAAAAATAATAAAACAAATTCTTCTTTTTCTGTCTCTCATCTCTACCTTCTTTGGGTTCATGTGCTCAGGCTCCAGTCTCTGCTCTCTGACTGCTGACTTCCTGTCCAGGACCTTTGTCTTCTCTTTGCCAAACTAGTCCTTGATGCCAAAACTCCTTCTAAGCCTTCACCATCTTGAAGTTGGTGGGCCATGGGTGGCTTATGTGAGGCCGGGAGGACAGAGATGGTCACTTTCTCCTGATCCGCCTCTGCGACTCTGGGACCAACTGGGAAGGTTAGGACTGATAAAGTCTGCAATGATCCCTGCAGGGCTCAGACCTCAAGTCCTGCCAGTCCCTCCAGGTGGCCATCAACCCACATCTAACATCTGCTTGCTCTGTCTTCTCAGCCCGGGAGTTGGTCCCTACCACCGATTTCTCAGGGAACCGCAGACTCAGGCTTGAGTGAGGAATTGCTCTTTGCAGGAGAGGAAAGTCAGGCCTAGACCTCACCCAGAGTTCCCAGGTCCTTTGTTCTTTTCACATAACGGAATTTCAGATGAGCAGTGAAATAAAAACATTTTAATTTGGAGGCTTTTAGGAAGGAGAAGGAGGGAGAGTGAAGGGAGAGAGAGTGACACACTCTCAGGGAGAAGGCAGGACTCTCCAGAGAGAGAGAGAGCGAGCCCCAGGACACATCTCAAGAGGGGACACGCAGGCGACACACGTGGGTGTTCAAAAATCGCAGGCATGCGGCACTGCGTTTGGTGGTCTCTCCACCCCAGAGGGCGGATGGCGACGGGCAAACGAAGGAGGAAATGGGCCAGGCTGGCTGGTGGTCAGGCGCCATCTCCACTGCAGACTCACACCGCACACGGCCCATCCAGCTTCACTCTGCCCCATTCCAGTCTTACTCTGCCCCCCATCGCCTCCCCCTCTCCCCACTGTTAAAAACAAAACCCTCAAAGGTTAGGGACAGCAATTACACATAGGTGAGGTGGCACAGTCATCATATGTAAAGCCCCTCCTTCGGTGGGGGGGTGGAGCTCGGCTAGGACAAAGAGCTAGGCAAGCTGATGAGGGCAGGCAGATAGGGAAGCCCCTGCCCAAGGCAATGGCAGTACATCTTCTGGGATGTAATAGCCTTGACCTCATGGAGAACTGGTGCCTGTCTGGAACAGACCCTCAGGAGGCTGGACCAACCCCCTCCAACAGAAACCCCTGTAGAAACAAAAGTCAGGAAAAGAATTTTTTTTTAATTTTCTTTTTGGGTCACACTCAATGATGCTCAGGGGTTACTCCTGGCTCATGCACTCAGGAATTACTCCTGGCGGTGCTTGGGGGACCATATGGGATGCTGGGGATCAAACCCGGGTCAGCTGCATGCAAGACAAATGCCCTACCCGCTGTACTATCACTCCAGCTCCAGGAATTTATTTATTTATTTATTTTGCTTTTTGGGTCACACCCGGCAATGCATAGGGGTTACTCCTGGCTCTGCACTCAGGAATTACCCCTGGCGGTGCTCAGGGGACCATATGGGATGCTGGGAATCAAACCCGAATTGGCCGCATGCAAGGCAAACGCCCTACCTGCTGTGCTATTGCTCCAGCCCTCATTTAAAAAAATTGCTTTTTGGGTCACATTCGGCAATGTACGGGGGTCACTCCTGGCTCTGCACTCAGGAATTACCCCGGCTAGGACAAAGAGCTCAGGGGACCATATGGGATGCTGGAAATCAACTCAGGTCGCCTCGTGCAAGGCAGACACCCTACCCGCTGTGCTATCAATCCAGACCCCCAGGAAAGGCAATTCAAAGAAGACCATCACCACTCCTAAGCCCCTTGGTGACCTCCCTAGCAATGGACTCTTACCTAGGTAGAAGCCCCACATGGGGGCAGGTTGGAGAAACCCTATAAAGGCCACCTTGAACAAAGGAAGCACACGCATATGCTGCCTGAGCCCATGTGGTGCCTGGGCACATGTGTTGCCAGTGCACTTTCACGCTTTCATGTCCGTGGAGAGCCAGACTGGCTGTTCTAAAACAAAAAGGGGCAACTGTGGAGAGCCTCCACGGGACCGTGCTTTGCAACAACAGTTGCACTGTGCTTGTAAATTGCACCTTTCTTGGTAAACAACACCTGTGTGCTTCGAAAACCATTCCTAATAAGGAACAGGATGTCTTGCCACGCCCATAAGCTGTAACTAACCTATCAGATGCAGACACGTGGGCGAAAACAAGCAGCGAGAGGTATATAAGGAGGGAAGCTGCCTAGCTAGGGCCCCCTGGTTCCTTTTCCTTAGTTCGTCCTTAGTCCATGCTTCGTTCGTCTTTTTTTCCGTTTGCATGAGAAGGTTTCTTAATAAATAGCTGGAAGAAGAATCTCCGGGTTGCGTGTTCTCTTACAATGTCTAATGTTGAGATGTATGTAAGGGCTCTCTCCGCCCTTGGAGAAGCCCGGGTTCTCTCTTGAGCAGGTTACTCTCCACTCTCTCCCATTTTCTCTTCTTCCTTCCTTTCAAAACCTCTAAACAAAAACTCTGTAATTTCACTGTTCATCTACTTCTGAAATTCCTCTCTGTGAGGGGAGACAAGAACCCAGTAACCCTGGGTCCCAGGTGGCAGAGGGATCGGGAGAAAGTGACTGTCCTCCCCACTTCACAAGAGTCACCTGTGGGGTCCACCGACATCAGATCCACCCAAGGGCGGGATCCCATCTGAGGTGTATTATTTTCTCCTTTCCTTAACCAGTATTTATTGAAACGGTCATCTTAAATTTACTTCTTCATACTATTTCTAGTCATTTTGGACTGGACTAGAGCTGTTACCGACTGGATTCCACGTGACATTGTGAGGACAGACCACAGGAATCTATTTAGCTTTCTTAAGACTTTTTATAGGAGCCGGCATTGTAGAATAACTTGTCTATCTGTCCCTGAGCAAGGAATTTGGATACAGGCACCCTGGGTCGCAAGAAGGGTGGTGGTCAGACCAGGTAACAAGACCCATATCACAAGATCCATATCACAGGACCCAGGACTGCCCCCAGAACCCGGACATTCCTGAATATTGGCACGAATACTGATCTCTAAAACCATAGGCTAAGGAGTGATGTCCTTTTAAATGGATTGGTTAAGAAAGTTTGCAATATAATAATGAGAGAGAAGAAAGTGACCTGAGAAAAGCAATCCCATTCACAATTGCGCCTCAAAAAATCAAATACCTCGGAATCAGCTTAACAAAGGAGGTAAAGGACTTGTATAATGAAAACTATAAAACACTACTGCAGGAAATAAAAGAGGACACGAGGAAATGGAAAGACATCCCCTGCTCATGGATTGGAAGAATTAATATTGTCAAAATGGCAATTCTCCCCAAAGCATTGTACAAATTCAATGCGATCCCTATAGGGATACCCTTGACATTCTTCAAAGAAATGGAGCAAGCGCTCCTGAAATTCATATGGAACAATAAGCCCCCACGAATAGCTAAAGCAATCCTTGGGAAAAAGAAAATGGGAGGAATCAACCTCCCCAACTTCCAACTCTACTACAAAGCGGTAGTCATTAAAACAGCATGGTACTGGAACAAAGGCAGAGCGGCAGACCAATGGAACAGGATTGAATACTCTGACATACACCCCCAAATATATGATCATCTAATCTTTGATAAGGGAGCAAGAAATGTGAAGTGGAGCAAGGAAAGCATGTTTAACAAATTGTGCTGGCAAAACTGGACGGCTACATGCAAAAAAATGGGCTTAGACCTCCATCTATCACCATGTACAAAAATCAGATCAAACTGGATTAAAGACCTCAACATCAGACCAGAATCCCTAAGGTACATTGAAGATAAGATCGGCAAAACCCTCCACGACATTGAAGCCAAAGGTATCTTCAAAGCTGACACGCCACTGGCTAAGCTAGTGAAAACAAAGATAAATAAATGGGACTATCTCAAACTAAGGAGCTTCTGCAACTCAAAAGAAACAGTGACCAAAATACAAAGACAGTCTACAGAATGGGAAAGGATATTTATGCAGTACCCATCCGATAAAGGGTTGATAACAAGGATATACAATGCACTGGTTGAACTCCACAAGAAGAAAACTGCCAACCCGATCAAAAAATGGGGTGATGAAATGAACAGAAACTTTTCCAAAGAAGAAATCCGAATGGCTAAGAGGCACATGAGAAAATGTTCAACATCACTAATCATCAGGGAAATGCAGATCAAAACAACAATGAGATATCATCTCACACCACAGAGACTGGCCCACATCCCCAAAAACAAAAGCAACCGGTGTTGGCGTGGATGTGGGGAGAAAGGGACTCTCCTTCACTGCTGGTGGGAATGCCGACTGGTTCAGCCCTTTTGGAAAACAATATGGACGATTCTCAAAAAGTTAGAAATTGAGCTCCCATTTGACCCAGCAATACCACTCCTGGGAATATATCCCGGAGAGGCAAAAAGGTATAGTAGAGATGACATCTGCATTTCCATGTTCATTGCCGCTCTGTTCACAATAGCCACAATATGGAAAAAACCAGAGTGCCCGAAAACAGATGATTGGCTAAAGAAACTCTGGTATATTTACACAATGGAATACTATGTAGCTGTCAGGAAACATGAAGTCATGAAATTTGCATACAAGTGGATCAACATGGAAAGTATCATGTTGAGTGAAATGAGTCAGAAAGAAAGAGACAGACATAGAAAGATTGCACTCATATGTGGAATATAATGTAACTGAGAAGTACAAGTTGGCAACGATGCAACTTCTGGCAGATATCTCTCTGGACTTAGTTACTAAAATACTAAATTACAGAAACCCAAAACTGAGAGGCCGCTAAGTGTGGTCACTCGACCTCACACTTCTTCATCCTCAGCAATGGAAAACAAATTACCTAATGCTTCCTTTTCAGCAGGTCTGACTTTAGGGGAGAGGCTCTCCAAACAATAATAGTGAGTTTTGTTGAAATATTGTATGCAATCAAAGTGAAAGTAAAGTGAAATTTATTAGTTACACAGGCGGGGGGGGGCTTAGGGTGGGGGGGCTAGGGGCGTGGGGGTGTTTGGGGTGTGAGGGGGCGGGGTGGAGCTATACTGGGATTCTTGGTGGTGGAATATGAGCACTGGTGAAGGGATGGGTATTCGAGCATTGTATAACTGAGATTTAAACCTGAAAACTTTGTAACTTTGTAACTTTCCACAATAAAAAATTAAAAAAAAAAAAAAAAGAAAGTTTGCAATATTACAAATCTATTGGCTATGAAATGCGCGGGCTCTGCTGTAACGGACAGGTAAGGCCTATATAAGATCTCGTTTGGAGAAGCTCAGGGTCTTTTGCCCAACCTGCTAGACCTGCGTGTCTGCGTAGGCGGCTGGACCCTGGCTAGCCAGTCTTACAATAAACCCTGCTTGCTGTTTGCAGTGTCTGGAGTCTCTTTGTCCTTATAGGGAGATCTCAATCCGTGCCCTAACAACGTCAAAAGAACTCCTGGCTGCCCACCTCCAAGATGATCAGACTTCTTCATCAAGACCCTGAACAAACCGTTTGAGGCTCTGCATGTTCCTGGAGCGAGCAGACACCATTGGGCTAGGGACAAATGGACGCGATAGGGACAAATGGAGATGTTACTGGTGCCCGCTCAAGCAAATCGATGAACAATGGGATGACAAATGATACAAGTCATTTTGTATGGACACAGTAAGAGGTACATTAAGCTTAAAGATTGGCTCTTCCTGGGGATATCTTGCTATATATCTCAGATTACAGTCCTCAGGCCAGGTTAGTCTTTCCTAACCCCAGCAGGGTCTTAATCCAATTACTTCTTTTTGCGTCCTTAACCATGGTCTTAACTTATAAGTTTTATGGTGCTTGGCCTGTCTCATTTCAATGCCAGAATAGCTTACAGCTTGCCATGGGTTCATCCAAGTCTCTCGTAATGACTCTCCTTTTGGGGTGCTAGGAACTAAGGGCAATTGAGGCTTAAGTCGAGTAAGACAGATGTCCAGGAGTAAATATTACTAAGAGTCTATTAACTCTCAAGTAGCAAGAGCATAACATCAACTGTCTTCCTGTGTCTATACAAAAAGGACATTGCTCTAAAGTAAACTGCAAAGGACATAAAGGAAAAAGGAAACCAATATTTGGGCTGGAGTGATAGCGCAGCCTTGCACGTGGCCGACCCGGGTTCAAATCCCAGCATCCCATATGGTCCCCTGAGCACCGCCAGGGGTGATTCCTGAGTGCATGAGCCAGGAGTGACCCCTGTGCATTGCTGGGTGTGACCCAAAAAGCAAGAAAAAGAAAGAAAAAGAAAAAGAAAACCAATATTTACTTGTAGCACTGTTGCACTGTCATTCTATTGTTCATCCATTTGCTCGAGCAGGCACCAGTAACATCTCCATTGTGAGACTTGTTGTTATTGTTTTTGGCATATTGAATACACTGTGGGTAGCTTGCCGGACTCTCCGAGAGGGAGGGAGGAATCAAACCCGGGTTGGTGCTCAGGGGACCATATGGAATGCTGGAAATTGAACCCAGGTCAGCCGTGTGGAAAGCAAACGCCCTACCTGCTGTGCTATCGATGCAGCCTGATATTGATTGTTCTTATCAATATTTACTTACAAATACAAAATCCAGAGATCTCTTGAAGAATCTGACTTTGCAAGTCACAGGTTCTGATTAAGGGAAATGAGTGATTAACAGGTAGAGGAAGCAGAGTACAAAGGAGGCGTTAAAGGTGAATACTGAGGAAATGGGAGTGCTTCCGGGGCATTGTGATGGGTATTACTCAGTAAACCTAAGCTCCTTGCACTGGAGGAGAAAGGACTGACCAATGCTATCCAATACACAGGGGCTCAGGCAGCACCTGCGTGCTCTTCCTTGGCTCAGGGTGGCTTTTATAGGGTTTTTCCAACTGACCCCACATGGGGCCTCTACCTAGTTAAGAGTCTGTTGCTAGGGCAGTTGCCATGGGGGTAGCATTGGGAGTGGTTGATAGTCCTCTTTGAAATTCCTTTCCTGGCCTTTGTTTTTGCTTTCTTGGAGGTGGAGGTTTAGCCTTCTCTTGTGTGTCTGGGACCCAGATGAAGCCTTTCTGGCTTTAGTTCCTGAGCTTTCAAAGATGGTCCTACAGCCTTAGGACTAGTGGCTTTATTACTTTCCAGGAATTTCATTGCCATGGGTGTGTGGGGGAGGGCCTTCCCTATCTACCTGCTGGCCTACATCACTCTGAATTCACTACATTCTGTCTTGGATCAAAAAGATAGCACTGTGAGTAAGGCACTTTCCTCGTCTATAGTTGACCTGGCATCCCATATGGTTCCCTGAGCAGCACCACCAGGAGTGATCCCTGAGTGCAGAGCCAGGAGTAACCCCTGAGCATCAACAGATGTACCCCCCTCAAAAAAAACTGTTAAACTTTCTAGGGACAGAGTAACTAGGTTCCATTCCTGGAATCCCATATGGTCCCCCAGCACTGCCAGAAGTGATCCCTGAGTGTAGAGCCAGGAGTAACCCCCGAGCACTGTTGGGTGTGACACAAAAACAAAAAGTTAAACATTCTGAAGACCCAGACAAACCTTCAAGCTCTGCATCCCGGACTAAGATCAAATTGCACGACTTTGTTAAAGAATGTCCTAAAGGAGCTAATGACTATACATTTTCTGAAGAATTCAAGTTCAGGGGCTAGAGCGGTAGTAGAGCAGGTACAGCATTTGCCTTGCACGTGGCCGAACCGGGTTCAATTCCCAGCATTCCATATGGTCCCATGAGCACCGCCAGGAGCAATTCCTGAGTGCAACCCCTGTGCCTCGCTGGGTG
This sequence comes from Sorex araneus, assembly GCF_027595985.1. Classification (NCBI taxonomy): domain Eukaryota; kingdom Metazoa; phylum Chordata; class Mammalia; order Eulipotyphla; family Soricidae; genus Sorex; species Sorex araneus. Next base: position 437,072,237 of record NC_073302.1, on the reverse strand, counting down.
TTGTCACGCGCCGCTTCGTCCAGCGAAGAAACACGCAACTCGGAGATCCTTTTGGCTGCGATTTATTCAGGAACTTTCTCATGCGTTAGAGAAGAAATCAGGAACGGGGACGAGGAGGAAGGAGGAAAACGGGGACGCATGAGGGAGAACCCACTAGCTAGGTGACTTCCCCCCTTATATACCTCTCGCTTCTTGTTTACACCCAAGTGTCTGCAGCTGATAGGCTAGTTACACCTTGTGGGCGTGACAGGACATCCTGTTTTCTTACACCTTGTGGATGTGACAGGACATCCTGTTTTCAAAGCACGGTGAAATTAACAAGAACAGGTGTTGTTTACGAAGCACGGTCCTGTGGAGGCTCTCCACAGGGTGTGACCCAAAAAGAAAAAAAAAACAATTCAAGTTCATAATGAAAACTTGCCACGCTTACTTTCTTGACAGATATAACTCTCATTTGTTGCTTAGAATCAAGTTAACCATTGGATGAAACTTGCCAAACAAGAAACATGTGAAGAGAATTTAGATGAACAGAATCCTAACACTTAGCTGGCGGTAAAGAAGTTGTCCTATAGATGTCTTCAAGTCATATTCATGGTTTCACAAAAGCCAATGGGCTGGAATAAAATTCAAACTTGCACAGGTTCAATGAACTGGGTTTTGGTGACTGGGGAGCAGCCCACACCTGGTAGTATTTAGGATCGCATGCAGTCCCGGGATCGAATCCAGAGCACTTGCATGCAAAGCATGAGCCCTGCCCCCTTGGGCCACCTCCCTGAGCCCCCAGTCTGGGATTATTATAACCTGCAACAAATTGTTTTTTCAAAAAAATTTGGGTCTTGGGGCTGGAGTGATAGCACAGCAGGTAGGGCGGGTTCAATTCCTAGCATCCCATATGGTCTCCTGAGCACCGCCAGGAGTGACCTAAAAAAAAAAAAAAATTGGGTCTAACCAGTTACAAATTATTTTCTAAGAAAATCAACAAGGGTATGTGCCGCGGCCAGCGCGGCCAACTTGAACCTCGGCCAGAGAGAGGGAATGAGAGTTGAGTGGGCTAGGGAGGACTGCATGCAATATACGGCATACAGCAAGTTTATTGAAATCCAAGCGGGTTTATATAGTCTTATTTTAGCAATGATCAGCAGGTTACACAAGTGGCAAAAACATTATTAATCAAGCGGTGCAGGCAACTTTATTTTTGCCAATATTACTTGTTTTTCAGTTCCTTCTCTCAGCCTTGAGAAACATGGGAAAGCAGATGTGGCCTTGAGCATGGCCGTGGCAGGAGCGAGCCAATCCTCCCTTCAGCCTCCTCTCGAGTCCAGCTGCCAGAGCATGGGGGCCCTTCAACTTTTCTCACGAGGCAGGTCGCCAGAGCATGGTGGCCCTTCGACCCCCTGTCAAGGTCGGCTGTCAGGGGATGACTCACCCTCATACCATTCTCCATACTCATTCCTGTTTACAGGAACTAAGGTAGGAGGTGCCTAGGCCCCCTCCTCACCCAGTCCCTGTTTACAGGGACAGAGGCAGGGGGTGCCTAGACCCGTCCCCAACAGGTATGGGGGTGGGGGTTGAGCCACACCTGGGGGTGCTCAGGGCTACTCCTGTCTCTTGCTCAAGGGTCACTCTTGGTGGAGATCAGGAGACCATCTGCAGGGATGGAGCTAGAAGGAGGGATGGGTGCGTGCAAGGCAAGGGCCTTAACCCCTGTGATAGTTCTCCAACCCTGCTAGGGGTATCTTGCAATTCTTTGTTAATGGAGTGGCCCTAGGCCTTACCTTTAATGTTCATTTTTTCAGATAGTTGTGGAAAATTTTTTCTTTTAATTTTTAATATCTGACTGTGCTCAGTCAGGACTTATTCCTGCTCTGTGCTCAGGGATCACTCCTGGTGAACTCAGAGGACTGTATGGGATGACGGGGATCAAACCTGGGTCGGCAGCATGCAAGGCAAGTGCCCTATCCACTGTACTATTGTGCTGGCCCTGAGATTTTACCTTTGAAGTTAAGAGACAGTAGTGTTACAGCTTTTCACAACATAGTTCCTTCTCTTTCCCCTGGCAATTATATAACGAAAACAGACTGGCTGAGGCTTGTAGCCTGGAGGCGTGACAACATCGCTCCCCCAGAAGCCGCCCGGTGGCATTCTCTCAGCTCTGATTGGGTGGTGGAAGCTGGGTGGCATTCTCTCAGCTCTGATTGGGTGGTGGAAGCTGGGTGGCATTCTCTCAGCTCTGATTGGGTGGTGGAAGCTGGGTGGCATTCTCTCAGCTCTGATTGGGCGGTGGAAGCTGGGTGGCATTCTCTCAGCTCTGATTGGGCGGTGGAAGCTGGGTGGCATTCTCTCAGCTCTGATTGGGTGGTGGAAGCTGAACCGTAGGAACATTTCTGTGCTGGTAAGGACCTCAGTTCCTGGCCAGGTCGCACCAGTTGCAGGCGAGTAGAGCGCATGTTTTGTTTGTTTGGGGGCCACACCCAGTGACGCTCAGGGCCGACTCCTGTCTCTGCACTCCTAGATCACTCCTGGTGTGATGAGCCATGTAGGATGTAAGGCATTGAACCCAAGCTGGCAGAAGGAAAAGCATAGTGTTTCTCCATCGTTTTCTGTACCTGTGTTGTGTGTTCATTGTATGTTCCTCCATTGCGCATGCTTGAATGTTTCCCTCATGATTATGTCTGAGTTTCCTAAAAAAAAAAAACTAAAATAGGGGCTGGAGCAATCATACAGCAGGTAGGGTGTTTGCCTTGCATGCAGCCGACCCAAGTTTGATCCCCGACATCCCATATGGTCCCTCAAGCAATGCCAGTGATGTCAGTGGGCTTCACGGATGGCTCATGTGAAGTGGGGAGGAGAAAGAGGGTCACTTTCTCCCGATCCACCTCTGCCACCCGGGACCCAGGGTTACTGGGTCTTGTCTTGTCTCTTACTGGGTTTTGTCTCGCTTTGAAGGAAGGAATTTCAAGAATAGACAAGCAGTGAAATTACACAGGTTTTTTGTTTTGGGGGGTTGGGTTTTTTTTTTTTTTTTACTTTTTTGGTAACACCCGACAATGCACAGGGGTTACTCCTGGCTCTGCACTCAGGATTTACTCCTGGCAGTGCTCAGGGAGATCATATGGGATGCTGGGAATCAAACCCGGGTCAGCGGCGTGCAGGGCAAACGCCTTACCTGCTGTACTATCGCTCCAGCCCCCAAATTACATGGATTTTATTGGAGGGTTTGAAGGGAAGGAAGGAGAGAAAGTGGGAGAGTGGAGAGTGACATGCTCAAGAAAGAACCTAGGTTTCTCCAAGGGCGGAGAGAGCCCTACACACACCCCAGCATTAGACACAAAAGCATGAAAAGACACATCTCAAGAGGGGAGATGCGGGTGACACATGTGCTCAGGCACCATGTGGGGTCTCTATCTAGGTCAAAGTTCTCCTTGCTAGTGAGGTTACCAAGGGGTAGAGTTGGGAGTGGTGATGGTCTTTGACATTCCTTTCCTGGCCTTTTGTTCCTGATGGAACATCTGTTGGAGGGGCGTGGTCCAGCCTCCTCAGGGTCTGTTCCAGACTGGCACCAGTTCTCCGTGAGGTCAGGGCTGTTACTTCCCAGGAGTTTGACTACCATTGCCTTGGCAGGGGCCTGCCCTATCTGCCTGCCTGCCGACATCACCAGGAGTAACCCCTGAGTGTCACCAGCTGTAACCCCAAAAGAAATAAAAACTAAAATTTGTGTGAGCTGCTACTCAGTCTGCTGGACACGAACCACACGTACATCTCTCTCTCCAAACCTTGCTCTCCAGCCCGCGCTGGGGACACCCTTCCCAGCACCAGCTTTTCCTTGCTGATAACCCCCTCTTCCCTATTCAGTTGTCCCTGTGCCTTTTGCTTCTTCCTTTAGGATGACGGTAGGGTAAGAAACTGCCCGCATCAGATTCAATTAGTTTAGCAATCCCGCTTGCTTGTACTTCAGACGAGTCACCTCAAAAGAAAGATGGCAAAAATATTTCAACTTCAGGGGCAAGAGAGATGGTTTCCCGGACTGAGCACAGGCTTTGCGTGCAGGAGGTCCTGGTTTGATCCCCCGAACACCAGCAGGAGCGTTACTCCGAGCCCCGGCGCATTGCTGGGTGTGACCCCTAACCAAATATATAATATATTCATTTATGTATGTAATTCCAACTTGAACCACAGCAAAGGAAGGTCCTTACGAAGAATTCAAAACTTCCTAGGTATTACCATTGCTCTAAAAAGCTAGGATAGGGGCTGGAGCGATAGCACAGCAGGTAGGGTATTTGCCTTGCACGTGGCAGACCCAGGTTCAATTCCCAGCATCCCATATGGTCCCCTGAGCACCGCCAGGATTAATTCCTGAGTGCAAAGCCAGGAGTAACCCCTGAGCATTGCTAGGTGTGACCCAAAAAGCAATAAGCAAACAAACAAATAAATAAATAAATAAAAATCTAAGACAGGGGTATGTGGCTGACTTGGGTTCAATCCCTGGTACTCCATGTGGTCCCTTGAGCCCCACCAGGGGTAAGCCCTGAGCACCACTGGTGTGGACAAGAAAGCAAATACCTAAATAAAATTATAAAGCAAGGTCATCGGAAGGGAGATTGCCACGAACTTAGAAAATTTATTATTTAAAATATTTTTAGAATTCAGATCTTTATTGGCTTCCTTTTTCCTCTTCCCCCTCTTTGCTGTTGTTGCTATGAGCAGGGGTCGCACACTTGGCTGTGTGTACAGACCACACGCCTTTGTTCCGTGCCAGGGACCCCGTGACAGTGTTTCAGGATCATGCGCAGCAACGCGGGGCAGCGCAGATTAAACTCGCAGCCCCATGCCTGCAAGCCGCTGCTCCATCGCCCAGTCCCACCCACAGAACGTTTACTATGTCCAGCTTCCCAGAGTTCTTCTAATTCCCAACGTCAGGCCTCAAGAACTACAGAAGCTCTACCCACGCCGCCCTCTTGATCGGCTAAGAGAATTTCTGAAGGGTCAGCTCAGGTAAACCAAAGCTGACTTCCCGAGCAAAGTGGAGGTCTCTTCTTGCCAGTGTTTGGTTTTTGGCTCACACCCAGCGATGCTCAGAGGTTACTCCTGGCTCTGCACTCAGGAATTACCCCTGGCAGTGCTCGGGGGACCATATGGGATGCTGGGAATTGAACCTGGGTTGGCCGCGTGCAAGGCAAATGCCCTACCCGCTGTGCTATCGCTCCAGCCCCTCTTGCCAGTGTTAGAGTCCGGAGCCGACCACCCCTCAAGGACAGAGAACAGATAATGCAAATCACATAGCGAGGTTTATTGCTCTAGCTAGCTGGGGTCCAAGTATCTGCCTGACGCATCGGGGTTCAACAAGGACCCTGAGCACTAAATTCAGCGAGTTCTTATACTTTCATTTTGGCAAGTAAACATTACTCAGCAATTTTCTATTACCTACAGAGTATTTTTGTTGTTGTTGTTTTGGCCCGCAACATCCAGCCCACCTCCCTGACAGTTACATTCCAGAGACCTACTCTGATTCTGGGTATGCAATCTTGAGCAAAAGCGTTTGGTTTTTCTGCTTTTCTTGTTCCTGGACGAGGCCTAGGTTACTCAGAGCCTGCCATGGCAGTTCTCCGGCTAAGTGAGTCCTAACACCAGAGCACAATGCTACTAGGACCAAGGTTCCAGGAATGCACGCGCATGGTGTCGAGTTTATGTGACTTTGCACCACTGCTGGCACCGGGAAATTCCTGGGCAGGAGCAAACACCCCTGTGATCCTCAGAGAACTATTTAGATCAGCTTCAAGTAGACAGACCCAGACTGAACTTTTACTGTCTTCGTTATTTGAGGTTTAAATGTCGGGCTGGAAGAGATAGTCCAGGGGCACTGCCTTGCCTGCATCTGATGTAGGTTCTACCCGGATGTGTCCCCCACCTGCCACCTCCCCAGCATGAGCACGGAGCTGGGAGTAGTCCCTGAACACCAGAAGGTATGGTCTGATGGGACTCTGCCCCAATCCCGGCACCAAATGGCCCAAACCCATGATGAAGATCAGGGCTAGAGCGTTTGTCCTGCATGTACTGGCACGACGAGTAGAGTTAGTGTCCCTTATGCCGTAGTGGCCCCATAGTTCACACTGAGAAGCACTAGGGACACAATTCTGATGGTATCACGTTATATCCACAACAAAATCCTGCTCTCCAACTTCGAAACAATTTCATTTGAATTCTTCAGTGCAAGGTCAACTGATACAGGGGAATCTGGATACAGGGGAATCTGAGGTGTGCAGAAACACATCACTTTAAGTCTCCGCCCACGGAACAGGTAGCCAATCAGATGAGGATGACTGGGGGTGGAGGGGTAAAAAGGAAGCCCCCCAACCCCTCCCCCTTCCGCTTCCCTCCCCCTCCCACTCCCAACCTTCTCTCTCTTCTTCTTCTTCATCTTTTTTTTTGCTTTTTGGGTCACATCCGGCGATGCACAGTGGTTACTCCTGGCTCTGCACTCAGGAATTACCCCTGGCTGTGCTCAAGGGACCATATGGGATGCTGGGATTTGAACCCAGGTTGGCCGCATGCAAGGCAAACCCCCTACCCGCTGTGCTATCTCTCCTGCCCCACTTCTCTCTCTTCTTTTGTCTCTCCCTCTCCCTCCCCTGTCTTCCCAAGATGAAAAGTTGTTTTTAGGATGAGGCAGCGCCAGGGACAGGACAGGTGATGTCATTCTCAGGTAAAGGTGAGCCCTGGACGTCTGGGGAGGGATCCAGCCCCATCGGCTGTATCTGTACAGTAAACTAACTTTGCATCTTCTGCGTTTTGTTTGCAAATCTTTTATACAATTCTCAAAAAACCCACAAGCGCAGGAAAAACCACTTTTGCACTCACAAAACCGCAAACAACTTTGTTCAAAACAAGCATTCAAAGCCTAGCTCAGTGGGGGCTGGAGCGATAGCACAGCAGGTAGGGTGTTTGCCTTGCACTTGGCCAACCCAGGTTCGATTCCCAGCGTCCCATGTGGTCCCCTGAGCACCGTGAGGGGTAATTCCTGAGTGCAGAGCCAGGAATGACCTTGTGCATCGCCGGGTGTGAACCGGAAAAAAAAAAACATAGATCAGTGGTGTGAACAACTCTGTTCAATATAGAAGCACACATCTGGAAATCCCCAAGTTCTTTTTTTTTTGTTTTGTTTTGTTTTTTGGTTCACACCTGGCGATGCACAGGGGTTACTCCTGGCTCTTCACTCAGGAATTACTCCTGGCGGTGCTCAGGGGACCATATGGGATGCTGGGATTAGAACCCGGGTTGGCCGCGTGCAAGGCAAACGCCCTACCCGCTGTGCTATCACTCCAGCGCCCCCGCAAGTTCTTATTGAGGACAGCGTATCATTACTTTTTAGCTGAAATGAACTAAATATCTGGGAATGGATATTTGTTTCAATATAGAACCCACTTGCTTTTATATCATTAAAGCTTATCAGTCCTTGGGGTGGGAGTGATAGTACAGCGGATAAGGTGCTTGCCTTGTACTCGGCCCACCCTGGTTTGATCCCTGGCATCCTGAATGATTCCCCTAGCCACGTCAGGAGTAATTCCTGAGGGCACAGCCAGGTGTGACACCTGAGCGCTGCCAATGTGGGACAAACCCTCCCTTCCAGAAAAAACCCACTATCTGAAGTTCCAAGATTACGGAGAAAAACATTTACAGTTCTGTTTTATATATATATATACATACATATATACATATATATAATTTACATATATTCTGTTATAAATATATAATAAATATATTTATATATAAACAATATATTATTTATAATATGTTATATATTTATAATATGTTATAAATATAATAAATAATATATGCATATTTTGTTATATATATATATATAACACACACTTCTGTTTTTTGGGAAAAGTTGCTTTTCTTTTGGGGGGTGGTGGATTGCCTTTTGGTCATACCAGCTATGCTCAGGGCTTACTCCTGGTTCTGTGCTCAGGGATCCTTCCTGGCAGTGCTCAGGGGACCATTGTGTGGTGCCAGAGATCGGGCCTAGGTCAGTACAAGACAAGCGCCTTAAGCCCTGTGCTATTTCTCCAGCCCACATTTCCATTTCTTTTTCTTTCTTTCTTTTTCTTTTTATTTTTTTAATTTTTAGGTCACACCCAGCGATGCACAGGGGTCACTCCTGGCTTTGCCCTCAGGAATTACTCCTGGCAGTGCTTGGGGGACCATATGGGATGCTGGGAATCGAACCTGGGTCAGCCGCATGCAAGGCAAACGCCCTACCCGCTATGTTATTACTACAACCCCACATTTCCATTTCTGATGACTTATGCATCTGTTTATCTGGAGGAAAGATAATAACAAGTTAAAAAAAAAACACAAACATCCTAAAAAAGGAGCGAGGGAAATGAGCCCCAGAGGAGGAAAGCCCTGGCCAGCCTAAGCTCCTCGTTCTGCGCCTTCTCTGGAGCTGAAGGGTAGCCGCCAGCCAGAGCTGCAGTGAGGTGGAAGATCACAGAAAACCTGTTTTGCTTCTGCCCCGGACCTCACCCAGGGTGCTGAAACCCTTGCAGAAAAGGACTAGCCTTTCATTCCTGGAACTGGTTCTCCTCGGGCCGGTTACTGAAAAGACCACATTTTGCCGAGAACCTGCACATTTGCTTCCTCATTCTCCATTCTGAGTAGGGAGAAGGGCAGAAAGTGAAGTTAATGCCTCACTGGAGCGGCCTGGGTGACAACACGGCCCAAACATCCCAAAACGCGGGCTTTGGCCAGAGCTCACACGTGGCCGGGGCCCCAAATCAAAATCAAAACAACAGTGTCAGTCAGACTGTCAGCGTTGTGATAGAGATGCTTCAGTCTTCCTGTCTTTTTTTTAAATTCAGAAATAATTTGCATATTACCAAATTCTCTGTTTAAAAGTGTGCAGTTTTGAGGAGCTGGAGCTATAGCACAGCAGGTAAAGCGTTTGCCTTGCATGCGGCCAACCCGGGTTTGATTCCCAGCATCTCATATGATACCCCGAGCACCGCCAGGAGTGATTCCTGAGTGCAAAACCCAGGAGTAACCCCTGTGCATTGTCAGCTGTGACCCAAAAAGCAAATAAATAAATAAATAAAAGTGTGCAGTAGTCACAGGATTAGACATCACCATTATCTACTTTTCAGAGCAGTATTTTTCCTGTGTGTGTCCTTTTGGGTCACATACAATGATACTCAGGCTTTACTCCTGGCTCGGCGCTCAGGAATAACTCTGGTGGTGCTCAGGAGACCATAAGGGATGCTGGGGATGGAACCTGGGTTGGCCCTGTGCAAGGCAAATGCCCTACTCCCTGTTCTATCTCTTTGATCCCTCAGAGCAATTTTTAATTGTTTTTTTTTGTTGTTGTTGTTGGGGGGAACCCACCCTTGCAGGCTTAGGGCTCACTCCTGGCTCTGTGCTTAGGAATAACTCCTAGTAGGGCTCTGGGTACGAAATGGGGTGCCAAAGATCAAACCTGGGTCAGACGTATGTAAGGCAAATGTCTTACCTGCTGTACTACCTCTGTAGCCCCCTCAGTCATTTTTATCACCCCCAAAGAAACAGTAATCTATTAATAGTAATCTATTTGTAATCTATTAATCTATCACTCCCATCCTTACACCTGACCCCAAGCCTCTGGCAACCATGAATCTATTTTCTGTCTATATAGATTTATCTATTCTGGCTGTTTCCTATATCAGGTTCTGTATGCTTATCTTTTCTTGGTCAGTACTGTGTTTTAGGACTCATTTATGTCATCATCATCATCATCATCATCATCCCGTTGATTGTCGAATTTCTCAAGTGGTCTCAGTAACGTCTCCATTCATCCTAGCCCTAAGATCTTAGCAGCCTTTCTTTACTCGTCCTTCCCAATGATGTCGTATTAGAGGCTCTTTCAGGGTCAGGGGAATGAGACCCAGCATTGTTACTGTTTTTGGCTTATGAGTACACCATGAGAGACTCTCAAACAAAATACAGTTTGCGAGGCTCTCTCATGTGGGCAGGAAACTTTCGGTAGCTAGCCAGGTTCTCCCAGAGGGAGAACTAGACTATAAGATGTCTTCCGGGAGCTTGGTTTTAAGTATCTGGATGTTGGCCTTTGGTGGGATTATATGGCACCGGGGGCAGTGCCTGAGTAGCCTAGCTACTGGAAAATGGGAAATCTGGGTGGAAGAGGCCCAGTCCTGATCCAAGCAGCCTTGAAGGTCTCAGCCCCGGGTCCCACGCACCTGGGTTCCTCTGCCAGTTCCTTCATGCTTGAGGCTCATCCGAACGTGTGGAGAGGGGCCTTGAGTATGGCTGAGGCTAAGGCTCTGGAGGTCTTTGGCTGTGGGAGCTCTGCTTAGGGCAGGGAGGGAAGCTGGAGCCCATCCCCATCCAGGGGCCCCGGGGAAGACATGGTAGCATGTACTAGTACTTTATTGTTTTTTGATGGCTGCATAATATTCCATCATATGGATTGGCCACCTTTTGTTGACGATTTCTTTGTACTTAAAAGCTCTGAGCACACTCGGGGCTGGAGCAATAGCACAGAGGGTAGGGCATTTGCCTTGCATGTGGCTGACCCGGGTTCGATTCCCAGCATCCCATATGGTCCCCTGAGCACCGCCAGGGGTAATTCCTGAGTGCAGAGCCAGGAGTGACCCCTGTGCATCGCCAGGTGTGACCCAAAAAGCAAAATAAATAAATAAATAAATAAATAAATAAATAAATAAATAAAAGCTCTGAGCACATAGTAAATAGTAAATTCCCAGGTGATCAGCCTATAGTCAATCCTATTCACTGGGGTTCAGAGCATGGCCTGAATCCTGATTCATTCCAGCACAGGCAAGAAGTCTGAGCCAGGAAAGGTCACACAGACGCAGTCTGGTGCTGGGCCTCTCGTTACCGCTGTGGCTTCCTCACGCTGTTCTCTCTCCAGCTGTGCACAATCTGGGGGCCCGTGGCAGCTCCCACTCTGTCTCACCTGCTCTCTCCACCTCTCTGCCTTCCAGTCCTGCGGGCCCGACTCTACCCTCCATGTAGCATTTCGTTTTGTCTTGGCTGGAGGCCACACAGGCAGTGCCAGGGATGAAAGCAGGGCTTCCCCGCAGCCTGCCGGGCCGTCTCCTCCTCTACCATAGAACTTTATTTTGTATGTTTTGGGTATTTTCTTTTTGGGTCACACCTGGCAATGCACAGGGGTTACCTCCTGGCTTTGCACTCAGGAAAACTCCTGGCAATGCTCAGGGGACCATATGGGATGCTTGGAATTGAACCCGGGTTGGCCACGTGCAAGGCAAACGCCATACCCACTGTGCTATTGCTCCAGCCCCAACGTTTTGGGTTTTTGAACCACACCTGGCTGTACTCAGGGCTAACCCAGCAGTCACTCCTGGAGGATTCAGGGTTCCAAATGGGTGCCTGGCATTGAACCCGGGTAGGTCATATGCAAGGCAAGCGCCTGTCCACTATTTTATCTCTCTGGCCCCCTAAAAGTTTAATTATTATTATTTTTTTAATTTGGTGGCTTGGGAGGCCACACTTGGCAGTTCTCAGGGGCAACCCTAGAACTTGAGACAGTCCACAAAGCCATTCTGTCTGGAACATTTATGACTTTGGATGTCAAGTGTCCTGATTATCTGAAATTCCATGACAGATGACCTCTAACCTGTCGAGCCTCAAACAATCCGCATTTTCCTCCGTCACAGGCCAGGTGGCTTAGCTGGTGCTTGTGCCCTGGGGCCCTGGGGCTGGGGCTGTGGTCTCCTGCAGGGACCTTCCTGGCCGGTAGCTTGAGAAGTGACCACACAGCGGTCTCCTGGGAGCCCCCCGAATTGAGAACAACGTGGACTGACCCAGCCTTGGAACTCTTGGAGCTTGTCTGTATTCGCTGAGATCATAGATGGGGGCCTGTTCCCCAGGTGGGCAGGGCCTGCACGGTGTGGGTAGGGCCAGCACTGGGTGCAAAGGCCAGGGGGCCAGCAGCTACACCAAACCGCCACTGTCAGACCCTTGCAGGCAGCTGTCCGGGTCTCTAGGTTCCCACCCTGGGTCCGCAGACGCCCTCACAGGAGAAATAAGGCAGGGGAGCTTCCTCATCCTCGCATCACCCCCACCAACTCTGTAAATTCACCTCTGGAAGGAGAAGCAGCTTTTTTCCTCTCCCGTTCATCCCTCCACCCCAGGGCCACGCCATCCCCACCCGCCTCCTTCCTTTTCCGGCCGCCCTGCCTGGTCACTGTCACAGCGCTGACCCCGAGGAGAACAGCTGTGTGCTGTGAACTCTGGACCTTCCCTCTGACTCAGTCCTCTGATGTTGATCTATTTTTCTATGACTCAGCACTGCTGAGTCATCACTGCCTGGGCTCCTCATAAGTCAGTCCACCCCTCCCTCCCGCAGTCAGCTGGAGCACGCAAGGGACGGCCCCACAGTGCCCCGTGCTTTGGGCATTTCTAGGAAATGTTTACACTGGCTCAGATGGGCTGGTAAAAGACCATCTGTAGGTCAGAACAAAAGCAGAAATGAGCAAAAGATGTATACTAGCTACCCGAATAACTCCTTTCTTCTGTTCTCCCTTTTCCTTGTCAATGCTCCTCAGCCAGTGATCTATTTTAGCTTTTGTCTTGTTTGGGGGACCGCCTGAGTGGGGCTCAGGGGCCCTGGGGCCCCTCCTGGCAGTATCTAGCCCACAGACCTGGGTAGTTCAGTATTAAAACCTGAGGTGCGGGCTGGAGCGATAGCACAGAGGGTAGGGCGTTTGCCTTGCACGTGACCGACCCGGGTTCGATCCCCAGCATCCCATATGGTCCCCTGAGCACCGCCAGGAGTAATTCCTGAGTGCAGAGCCAGGAGTAACCTCTGTGCATCGCCAGGTGTGACCCAAAAAGCAAAAAATAAATAAATAAATAAATAAAAAACCTGAGGTTCCCTGGCCCACATGATTTTAACTTCCCAGACTATCATTTCTGAGTAAAGTGGGGTTTTTTTTGTTTGTTTGTTTTTGTTTTTTGGCTTTTGGCTTTTTGGGTCACACCCGGCCATGCACAAGAGTTACTCCTGGCTCATGCACTCAGGAATTAACTCCTGGCGGTGCTCAGGGGACCATATGGGATGCTGGGAATCAAACCCGGGTCGGCCGCGTGCAAGGCAAACGCCCTACCCGCTGTGCTATCGCTCCAGCCCCTATCATGACTATTCTTCCCCTTATTGATTTATCCCATTCCTTGGTCTAGATAAACTAGAAATGTGTGTGGAAATGGTGCTCCTCTGTGGAGTGTACCCATGCCCTGAGCGCATCCTCTTGCATTTAGTAAAATACTTGTCTTAGAAATAATGCAGGGGCGGGGCTGGAGCAATAGCACAGCGGGTAGGGCTTTTGCCTTGCACGCAGCCGACCCGGGCTCGATTCCCAGCATATCATATGGTCCCCCGAGCACTGCAAGGAGTAATTCCTGAGTGCAAAGCCAGGAGTAACTCCTGTGCATTGCCGGGTGTGACCCAAAAAGCCAAAAAGCCAAAAAGAAAAAAAAAAAGAAAAGAAATAATGCAGTGGGGAGCAGGGGTTTGGGTCACACCTGGCAATGCTCAGGGCTTACTCTCAGGGTAAGCCCTTGCTCCCTTACTCCTGGCTCTGCTATCAGGAATACGCCTGGTGGGGCTCAGAGCACTTTAGAGGACGCTGGGGATTGAACCCAGGTTGGCTGCATGCAAGGGAAGAACTTTACCTACTATAGTATATCTCTCCACCCCCCACACCCCTGTATGCTTCTTCATATCCCACATATGAGGGAAATCATGTGGTATCTGTCCCTCTCCTTCTGACTGAATTCACTCATCATGAGCCATACATGTAGAGCCATACATGTAGCAGCAAATTTCATTGTTTCATCTTTTCTTAGGACCAAAGAGTATTCCATTGTGTGTGTAGGTATCATAGTTTCTTTACCCAGTTACCGTCACTGTCACTGTCATCCCGTTGCTCATCGATTTGTTCGAGCGGGCACCAGTAATGTCTCTCATTGAGAGACTTATTGTTAATGTTTTTGGCATACCCAATATGCACGAGTAACTTGCCAGGCTCTGCCGCTCGGGCTCGATACTCTCGGTAGCTTGCCGGGCTCTCCGAGAGGGGCGGAGGAATCGAACTCTGGTCGGCCGCGTGAAAGGCTAGCGCCCAACCGCTGTGCTATCACTCCAGCCCCAGTCATCTTTTTTGTTTTGTTTTGGGGGCCACAACTGGCGGTGCTCAGGAGACCATACGGGGTTTCGATGATGAAACCCAGGGTGGCCACATGTAAGGCATTGTACTATTTCTTTGGGCCCCAGTCATCTGTTATTGGACACTTGGGTTATTTACAAATCTTGACTATTGTGAATAGTGCTGCAATCAACACAGGAGTGCTAATGTCTTTTTTTTTTTTTTTTACAATTTTTTATTAGTGAATCATGTTTGCATTTCAGTCATACAGTGATCGATTACATCGCTCCACCAGTGCCCATTCTCCTCCACCAATGTCCCCAGTATCCCTCCCACCACCCCCACCCCAGCCCCCACCATCCCACCCTGCCTCTGCGGCAGGGCATTCCCTTTTGTTCTCTCTCCTTTTGGGTGTTGTAGTTTGCAGTAGAAGTATTGAGTGGCTTCATGTTCGGTCTTATAGTCTACTTTCGGCGAGCATCTTTCAACCCGAGTGGGTCCTCCCAACATCCTCTACTAGGTGTTCCCTTCTCTAGCAAATGTCTTTTTGAATAGTTAGGGCTCTTGAGATAGAAATGGAACTACTGGGTCATGCAGGAGTGCAATTCCTAGCATTTTGGGAGGAGTGTCCCGATTGTTTTCCAAAAGGCTGGACCAGTCAGCATTCCCACCAGTAGTGAATAAGAGCTAAGGGGGCAGTGGGCTAATATCTCTGTTTCACCCTAGCACACTCCTTCATTCTATCTCCTGGATCCTCCTTTCTTGTTTCAGAGTTTATCTGCAGACTCTTTGAAAATACAAGTCCCTGGAGTTTGAGCCTCTCTCTTAAGCTTCAGCATATTCATTGTTATTACTTGGTAACATGGATTTTATCATAGAAAGTCCAGTCTTGGGAGATGTATGCAGCCACAAAGAAGGCCAAGTAGATAAAGACTGAAGAAGGGTGCTGACCACAGGAAATTCCCCACCTTTCCAGATTCTTCTCGGGCTGGAGGAGTCAGAAAAATAGCACTTAATAGGGCAGCAAAAGGAAAGTCAGTTTGGGGCTAGAGAGATAGTACAGCAGGGAGGGCCTTTGACTTGCTCACAGTGATGTCAGTGGGCCCCATGGGTGACTTACGTGAAGCGGTGAAGGGAATGACGGTCACTTGCTCCCGATCCACCTCTGCCATCTGGGACCCAGGGTTACTGGGTTCTTGTCTCTTCTCACAGAAAGGAATTTCAGGAGTAGACAAGCAGTGAAGTAAATAGATTTTATTTGGAGGCAGGGTTTTTGAGGGGGAGAGAGACAGACAGACAGACAGACAGACAGAAACAGAGAGAGACAAAGAGGGAGAGAGAGAGAGAGAGAGAGAGAGAGAGAGAGAGAGAGAGAGAGAGAGAGAGAGAGAGAGAGAGAGAGAGAGAAACGTGCTCAAGAGAGAACTCGGGCTTCTCCAAGGGCGGAGAGAGCCCATAGACAAATCCCAGCATTAGACATCTCAAGAGGGGAGATGCGGGCGACACATGTGCTCCAGCATCACATGTGCTCAGCCACGTGGGCGCAAGCAGCACATGGGCTCGGGCAGCATGTGTGTGCCCTTCCTTTGTTCAAGGTGGCCTTTATAGGGTTTCTCCAGCTTGCCCCCACCTGGGACTTCTACCCCAAAAAGAGTCCATTGCTAGGGTTGTTGCTAAGTGGGTAGAATTGGGTGCAGCCTTTGAAACTCCTTTTTTTTTTTTTTTGCTTTTCTGGGTCACACTCAGCAATGCTCAGGGGTTACTCCTGGCTCTGCACTCAGGAATCACTCCTGGTGGTGATTGGGGGACCATATGGGATGCTGGGAATTGAACCCGGGTCGGCCGCATGCAAGGCAAACACCCTACCCGCTGTGCTATTGCTCCGGCCCCAAAACTTCTATTTTCTTGACCTTTGGTCCTGCTGGATCTTCTCCGGGATGAGTCACTAAAGTTAATTGGATTAAGGGAGAGGTTTCAGGGTTTGAGGAACTTCATGAAGAGGGGTCCAATCTCCTCAGGGTCTGCAGAAAAATCTTTTTTTTTTTTTTTTTTTTTTTGCTTTTTGGGTCACACCTGGTGATGCATAGGGGTTATTCCTGACTTTGCACTCAGGAATTACTCCTGGCAGTGCTCAGGGGACCCTATGGATGCTGGAAATCGAACCCGGGTCAGCTGTGTGCAAGTCAAACACTCCACCCGCTGTGCTATCGCTCCAGCCCTGCTGCTGAAGGTATCAGGTCTCTTTTCCTTATCCACAGGATGGATCAGCCTTAGAATTTTTGTTTCATTGCCGAGAGCCTTTCCCTGTCTATCTGCCTACATCAACAGCTGACCTGGGTTTGATCCCCAGCACCCCACGCCTGTCAGGAGCGATCCCTGAGCACAGAACCTGGAGTAATCACTGCTAAGTGTGCGCCCAAATTTGAACAAAAACAGAAAAGCTATTTAACAGCATGCATATAGAGAAGTTACATGGATGTACATGCTAAAGAAATACAGTTTGGGGCTGGAGAGACAGTACCGGGGGTGAGGTGCTTGCCTTGTATGGGCCCCATATGGGGTCCATCCCGTCACCTCAATAGTCCCTGAGTCCTACCAGTGAGCCTGAACACTGAGCTATGAGTAAGCCCTGAGCACTGCACCAGAACAAAAATAAGAGAAAACAGAAAGAAAAAAAAGTAAAACAGGACAGGTACCACATGTACCACATGGTCTCCAGGCTACCGCTCCAGCCCTGAACACGCCTCTGGGCGTGTGAGGGTGAAACTGAGAAGCTGCCGCTAACATTAAATCTCAGCTAGATTTCAGTTTCTGTTTCCCCAGAGCAGGACTTGCAGTTTCTGGCAAGTTCCCTTTTGAGTAATGTGCCGAGATAAGGAACTGGGCAGTGGGGTTGGCTGGTCACGAGGGGTCACAGTACCCTCTCGAAACTGTTACGAACTGTGACTGAGGAAACTATTGTCTCATTGCTGACCGCTGTTGTACTAGGACCGACGCTAAAAATAGGCTGCTATAGAAACTGCTTCTAACTCTGAACGCTATATAACGGCCCGTGGTTTGCAGTCGGGTCCTTGTCAAGACTCCCCAGTGTTGGATGAGGCTTGGACCCTTGCTCGAGCTGGCAATCAAGTTCCTTTGTGTTTGCATTATGGTGTGTGGACTTGGTCTCTCTGCAACGGGCGACCCGAAACTATTGCACAACAGGGTCGGGGGTATCCCCAGCCCTGTGGCATTTTTATCCTCAGCCTCTTACATTAACCACCTGTTGGCTTTTTTTTTTTTTTTTTTGCTTTTTGGGTCACACCTGGTGATGCTCAGGGGTTACTCCTGGCTCTGCACTCAGGAATCACTCCTGGTGGTGCTTGGGGGACCATATGGGATGCCGGGGATCAAACCCGGGTCGACCTCCTACCTCCTGTTAGGCAAATGCCCTCCCCACTGTGCTGTCGCTCTGGCCACGCCCCATTGGCTTATTGGGAGACTCCCCAACCCCCCAAAGAAGGGAAAAAGAAGGGACTCTTTTTTTTTTTTTTTGCTTTTTGTGTCACACCCAGCGATGCTCAGGGGTTACTCCTGGCTCTGCACTCAGGAATTACTCCTGGCGGTGCTCGGGGGACCATATGGGATGCTGGGAATTGAACCCCGGTCGGCCACATGCAAGGCAAACACCCTACCCGCTGTGCTATTGCTCCAGCCCCTCTCCTGTGAGGGAGTTGGTCCATCAGAGAAAGTGCTTTCACAGGATCTTTACTCCGAGACTAAAAAGATGAAAAGATGAAACTTACACTGGTAACATCTGCCAAATGAAATTCTTCTAGGTCAGAAGTAGGAGCAGAGCATTTCTTTGGTGGTAGGAAAAGGACAACAAGCTGAGATGGGGACAGAGATTCTTCCTGGGTTCCCCTGGGGGAATTGTCTGGCCTCAGGCTGGTGAGGGGCCCTGCAATAACGTTCTCACCCTGGCACAGAACCACAAAACACAGATGCTTCTCTTAGGCTGCCGTGTGCAAGGCCTGTGAATGACAGGATAAATAAGTAAATTGTTCTTGGCAGCGGAGAGGTGTCCTACTCCTCAAGGGCTTTGCTGCTCTTTTTTTTTTTTTTTGCTTTTTGGGTCACACCCAGTGATGCTCAGGGGTTACTCCTGATTTTGCACTCAGGAATTACTCCTGGCAGTACTTGGGGGACCATATGGGATGCCGGGGATCGAACCCGGGTCAGCCACGTGCAAGGCAAACTCCCTACCTGCTGTGCTATCGCTCCGGCCCCGGGCTTTGCTGCTCTTTTCATTGCAGCATTTTCTTCTCATTTTCTTGAGTTTCGGTCAGTTTCTTTCTGTGTCCATTGACCCAAACTCCTAGAGCAAAGCTGACGCCTATTAGGAGAGATGGCCCCTGAACAGATTGAGAAAGGTCTATGGAACCCTTGTGGGAAGGGATCCTACAGAAGGAACAGAGGGAATGAGGAGTCAGATAATTCTCTGCCCCCAGCCTTGACTGGTTTTCATAACAAAGTACTCAAGAGAGAAACTACTAATGGGCTGCACAGGATCAAATGGAGGTGAATCCCTGTCGATCCTTTTATCACTGCACTGTCGCACTGTCGTCCTGTTGTTCATCGATTTGCTCAAGGGGGCACCAGTAATGTCTCCATTGTGAGACTTGTTGTTACTGTTTTTGGCATATCGAATACGCCCCGGGTAGCTTGCCAGGCTCTGCCGTGTGGGTGGGATACTCTCGGCAGCTTGCCGGGCTCTCCGAGAGGGATGGAGGAATCAAACCCGGGTCAGCCACGTGCAAGACAAACACCCTACCCACTGTGCTATCGCTCCAGTCCATCCTTTTATCATTCCTTTTAAAGTATTTATTTTTTGTTGTTGTTTTGGGGTCACACCTGGAAATGTACTGGGGTTACTAGTGGCTCTGACCTCAGGAATTATGACTGGTGATACCCGGGGAGCCATATAGGATGCTGGGGACGGAACTGGGTTGGTCACCTGCCAGGCAAATGCCCTACCTGCTATAATGTGCTCTGGCCCCATTTTATTTTATTTCTATTATTGGGGTTTTGTTTTTTTGGCCCCATTTTGAAGCTATTTCTAATTTGATGGCTGAATTACATTGCTAAGCCATCTGGCAAATTTAAAGTGAAGGTGAAGAAAAAACTATGTTTTTGTAACTTGCCTTCTGTAGAAATCAGACTCTAGTTCTACAGAGGTTTGTTTCATTTTGTTTTGTTTTGCTTTTTTGGATCACACCCGGCGATGCACAGGGATTACTCCTGGACTTGCACTCAGGGATTACTCCTGGCGGTGCTCAGGGGGACCATATGGGACGTTGGGAATCGAACCCGGGTCGACCGTGTGCAAGGCAAATGCCCTATCCACTGTGCTATCACTCTGGCCTCTACAGAGTTTTTTTTTTTAACAAACATATTCTGTTTTTTTTTGGGGGGGTCACACCCAGCAATGCACAGGGATTACTCCTGGTTTTGCACTCAGGAATTACCCCTGGCGGTGCTCAGGGGACCATATGGGATGCTGGGAATCGAACCTGGGTCGGCCTAGTGCAAGGCAAACGCCCTACCTGCTGTGCTAAAACAAACATATTCTAATGCACTTGATTAAAATAGGGTTTAATGAACTTAACAGTCTGGTTTGTGCCCCCACCAGCAGGACCGTTCATTTTAAAGGGTATCTTTTCACTTGACATCTGTGTTTTTTATCTTAGCACCCTGCCACCTGAAATTCATCCAGGCAGCGGTTACAGGAAATCTCTAGAACCCCTCCTTCAATCAACTGCGCCTCTGCCCTTACTCCCAGTTGTCAACTGACCCCCCCCACCGAGCAGTGAATCATCCCTTTAAGAACCACATCCTTCCTCCCGCCAGAAGAAGTCAGAGAGATTTCTCTTTGTCCCCTTTTATATAACCCAAACCGCTGGTATGCAAGGTTTGCTGGAGCCCGAATGGCAGCCGGCAGATGAAATAGCGACATTCTCACAATCAAAGATAACCCTGCCCCCCAGTGCAGAGGACAGGACTTATGGCCCAGCTGGTGACAGGAAGCCACCAGGCTGCATTCCATGCTTCCTCACGTCTCAACCCCCTACAGGTAACAAGGTCGGACTAAACTCACCGGTTCCACTGGTTGTTGTTCCCTTTTCCCACCTGAGACAACTTAAAAGCCCCCTCAGTCTCTCCCAGGGCTGACTCTACCCACCCAGCCCCGCCCGAGGTTTCTAGAGTTCTGCCCAGGAGTGCTCCCCAATAAACTTCTGTTTCCTTCACTTTTACTTCTCTCTGACTGTGCTGGCTGAGGTCAGCGACCTACCACATATATTAGCAGGTGGGGGATGTTTGGGGTCACACTGGCCGTGCTCAGGGGTCCATGTGTGTTGCAAGGATTGAACCCCAGTCAGCAGCAGGCAAGGTAAATGTCTCAACTGCTGTTCCATCTCCTGGGCTTGAAAACTGAATGATAGCATGAGGGAGAAAGAGAGAGTTTGCTTTGCATACTGCAGGCGTAGGTTTGGTCCCTAGCCCTGCATGATCCTTTGAGCAGTGCCAGAGGAACTTGGGGCCTCGGGTCAGCCAGCTGGGAGGAGTCCCAGTAAATCCTGGGTGTGAGTTACCTCCAGTAAGGAAAGGGACCTGGTGGAGATAGGTCAAAGGGTTAAATCTTATGTAGGACCCCAGAGTTCAGATACCCCCAGTCTCCCCAAACCCTATGCTGGGAGTAATGCTTAGTATCCTAGCGTGTGACCCCCCCCCCAAAGAAAAAAGGCGCTTATTGCCTATCTAACCTAATACACATATTTTTTTTTGGCTTTCTTGGGTCACACCTGGCTCTGCACTCAGGAATCACCCCTGCTGGTGTTCAGGGGACCATATGGGATGCTGGGAATCGAACTGGGTCTGCTGCATGCAAGGCAAACGCCCTACCTGCTGTGCTATCGCTCCAGCCCCCTAACCTAATACACATTTATCCTACTACTTGAGGTGTGGAGAAGAAAATCTTTTTCCTCTTCCAATATGAGTCAGTAACTGGGGGTGAGGGGTTGCTGATTGAACGATAAGGCAAGACAAGATTTCCATGTTGGGACCAGGCCTCCCAGTGAGAGGAAATTCCTGGGACAGTCCCACATGACTCTATGTGGCCACCTAGCTTAGGCACGCAGGGGCTACTTTGGCTCTGTGCCCAGGGAAACCGACTCCGTGTTGGGACTTGAATATAACAGGGACCGGCAGCCAAAGGCTAGGTGTGTTTCTTACCCTTTGTACTCTCTGGCCCCAAATATATATGCTCCCTAACATATATAGGCTCTTTTGGTCACACCGGGCGATGCACAGGGCTTTGCACTCAGGAATTTCTCCTGGCAGTGCTCAGGGTACCAACCCGGGTTGGCCAAGTGCAAGGCAAATGCCCTACCCGCTGTACTATGGCTCCAGGCCCCCAACTTTGCATATCTTTTGTTTGTTTCGGTAATGCTCAGGACTTTCTCCTGGCTCTGCGCTCCTTAGAGTCTGCATAAACATTTAGGAACATTGTGACTTTGCTGGGAATGGAATCCGGGTTGGTTGCAGGCAAGCGAGGTTAAGTGCTTCCACACCCCCTCCCCCTCCCTCCCCTGCCGCTCCTCCCACTCTCTCTTCAACCCCCAACGTGTATAGTTCTTTTTTTTTTTTTTTTTTTTTTTTTTTACTGTAGGAGTACTGGGCATGAACTCCACTGTATAATTCTTTAGTTTTTTTTTTTTTCTTTTTGGGTCACACCCGGCTATGCACAGGGGTCACTCCTGGCTCTGCACTCAGGAATTACCTCTGGCGGTGCTCGGGGGACGCTATGGGATGCTGGGAATCGAACCCAGGTCGGCCGCATGCAAGGCCAACGCCCTACCCGCTGTGCTATCGCTCCAGCCCCTCCACTGTATAATCGCAGGGAGAAGGTGGAAGGTTTTGGGATGCTCCAGGCAGTTAGCTGTCAGTCTCCAGTCCCCGCTGATTTTCCAGGAAACGGTTTGGAAGGCGGGTCGTGGCAGCTGCGCCGAGGGGGGTCCTGCTTGGGGTCAAACGAACGGAAATTCTGTTGCACATTTCTGTATCTTCCGTAGCGCAAATCAGTTTACTCTGAAATCACCCTCGGAGGTCAGGGAACGTAGCTCAGTGGTCGGGGTCCCATTTCGGCATCCCTCGCCCCCAAACCTACGTCCAAACTCGGTGGGCGGGGGAGGGGGAGGGCGTGCAACTTGGTTCCCGTTTTGGGGGGCGTTTAGTTTCCCTGGTCAGGCGTTTGTGGCCGTTTTGGGCAACAGTTTCAAAGTTGTTTCTTGGCCGGAGAGAGAGCACCGCGCGAGAGGGCGGGGAGAGGGCAGGAGGGGGCGGCTGAAGCCGGCCCGGTTCCCGGGGCGTCGTGGGAGCCAACGCGCCCCGGATCGCGAGCTGGGCCCGGGGGGCCCGCGCGGGCAGCGGCGGCGGGCGCGGCGCGCGGCGCTTTCCCAGGGCTGGGCGGGGTGCAGGAGGGCGCGCTCCTCCAGGGGGCCCCCCGAGACGCACGCCCGGCCCCGCCCCCGGGCTCCAGTAGAAAGTCGCCGGCGCGCCCGGGGCTCGCGCTCAGTTTCTGTTCCGTGCGGAGGGAGCGGGGAAAACGAAAGCGCTGGCGGGGCGGGCGGGGCCGGGTCCCCGGCGGGCCGGGCCGGGCCGGGCCGAAGGACGCGCCGACGGACGCGCCATGGCCGACGCCGAGGTGTGCTCGTTCCTCACCAAGGTGCTGTGCGCGCACGGCGGCCGCCTGGCCGTGCAGCAGCTGCTCCGCGACGTGCGTCTGGCCGAGGCGCAGCTCGTGCAGGTGCTGGAGGCGGCGGGGCCCGAGCGCTTCGTGCTGCTGGACGCGGGCGAGCCGGACGGCGTCACCCGCTACGTGGTGGCCGCGACGCGCGTCCGCGTCTGCCGTCGGAAGACCTGCCAGCGGCCCTGCGGGCACCTGCACCTCTGCAAGCTCAACCTGCTGCACCGCTGCCGCTACTCGGAGCGGTGAGTGCGTGGGGGAGGGGGGGAGCGGTGGGGGGAGGGGAGGGGGCCGGGAGCGACCCCACCCGGAGCGCCCCACCCCACCTTCAGCCGTGCGCTTGGCGCGCTGCAGCCCTGGCAGCTTCTTCCCCTAACCTCGAAGCCTCCCCGGGGAACCCGCGGGGACAGGCCAGGGCCTAGCGGAGCTGGCGGCAGGGGCTGGTGGGGGAGGGAGGGGGTGGAGGGGGCGTTTGCGGAAAACGCGCAGTTCTGCGCCGCCCGGAGCCGCCCCGCCGTCTGTCCGCGCGTCGCGGCGGTGCCCGCGCCCGGGAGTCGGAACCGTGCCGTGACCCTCCCGCGCGCGCCGCCTCCTTCCCTGGGGGTCGCTTTTCTGCTCCCTGAAGCAGCCCGGCCCAGGGCCACCTCGAAGTGGCCCACGAGATTGAGACCCTCGCCCAGGGCTCCCCGCTCTGGCCACATGGGCTTGTTTCTGCCTTTCCTCCTTCCTTCCCCTCCGCCCGCTGCCCGTCGCTTCCCCTTTCCCCTTCCTCCCTTCCTTCTTCCTTCCTTCCCCTCTCTCCCTCCTTCCATCCCTCCCTCCCTCCCTTTCTCCCTTCCTTCCCTTCCTTCCCTCCTTACCTTTCCCTTCCTTTCTTTACTTCCTTCCCCCTCCCTTTCTTTTCTTCCTCTCTCTCTCCCTCCTTCCCTCTCCTTCACCCTCCCTCCCTCCCTTCCTGATAAAATGCGTCCTGAGGTTTGGGTTAAGTCTTTGGATCCATCTTCCAAGTCTCTGCCTGAGCCTTAAGACACCCACCCAGGTTCCCCGTCCTGTCCGGTCCTGTCCGTGTCCACGAAGATGGCTTCCATATGGGAATTAATGAACTAGGGCCTCCTGCCAACAACCTCAGACTCATCTTCCTGCAGCTCTGGACTCCCCAACCCCCACTTTCAGCCACAGTCCGTCCCCAAGTCACCCTTTTCTTTCTTTCCTCCTTTTTTTTTCTTTTGCATTTTGGGTCACACCCCGCAATGCACAGGGGTCACTCCTGGCTCTGCACTCGGGAATTACCCCTGGGGGTACTCGGGGAACCATATGGGATGCTAGGAATCGAACCCAGGTCGGCAGCGTGCAAGGCAAACGCCCTATCTGCTATGCTATCGCTCCAGCCCTTCCTTCCTTCCTTCCTTCCTTCCTTCCTTCCTTCCTTCCTTCCTTCCTTCCTTCCTTCCTTCCTTCCTTCCTTCCTTCCTTCCTTTCTCTTTCTTTCTTTCTTTCTTTCTTTCTTTCTTTCTTTCTTTCTTTCTTTCTTTCTTTCTTTCTTTCTTTCTTCTTCTCTCTCTTTCTTTCTTTCTTTCTTTCTTTCTTTCTTTCTTTCTTTCTTTCTTTCTTTCTTTCTTTCTTTCTCTCTCTTTCTTTCTTTGTCTATTTATATATTTAAACAATAATAAAGTTTTATACTTGCAGTGCTGCCCCACGCTACCTCCGGACTGTCAGTGTTCCTCTCCTGTTACCCATAGCCCCTTCCCTCACACCTGCGCCCTCTACCAGCTAGTACCCCAAGATCACAGTTCCCTCGGCCAGGTCCTGCACCCCCAAGTCCTTGTATTGAAATCTCCTCTCCCCTTCGGAGTCCTTCCCATTTCCACTTTTTATTTTTTTGCCACACCCAGAGGTTCTCAGGGCTTAATCCTGACTCTGTGCTCAGGATCACTTGCTCTGGAGGGTGGGTGGAGGGAGCGCATGCAGGACCAACGCCCCCCTACCTTCTTACCTTCTGTACTCTCTCTCCTGCATCCCTCTCCCTCTTGAAGGAACGTGTTGTTGAAGTTTTGGACGAATCTCTTTGAGCTTAGTCTTTCTCCACATTCTGACTTCCACTTCTGGAAGTCCACTTCCACAGCCCCCCCACCCCCGCCCCCCTTTAAAAACTTGAGAAGGAGCAGTGAAAACCCAAGAAAAATACCCTAGAGGCAGAAGAGATAGTACAGCAGGTAAGGTGCTTGCCCGGCCAGGCGTGATTCCTGCGCCCGGAGTCACGAGTCAGCCCTCCTGAGCATGCCGAGTGTGGCTGGAAACCTAACCCAGACAGACGTGAGTGGTGTGTGACCAGGGCCTCACACAGGCGGGCAGGTGCTTGAGGCACATTCTTGGCCCTCCTGAGACATGTGATCCTGTAGAAAACTTAGTGTTTTTTCGGTTTTGTTTTGGGGCCACTCCCAGCGATGCTCAGAGGTTCCTCCTGGCTCTGCACTCAGGAATCACACCCGGTGGTGTTCAGGGGACCATATGGGGGTGCCGGGGATCGAACCCAGGTTGACCTCATGCAGGGCAAGGGCTCTATCCGCTCTACTCCAGCACTACCCGCTCTGCTCCAGTGCCCAAACACCATATTTTCATTTGGTTTGGTTTTTGGGGACGACACCCAGAGATGTTCAAGGCGTGTTCCTGGCCCTGCGCTTAGGGAAAACTTCTGGCGGTAATCAGGGGACCATATCAGGGCGCCGGGGATCGAACCTGGGTGGGTCTCATGCAAGATAAACACCTTCCTGTTGTATTATCTCTCTACCCACAGAAAAAACTTAAGATGGGTCATTACCCCACGTGAGTATAATTAAGCATGCAAAAGACTTGGTTGATGTGGATAAGGAAGATGACATATTTCTTTTAAAATGTTTAAAGCAACACAGATTTTTTTTTTCTCCCAAAGTGCTTTTATTTGTTCCATTATTAAGAAATTGTACGGAGTAAGTTGTGAGGCAACAGTGAGAGCGTTTGTAAATAGCAGAAATTCTGGGCATTGAGGAAGGCGGCTACGCTAAGTCACAGAGGCCGGTGGAATGAGGAAGGAGGGGAGAGGGAAGGATAGTAAAGGAAGGAACATTCTAGCACCGTGCCAATTCAGTAAGTAGGAGGATCTGCTTTCTTTTTTGCTGTTCGGTTATGAAACATTCTTTTGGTTTCTAGAACATGTGATCTGTGAGGGACCAATGTGACTGGTGGATGGTCGTTGGGATTTTGGTGGGGATTAAAAAGCATGCTTCTTGTTTAATTTTGCACTGTAGATTTATATATATATGTACATATATATATATATATATATATTTGCTTTTTATATATATATGTACATATATATATATATATATATATATATATATATATATATATATATTTTTGCTTTTTGTGGTCACAACCAGCAAAGCACAGGGGTTACTCCTGGCTTCACACTCAGGAATTACTCCCGGTGGTGCTCGGGGGACCATATAGGATGCTGGGGATCGAACCCGGGTCGGCCGCGTGCAAGGCAAACGCCCTCCCCGCTGTGCTATCACTCCAGCCCACTGTAGATATTTTTGATACACACTAAAGTTGGCAAAGAATGATCACCCCCTATGTGCCATCATGCTAGTAAGCCGTGTTTGACAGGTGGTCAGAGAGTCCAAAGGTCCGTCCAGAGGCCAAGGCTCTGCATATCGTCCCCCGAGCACTGCCAGGTGTCGTCAAAAAAAAAAAAAAAGGCAGGGTTTCAAAAAAAATAAAAGGCAGGGTTTCAGTTTTGTTTTCGTTTCTCCCTTCTCCATTTTGCTCTAATTTCAATGTGTTCCTTTGTTAATTTTTTTGCGAGGGGGCATTCCTGGCTCAGGGGCTGCCCGCACCACCTTGGTACTCAGGGGTTACTCCTGGCAGTCACGTGGCAGGCCTGGGCCCGGCCTCCTGCACGCGAAGCCTGACCAGAAGGCCGTTTGAGCGTTGGCCCTGGCCCCAATGTGTTCCTTTATTTTATTTATGCGTCTGTGCGGGTTATCTTTAGTTTATCTGGGCCACACTGCCGATGCGAGGGGTTCCTCCTGGCCCTGCACTCAGGAATTACTCCTGGTGGTGCTCAGGGCACTCCGGCAAGGTCTGACCCTTGTACCACAGCCTCCGTTGGGTGGGTCCGAGTAGGTGGTCCACGGCAGCAGGGGGCAGGGGACCAGGCCTGACCTTTCTGCCATGGCCCAGCACAGACTTCCCGGGTTGTTAACAAAGCACACTCGTCACACTAGAAAGACAGAAGAAATTTCATTTATTTATTTATTTATTGCTTTTTGGGTCATACCCGGCGATGCACAGGGGTCACTCCTGGCTCATGCACTCAGGAATCACCCCTGGTGGTTGTCAGGGGACCATATGGGATGCTGGGAATCGAACCCGGGTCGACCGCGTGCAAGGCAAATGCCCTACCCGCTGTGCTATCACTCCAGCCCCCAGAAGAAATTTTAACGAATGCTATTTTATTTTTTTAATTGGATGATTCCTTATTCACATAAACCATTTTTTTCGGGTATACAACGTAATTTAATATCTGCAACACGATCACACAAGTTAACATTCACTAACCTGTCACTGTACCACCGTCATCCCGTTGTTCATCGATTTACTCGAGCGGGCGCCAGTAACGTCTCCATTTCTCCCAGCCCTGAGATTGTAGCAGCCACTCCTTACTCGTCTTTCCCAACGATTGGAGGCTCTTTCAGGGTCAGGGGAATGAGACTTGTGATTGTTACTGTTTTGGCATATCCAATACGCCAGGGGGAGCTTGCCAGGCTCTACCGTGCTTGCCAGGCTCTCCGAGAGGCATATATATATATATGTATATATATATATATATATATATATATATATATATACACTTTCCTCTACGATTTTATGGAAGATGGGAAGATGGGTAGGGAGTGTCTTATGATGTTCACTCATGCGTGAGGCTCGGACCAAGCAGACTGGAGCATGGAGGCGGTTGGGTAGTGGAGGTCAGCTGCCGGGGCTGGGTCCCTTGGGGCAGGGAGGGCTCTCACCCGCAGCCCTCTGGGACACCCCAAGTGGAAACAGCCTCTGGTGTGGAGTCCGGTGGCATGGTTATGGGAGCCTCATTTGTGTTCCCTTCCAGGAGAAGTAGCCGTGAGTTCTGGAGGGTGGCCGATGAGAAAATTATCTGGCGTCAGCAGGCGGTGGCTTATGGTTGTGACCCCTATCACTACCATATAGTCACTGTCACTGTCATCCCGTTGCTCATCGATTTGTTCGAGCGGGCACCAGTAACATCTCTCATTGAGAGACTTATTGTTACTGTTTTTGGCATATCCAATATACCACAAGTAGCTTGCCAGGCTCTGCCGTGCGGGCTCCATACTCTCGGTAGCTTGCCGGGCTCTCCGAGAGGGGTGGAGAAATTAAACACGGGTCGGCCACATGAAAGTCAAAAGCCCAGCCGCTGTGCTATCGCTCCAGTTCCCCCCCCCCACACACACACATATAAAGTAATTAAAAAAAACACCCCATTTTTGTCGGTTTGACTTTTGGGGCCACACCTCCATGTTCAGAGCTTATTCCTGGCTCTGTGCTCTGGGGTCATTCCTGGTGGTGCTCAGGAATTCCGTGCAGGGGTGGGCCGCCATGCCGGGCTAGAGCCTTCACTCCCATCCCATCAGCCACTGTGTCACCACACTCACATTATTTGCAAGTGTGTTCTATTTTTGAGGATTCTGGGAATGTTTCAATATAATGGCTCAATGAATCCAATGGTGGTTTCTACGTTGGTTTCACTCTGAATGCTTTTTCTAGGATGTTCGATTCAATTGCGCTTAAATGTTGAGGTACTTGGTACATGGGTTGCCATTTTGGTTTTGTTTTTGGGGCCACACCCAGTGGCGCGCAGAAACTACTTCCAGCTCAGTGCTCAGAGGTCGCTTTGGGGAGCGTCAGGGGCCCGAGCAGTGCCAGAGGCTGAACAGTCTTGCTCTTGCCAGCTTCCGGTGTGCAATAAAGTCAGCAGTCATCAATAATAATTCTCAGTTGTGCAACTTCATCTCCGTGGAGTTTCAGAACATTTCGTCACCCTCCAAAGTAACCCCACGCCCACTGCTGTCACCCCACATTCTCTGCTCTCCCGCCCCCACCCCACCCACCCCGGCAACCTCTGATCCTTGGGCCCCACGGGGCCCCATTCTCAGCTCATTCCTACCCGTAGCATCTGGGCGTTTTTCCTCGTGGCGGCTGGCTTGCTCCCTGGGCCAGGAGCTCAGGGTTTCACACGGGAAGGCTGCCTGTCACCCAGCAGGGATGTCCCTGGAATCCCCTCCCATGCCCGACTCCGCTCTGCCCCTGAGTCTGTGTCAGCTTCGGGGCCCAGACCCTGCTCCTCGGGTGACGTCATGGCACTCAGGGGTGTCCCCTCATCCTCACTTGGGGACACAGTTTTGGTTAGAGTTGCTGCATGTTTATCTGTGTGTGTGTCCTGTTAGGCTGCAGGGATTGCCACCGATCTATGTGGGGTCCCTGTTTATCTGGGTGGGACGCACCGTGGCGATGTGTGTGATCACGGGGCAACTAGGGAACCCTCTGGCTGCCTGCGTTCGGTGGTCTCGCGCCGCTTTCCCACCCAGGATGGCTGATGCCTTGGGCAGACGAAGGAGGAGACGAGGGCCAGGCTGGTTGGTGATCAGTTGCCGTTTATTCCATTTTCCCCACGCCCTGTTCCAGTTTTCCTAAGCTCCCATTTCTGTATCCTCCTGTCCCCCTGGGGCAGCCTTCTGTCCCCAACTCCCCCTCATTGGGGGTAGCAGAATCAACATATCAAAGCTCTTCCTGATCACCGATCAGGCTCCTGGCTTGAATACCACCTAAGGGTGTTTCTTCTCTCCTTAGTCCAATAACTTAATTAACATCTTAATTTCACTTCTTAATATTAATTTGTATGGACACAGTAAGAGATACACTGAACTACATTGTAGGGTGGCTCTCCTGGGGACATCTTGCTGTAGATCTCAGACTACAGTGCTCAGGCCAGATTAGTCTTTCCTAACCCTAGCAGGGTCTTAATCCAGCTGTTTCTTTTTATTTTTTTCTTTTTATTTTTTTTTGCTTTTTGGGTCACACCCGGCAATGCACAGGGGTCACTCCTGGCTCATGCACTCAGGAATTACTCCTGGCGGTGCTCGGGGGACCATATGGGATGCTGGGATTCGAACCCGGGTCAGCCGCGTGCAAGGCAAACGCCCTACCCGCTACTCCAGCCCCAGCTGTTTCTTTTTAGATCATGACAGAATTTGTCCATGATCATGCTCTTAACTTACAATGAAGTATTATGGCACTTTGGCTTGGCCCATTTCGATGCCAGGGTAGCTCACAGCTTGCCCTGGGTCCATCCAGTCCCTCGTTGGGCCCCCAGCCTTTGGGGTGCTAGGAACTAAGAGCAACTGAGGATTATGTGGAGAGAACAGATGCCCAGGAATGAGTATCACTCAGAGTCAATCAACTCCCAAGTTACAAAAGCACTAATGTCTTCCTGTGTCTATACAAAAAGGACTTTGCTCTGAATTAACTATGTTAAGGACTTGAGGAGAAGAGAAAAGCAATATTTACAAGTTAACAAAGTTAGGAGATAAGGGTTGGGGAAGCAGAGCACAAAGAAAGAGGCTACAAATAAACACAGGAATGGGAGCACTGTGATGGGAGTAACCCAATAAGCCTACGCTTCTGGTGGCAAGGCAGAAAGGACAAACCAATGTTATCCTACAGCGATGCCTGTGTGGTGCTTGGGGGGGACCCTGTGGAGCTGGGGGATGCATGTTGGGAGGGGAGGTGTCACTGGTGAACATTCTCGGGGAGGGGCCTGGGGTTACACCTCCTGGTCTCCAGGATGTGGCAAAAGCCGCAGGTCCCTTGATTGCCCTCCCCCCGCCTCTGTCTTCGCTCATCCTCGCTCGGGATGTTCTCTGAGCACTGCCTCCAGACTTGGCTGCACAGTGGCGTCTCCTGAGGAATCCTAAAAGAGAAAGTCACTGTATCACTGTCATCCCGCTGTTCGTTGATGTGCTCGAGCGGGCGCCAGTGACGTCTTCATTTGTCCCTGCCACTTGCTGGTGTAGCCCGGTGGCGTCTGCTCGCTCCAGGGACACCAAGAGCACTTTGTCATTACTGTTTTTGGCATATCAAATACATAGATAGCTTGCTCTGCCAAAAAAGAGAAATTTAAAAAAAACAAAAGCTACTATGGGGCGGGGGCAGCATACCTCCCGCGGGCTGCGCTCTGCCGCCAGCCTCCTGGACTCCTCCGGCCTTGCCCTTGGCCTTGGGCAGCAGCTCTGGGGCCTGGCACAGGCTCTTCTCCCCACCCTCTCTCTCCCTCTGCACGAGGCCGCCCCTGCTGCCCTGCCCCCGCCTCCTGACTGTCCCCTTCCTGCCTGGGCTTCTCGGTCCAGCCACCCCCCTAGCCGCAGTCTCATGGCAATTCATTTTTTTAATTCATTTTAAAATTAAATACATATTTAATTAAATATATTAAATATATAAGTAATATATGAGCCAATATATAATTTAATACATATTGATTACATATATATTTAAAAATATATATATATTGTTTTTGAGCCACACCTGGTGTTGCTCAGGGGTTACTCCTGGCTGTGTGCTCAGGAATCACTGCTGGCAGGGTCAGGGGTAACCTATAGGATATCTCGGATCGAACTTGGTCGACCACATGCAAGGCAAGCACCTTACCCGCTGTATTCTCTCTCTGGCCCTCACGGGGTATTTTAATCTTGAAGAACGGAAGTAGAGATGTAGAAATGTACAAAGTACAAATAATATGCTTAAATTTTGAAATTTCATTTATTTATTTATTTATTTATTTATTGCTTTTGGGGTCACACCCGGCAATGCACAGGGGTCATTCCTGGCTCTGCACTCAGGAATGACCCCTGGCGGTGCTCAGGGCACCCTATGGGATGCTGGGATTCGAACCCGGGTCCACCGCATGCAAGGCAAACGCCCTACCCACTGTGCTATTGCTCCAGCCCCTCATTTAATAAATTTAATAAATCGATTTATTTATTAAAATAAATTTAATTTTAGTAATTTATTTTATTTATTAATAAATAAATATTTTTATAAAAATAAATAATTATTATTTATTAGTAACAAAATAAATTTAATAAATTGATTTATTTATTAAAATAAATCAATTTAATTGATTTATTTTTATCTATTTTTTGCCCACACTCAGGGCTCACTCCTGACTCTGCTCAGGGATCGCTTCCGGTAGGGATCGGGGGGCGTGTGGGAGGCGGGGGTCAAGCCCGGGTCCTCTGTGTGCAGGGCGAGTCCCCGCCGTCCTGTCTCTCGGGCCACACGTGGCTTCAGGATGCTGCTTCCTTAGGCTTGTTTCCATTCTTGTGTGTTTATCTCGTGGGTTTCTTGCCACCTGGCTCCTATCACAGGGCCAGAGCGGGGCATTTCCTATGTTCCATATCATTTCTTTGTTTTCAGGCAAAGTATCTCCCCCTCTCCGCCTCCCCCTCCCTCCCTGCCCCAGAGATTAGGGCGCAGAAGCGGTGAGGGGGAGAGGGGAAGGTATCTTTGGAGAAGCAGTGAGGGGGAGAGGGGAAGGTATCTTTGGATACGACGTACTGTCTGAAGCAGGCCCGGCCCTATCTGGCGCTCGGCGGGCGTGGAAGCCCAGTGCTGACTCACTACTGATTGGAGAAGCGTGGAAGGGCGAGGTTCACATCTGGTTCACATACAAACTCTACCGTATTTAATTAATTTTTTTTTTTAAGTTCTGGGACCACACCTGATGATACTCAGAGGTTACTCCTGGCTCAGGACTTGATCCTCGTGACTCGAGGGACTGTATGGCATGTTGAGGAACTGAACCCGGGTCGGCTGCGTGCAAGGCAGACTCCCTACCCGCTTCTCTCTCTCTCTTTGGCCCCAGCTTGATTTAATTTTTTTTTTTTTTTTTTTGCTTTTTGGGTCACACCCGGTGATGCATAGGGGTTTCTCCTGGCTCATGCACTCAGGAATTACTCCCTGCGGTGCTCGGGGGACCATATGGGATGCTGGGAATCGAACCCGGGTCGGCAGCGTGCAAGGCAAATGCTCTACCCACTGTGCTATCTCTCCAGCCCCCTATTTAATTTTTTAAAAATGGTTTTTCTGGGGGCCACAGTGATAGTACAGTGGGTAGAGTGCTTGCCTTTCAGGAGGCTGACGCAGATTTGATCCCGAGACACCTCCCCTGCGCCCTGCCAGGAGTGATCCCTGAGCACAGAGCCAGGAGTAAGCCCGCCTTGAGGACCCTGGATGTGTCCCTAAAACAAAACAAGCACAGACACACACACAAAAGGATTTTGTTATGTTTTGTTTGGGGGCCACACCCAAGGGTGCTCAGGGCCTACTCCTGACTTTGTGTACAGGATTCACTCTTGGCAGTGCTTGGGGAACCAGATGGGATGTGGGGGATCGAACTCATGTACAAGGCAAGTGCACTACCCACTGTTCTACCTTTCTGGCCCCTGAAGAAAAGAGCTTTTCCTTGGGTTTTAGGCTACACCTGGCAGTGCTCGGGGATAACTCCTATTTGTGGTCTGGTTCTTATATAGTCCCAGGGATCAAACCAGGATTGGTCGCGCCCATGGCCCTCCTCGCCGTGACCCTCATACTATCTCTCTGCTCCTATTCACTGATATTTTTTATTCAATTTAATGAAAATTGAAAAGCTCTCCATGGCATATTCGATATGCCAAATACAGTAGCAATGATGGGTCTCATTCCCCTTACCCTGAAAGAGCCTCCAATGCGGCACTGCTGGGAAGAACGAGTAAAGAGAGGCTGCTAAAATCTCAGGGCTAGGATGAATGGAGACGTTACTGGTGCCCACTTGAGCAAATCAATGATTAACGGGATGACAGTGATACAGTGATACAGTGAATGAAAATTTAGGGAGGGGACTTCCCAAGAGGTAGTCAGGAGGTCTGGGGACGCCACCTGTGATTCAGACCACCTGGGCCTGCAATTCAGCGTGAGGGTCGGGGATGCGATGCTAACTGGCCACCTTGGGACCACCCCAGAGGTGCTGGAGGACTGCAGGACAGTGCTCAGAGGACTGCTTAGTGCCAAGGAATTAAACTGGTCAGCCTTTGGGGCTGGAGCGATAGCACAGCGGGTAGGGCGTTTGCCTTGCACGCGGCCAACCCGGGTTCGATTCCCAGCATCCCATATGGTCCCGTGAGCACCGCCAGGGGTGATTCCTGAGTGCAGAGCCAGGAGTAACCCCTGTGCATCGCCGGGTGTGACCTCCCCCAAAAAAGCAAATAAATAAATAAATAAACTGGTCGGCCTTGGCCTGGAGTGATAGTCCAGTGGGGAGGGTGTCTGCCTTGCACACGACCCACCCGGGTTCGATCCCGGGCATCCCCAGGAGTGATTCCTGACTGCAGAGCCAGGAGTAAGCCCTGAGTACTGCCCGATGTGGCCCCAAAGCCAAAACAAACACGCAAACAAAGACACCCCACGAAACTAGAGCAAACAAACCGGGTCAGCCTCTGTTCGCCTGGCCCCTGAGCTGCCTGCTTTGCTCCAGGCCAGCCCCGAGGCACCTAGGTTAGACTCAGAGCAGCTGGGTCGCCCCCACCTCCACCCTGCCCCAGTCCCTACTGTCTCAGCCCTGCCCAGCGTGTGCGGAGTCCGAACGAGAACAGCCCCCAGGCCTGCCCATCTGGCCGGACTGGGGCGGAGATTTACTGCGGATTCCAGTAACTCGTGTTCCCTGGCTGGAGGGGAAAAGCCAGGCGGACATTTGCTTGCTGCCCTTTGGCCTGAGATTCCTG
Source organism: Sorex araneus (assembly GCF_027595985.1). NCBI lineage: Eukaryota > Metazoa > Chordata > Mammalia > Eulipotyphla > Soricidae > Sorex > Sorex araneus. The sequence goes on along the minus strand of NC_073302.1, from coordinate 437,037,408 downwards.
GGACAGAGACAGTTCCTGCCTTTTCCAAGGCCATCTTGGCTTTTTTCAAAAGAGGAGTTATCTCCACTCCTGCTGTTTGAAGTTATCTCCCCGCAGCCCCCCCCCCCCCGTCCTCCCTCCCACCCGCCCTTCCTGACGGTTTGCAGGCTGGGTTTGCCCTCACTCCCTCGCTCGCTCACTGGCCAGTGCCGGGGACAGCCAGCAGCCTCTGAGGCCCCCTTGTCCTGTGTCCAGGGGACAACCTTGAGCTTCCAAACGCCAAGTGCTCGCTCTGACCCAGCCTTGCCCCAGTGGGTGGGAGTCAGGAAGCAAATTCTTGGCCTCCCCCGCCCCCGCACGGCCTTGAGTTCTCACCCTTCACCGCCCAGCACAGTGAGTGCTTTTCAGCCTTCTCCACGCACGCACGCACCCATGCATGCACGCACGCGTGGTGGAGCCACCAGGACGCAAAACCCCATGGGAACTTAGAGGATGGGGCGTCTGAGAAGTGTTGGAGTGTCACTCCGGAAATCCAGGAGGGCAGCTGGAATCCGGACCCCCAGGGGTGGGCCTTGAGTGGCAGGGTGTCCACCAGCTAGACCAGCAGCCCGGCATTTATTAGAAGGGCAGGAGCAGTAGCACAGAGGGGAGGGCACTTGCCTTGCAGCTGACCTGGGTTCGGTCCCTGACACCACGTGTGGTCCCCGGAGTCCCACCAGGAGTGGATTCCTGAGCACAAAGCCAGGAGTAACCCCAGAGCACTGCCTTGGGGAGCCTTTCACAGTGTTCCAGGGCTTATTTATTTATTTATTTTTAAAATTTTCTGAGCTACACCCAGCAGTGCTTGAGGCTTAGTTCTGACTTTCTTTTTTTTTTTTCTTTTTGGGTCACACCCAGCGATGCTCAGGGGTCACTCCTGGCTCTGCACTCAGGAATTGCCCCTGGCCGTGCCACATGGGATGGGACCACAAGGGATGCTGGGAATCTAACCCGGGTGGGCCGCGTGCAAGGCAAACGCCCTCCCCGCTGTGCTATTGCTCCAGCCCCTAGTTCTGACGTTTTGATCAGGGATCATTACTGATGGTGCTTGGGGGACCCTATGGAATGCCGGGATTGAACCAGGGTAGACTGTGCAAGGCAAACGCCCCACCTGTTGCACTATCGCTCTTCTGCCCCCCCCCCGCTTCCACTTATCTTTTTTTTAATATATTCTGGTTTTGAACTCCGGGCTTCACACTTATGAGGCAAATAATGCTTTTTTTGCTGAGCCACATCCCAAGTATATGCTTTAAACAGGACCGACCTGCCTCAATTTTCTAAGGATGCACACAAGGACTGGAGATACAATACAGCAGCTATGGCGTTTGCCTTGTACGCAGTTGACCTTGATTCAATTCCTGACACCACATATGGTCCCCTGAGAAACCGCCTGGGTCATTTCTGAGCACAGAGCCAGGAGTAACCCCGGAGCACTGCTTGGTGTGGACCCAAACCCCCCAAAACAAGAACAGAAAACACAGGGCGCAGCATCGACCTTCCCTGCCTCCACTCCCTGGGTGATTGCTTCCTTCTCCACGAGCTGGTTTGTCGCTCGTTTCCGCCCTGCTGGTCTCTGCGTGTACCGTAGTCACCAAACCCGCCACCTGAGTTCCTGGGGGGGTGAAGCTCTGACGCTTGTTCTGTTTCCTTCCAGGAATTTATGCAAATATTCTCACGATATTTTCTCAGAAGATAACCTAAATGTCCTGAGCGCACATGGGCTGTCGGGACTTAACGAAGAGGAACTGACAGTGCTCCTCCTCCAGAATGACCCCTTCTTTCTACCTGAGGTCAGTGCTGGGTGCTTCAGAGGCCAGCGGGTGTGGCATCTCGAGTGACCCCCACCCCCAACACCCAGTCAGCATCAGGACCCCCCCGGCTCAGCTGGCATGGAAGGCAGCCATTTCCCTCCTCTTTGAGTCTTTTTTTTTTCTTTTTGGGTCACACCCGGCAATGCACAGGAGTTACTCCTGGCTCTGCACTCAGGAATTACTCCTGGCGGTGCTCGGGGGACCATATGAAATGCTGGGAATCGAACCCAGGTCGACCGCGTGCAAGGCAAATGCTCTACCGGCTGTGCTATTGTTCCAGCCCCTTGAGTCTTTTAAAGAGTTGGAATTAGGAATTCCTCTGCCTATGCCAAAAACAGTAACAACAAGTCTCACAGTGAAGACGTTACTGGTGCCCACTCAAGCAAGTCAAGGATGACAGTGATACAGTGATACTGTGATACAGGTGGCTATTTGGGCAAGTGTGAGCTAAAGATATGGTAGTAGGACTTGGTGGGTCTGGAGAGGAAATCTGGAAACTTGCTGGGTGTATTGGTTTGGGGATACAGGCCATGCTATGGTCATAGAAGCCTCAAAACATTTGTTTTGGTTTCGTTTGGTTTTGGGGCCCCGCCTGGCTGTGCTCAGGGCTTACTCCTGGCTCTGTGCTCGGGGACACTCCTGGGGGGAGGGGGAGCATAGGTGATACTGGCGATTGAACCCGGCCTGACTGTGTTCGAGCAAGTTCCCTACCTGCCATACCATCTCTCCAGCCCCCAGTAAAATGTAAATTCAGTCCTCAGTCTCTTGGTAAGCCCAGACTGGATTGCCACCTATTGTATGAATAAAGTTTTATTGGAACACAGCCACGCCCGTTCACGTGCCTGTTGTCAGCTGCTGCTTTCTCCATGTGATGGGGAAATTGAATAGTTGCAACTGAGACCAAATACTTGCCAAGCCCAACAGATTTACTCGTAACTAGAATATCCGTATTGCTTTCTTTTTACTGAGGGAGGGTTGGGACACACTTGACGATGATGTTCAGGGGTTACTGTTGACTCTGCTCTCAGGAGTGACCCCTGGCAGTCCCAGGGAACCGTATGGGGTGCCAGGAAGCAAACTTAGTCAGCCTGGTGCCAGACAAGCACCTTACCCACTGCACCATCTCTCTGATGCCCAAGTATATTTATTCTCAACTGGAATATGTTTATCCTTTTTTCTTTTCTTTTTCTTTTTGGGTCATACCCAGCAATGCTCAGGGGTTACTCCCGGCTCTGCACTCAGGAATTAACTCCTGGCGGTACCTGGGGGACCATATGGCACAGGGACTCTGTGGCAGATCAGCTGTTGTCTTACACCTGTAAAACTGTTACTATTTAATTTAATTTAATTTTTTTGCTTTTTGAGTCACACCCAGTGATGCTCAGGGGTTCTTCCTGATGCCACACTCAGGAATCACTTGGTGGTGCTTGGAGGACCAGATGGGATGCCGGGGATTGAACCCAGGTTGGCCATGTGCAAGGCAAACGCCCTCCCCGCTGTGCAATGGCTCTGGTCCAACACTGTTACTCTTGACGTAACAAGACTTTACAGCATCACTCAAGCTGGGGCAAATACTCCGAAGGTTGTGCTCCTTGGTTTTTCCACTGCTTGCTTTTGAAACCTGTGCTCGCTTGCTCCTCCTTTAGCAGGGCGTGCGGCAGGTCCTGGGGACTGTTCGCCGACTCTCGTGTCTCCCTCCCGCAGATCTGCAAGAGCTACAAGGGAGAGAACCGCAAGCAGACATGTATGCAGCAGCCGCTGTGTGAACGGCTGCACATCTGCGAGCACTTCACGCGGGGGGACTGCAGTTACCCCAACTGCCTGCGGTCCCATAACCTGATGGACAGGAAGGTGCTGGCCGTCATGAGGGAGCACGGGCTGAGCCCAGACGTGGTGCAGAACTTTCAGGACATTTGCAACAGCAAGCACAGCCACAGAAGGAAGTCGTCTGCCTGGAAAGGTCAGTGCCGTCGGCTCTTCGGTTCCTGGGGTGACTAGGGATCACGCTGAAGGAACAGCTGTCTCTAGGGTGCCGGGCTGTGGTACAGGGGGTGCTCTGTACACCCAAAGCCCTGGGTTCTATCCCTACCACCGTGCAAAAGAGTTCCCTGTAACCCCTCTACCCCAACACAGAGAACTGTTTCTTTGGGCCCGAGTGATAGTACGGCGGGGAGGGTGCCTGCCTTTCATGCTGTCGACCTGGGTTTGATCCCTGGCATCCCTTATGGTCCCCAGAGTCCACCAGGAGTGATCCCTGAGTGCAGAGCCAGGAGCAACCCCTGAGTATCTTAAGGTGTGATTAAAAAAAAAAAAAACCAACTCCAAAAAAGCAAACTATTTTCCCTCGCCCACCATGACCATAGATATATACGTGGGTTTTATATAGTCCTCATTGTAGCATAGACATGATTTAGTGCTTTTTTTTTTTATTTTTTTTATTTTTGGGTCAAACCCGGCAATGCACAAGGGTCATTCCTGGCTCATGCACTCAGGAATTATTCGTGGCAGTGCTCAGGGGACTATATGGGATGCTGGGATTCGAACCTGGGTCGGCCGAGTGCAAGGCAAATGCCCTACCCGCTGTGCTATCACTCCAGCCCCTGATTTAGTGCTTTGATTTTGTTTTTGTTTTTCAACCACACCCAGAGGTGCTCAGGAATTACTCCAGAATTGCTCCTGACGGTGCTCTGGGGACCATTCAAGGTGCCAGGAATTGAACCCAGGCCCGGGGTGTGCGAGGCAAGCATCCTTCCGCCTTGCTATCGCAGAGTGTTTTTTTGGTGTGTGTATGTGTGTGTGTGGTTTTTATTTATTTATTTATTTATTTATTTTTATTTTTGGGTCATACCTGGCGATGCCAGTAGGGATTACTACTGGCTTTGCACTCAGGAATTACTCCTGGTGGTGCTTGGGGAACCACATGGGGTGCTGGGAATTGAACCCGGGTCGGCCTCATGAAAGGCAAATGCCCTACCTGCTGCACTATCGCTCCAGCCCCCTATTGCAGTTTCTTAACCTTAGTCAGAATGTCCCCTGCTTCCGACCGTGTTTCCTTCCTGTCACCCCCACCCCCACCCCCACCCCTTGTCCTGTCAGCTAGCCGCCTAGTCTTTTGAGGACCCCAGTTTATGCAGTTTATATGTGTGGTCCCTTTTGAATATCCTGCCTCCTCACGGGGGCCCTCTGTCCGGCAACTGAGAACCGCTGGCTCAGTTTTCTCACTTCCTCCCCCCATCAGTGGACATACGGAGACACACAGTGTCGTGGTTGAAGCTGACTTTATTTTTCAATACCATTTCCTTTCTTTTTAAACCTGTTTTCTTTTTTTTGCCCCTTGACCAGAAATCAAATCTTTTTTTTCATTTGGCCACTTTGGGCGATACTCGGGGGAACCATATGTAATGCTGGGATTGAACTTGGGTCGGCTGCATGCAAGGCAAACACCCTACCTGCAATACTATCATGCTTGGCCCCCTTAAAAAAAAGGAAAATGAAAAAGAAAAACAACAACAACAACAACAACAACAACAACAGGGGTGATGTTGGGTCCGAATTTCAGATCCCAGCTGTGGAGAGACCAAGTCCACACATGATAACACAAAAGCAAAGGAACTTTATTGCTTGCGCGAGGGAGGGTCCAAGTCTCATCCATCGCAGTGGAGGCTTGTCGAGCACCCGGACTCCTAGTCACAAGCGGTTTATATAAGTTTCAAAGTTCCAAAGTTAAGCTAGCACTAAGGTAACAGTGTTCCGGCAACAGTTAAACAATAGTTTCCAATAACAATAACAGTTCTAGGATTACATAGGCTACCTGTTCCTTGCTGTTAACAAAAAGATAATTTCTGGGGCATAATGACTGAGACATAGTGATTGATGGAGCATTTATTGGGCCCAGCAGCTTCCCAGGTGGGTTCAGGTTGGCTAGTTACATTGTTTCATTGCTGGGAACCTAAGTCTGTTTCAGTTCCGGGAACTGCACTGAGGCTTACCTGATTTTGCCGATTTCTACTTCCTGGCATGGCATCAGTTTTGCCCTAACAGTGATAGTTCAGCTGATAGCTTGCCTTGAACAGAACCAATCCAGGTTTGATTCCCAGCATCCCATAAGGTCCCCGGAGCAGCGCCAGGAGTAATGACTGAGTGCAGAGCCAGTAGGACCCCCTCAGCACTGGTGGGTGTGGTTCCCAAACCCAAATTAATTAATACAGTTAAAAAAATTTTTTTTTTTCTTAGTTAAAAAGGGGAAAGGGCTGGAGCGATAGCACAGAGGGTAGGGCGTTTGCCTTGCACGCGGCCGACCTGGGTTCGATTCTTCTGTCCCTCTCGGAGAACCCGCCAAGCTACCGAGAATATCTTGCCCCCACGGCAGAGCCTGGCAAGCTACCCGTGGCATATTCAATATGCCAAAAACAGTAACAAGTCTCGCAATGGAGACGTTACTGGTGCCCGCTCGAGCAAATCAAAGAGCAGTGGGATGACAGTGATACAGTGAAAAAGGGGGAAAAGCCCACAAATCCTTCGGTGAGGCTCTGGCTCTGGCTGAGCGCGTGCTTCTCATGGGCGGAATCCCTGGATTCCGTCCCGGCGCACGCTTTATAAATAGACACACAATGATGTGTAGGGGCAGGGGGACCCGCTCTTAGGTCGGCCGCAGTGGTCGTGTGTGACAGGCATTGTGCTCCACCCCCGCCTCCCCAAGGCCCTGGGCCCCCAGGGGAGGTCCTGGTTGTCCCTGAACGCTCCGTAGGAGGTTCCTCTCTTGAAACAACAGTGCTCCATCAATTGCTTAGAGCGATTGAATCTATTTCTTCGAATGGTGGCTGGTTGAAAATAGGAAATCCTGTCTGAGCTGTCGTGTTGTTTTTTTTTTTTCTTTTTGGGTCACACCCGGTGATGCTCAGGGGTTATTCCTGGCTCTGCACTCAGGAATTACTCCTGGTGGGGCTCAGGGGACCATATGGGATGCTGGGAATCGAACCTGGGTTGGCCGCATGCTGTGCTATCGCTCCAGCCCCACCGCCTAAGCTGTTGGTCTATGTTCCCGGGCCTTAAGCCCTAATACCACCGGGCCCATGAGTGTTGCTGACCTCAATGGTTGGTCATGGCCACCTCACAAGTTTGTACATTGTTTCCGACCCACTTTTTCAGCTTTTTGAGTGAGAACGAGACTCTTCCACCCTTTAAGTGACTCTTCATTTCTGTGACCCCCACAGACCTCCTTTGCCTGTCATTCTAGCTTTGAATTCTCTGACTTAAGCTACCTCTTAAGAGGAAGCCTACCGTATTTGACTTTTTGACACTTTCTGTTTGTTTTTCTTTTTGGGTCACAGGCACATGGAGTGCGATGCTCAGGGCTTACTCCTGGCTCTGCACTCAGGAATCACTCCTGGTGGTGCTCGGGGGATCATGTGGGAGGCGGGGATTGAACCTGGGTCAGCCACTTGCAAGGCAAACGCCCTGTCTGCTGTGCTATTGCCCCAGCCCCTGTGACTGGTGTATTTCACTTTTCACAATGTCCTCGAACTTGGGTGTTTTTTTTTGGGGGGGGTCACACCTAGGGGTGCTCAGGGCTTACTCCTGGCTCTTTGTTCAGGGCTCCCTCCTGGCGGTGCCAGAGGGGCTGTATGCAGGGACACGGGCTGAAAAGCTGGTGCTTCACTGCCTGTGCTATTTCTGCAGCCTCTGTCACGTCCTAGGACTTTGTCCACGTGGTAGCCAGTGTGGTGCTTCCTTTCTTGGGGCCGGAGCAGCAGTACAGGGGTAATGAAAACTCCAGATTCAGTGGAACTGGGAACGGACGACTTCCCCCCACGTCCCCCTGTTTCCGGCAACTTGGCAGTCACACCCACAAGCCACCTCTGGCTGGCGCCAGATAATATCAGTGGCCACGATCCAGAGACTCATTGTCCTCTCTCGGGAGAGAGCATAACACGACTCGCCATGGCCGTGCCCCCGGACCCCGCTCCAGGCTGTTTCATTCAGGGCGCCCCAGAGGAGGGTGGGTGAGGCCCCTCCCCGCCCCAAGGGACCCAGCCCCGGCAGCCAAAAACCTGCAGAACTCAACTGCCGCCACACTCATGGCCATTCTCCACACACTCGGGCCGAACCTCACATGAAAGTAACCTGTTCCTGGACATCTCATACTCACACCACTCATACTCCAAGAGTAGCACACCACATTTTCGATGGGGTTTAAAGTAGAAGGCAACCAATCTTAGAGGGCAATATTTTGTTGTTGTTGTTTTTGGGTCACACCCCACGATGCTCAGGGGTTACTCCTGGCTCATGCACTCAGGAATTACTTCTGGCAGTGCTCAGGGGACCATATGGGATGCTGGGAATCAAACCCGTGTCGGCCGCGTGCAAGGCAAACACCCTACCTTCTGTGCTACCACTGTGCTACCACTCCAGCCCCAAGAGGGCAATATATTTTTTACAGATACACAAACACACAAAATGCACAATATTTGGCAAGGCTCAACCCTTAATAGCATTAGTAATCTCTTATAGAAGGGCTTAATGGCCGCTGGGAGAAATACAACAATCTTCACACACTCTCCCCTAAGGAAAAATTTCTGGAGGATTTTCAGCAGTTTATTCATAACAAACAATACAAAATGAATTGTTCTGATTGTGCTTTGGGGCAGGGGTTGGGGTTTGGAATGGAAACATCCAAAATATAGTGGTGGGAAGGTACAATGGTGGTGGGATTGGTGTTCGAATATTAAATTTGTAATCAAATATTGTGAACTACTTTATAAAAATAAAATAAAATAAAAAATAGTGCAGTGGGGAAGGTGCTTATCTTGCCAAGCCAAGTTCAATCCCCGGCTGTCCCATATAGTCCCGAGCCGCCAGGAGGAAGCCCTGAGCATGGCCATCATGGCCCCAGAACAACCCCCCCGAAGGGAATCTCCTTCCTCCCTCTCATCCCTCTGCTCGGCCTCCCCAGGTGCTCCCGCCCACCGCAGAGCCGGGCCCCCCAAAGGCAGAGGCCAGAACCGAGAGCAGCCGCTCCAGACCCGCGAGTTCCTGTCCACGGCCTTGCTCTCTGAGCTGCAGGAGGCCCCCCCGGAGGAGGTGTCCGCTCTCACCTCCAAGTTCCAGCACCTGGGGAGCCCCGAGGGCCCGCCCCCTGCCTCCGTCTCCTCCAGAGTTGCCCGAGTGGGGGCCCCGGGCTTGGCAGAAGGGAGCCAGCGGCTGTTGGAGAACGGCAGCTCTGAGGATTCCAGCGCCCGTGGCCTTTCTGGTGCAGACCCCTGGGGCCCGTGGCAGGACCCCTCATCCTGGCGGAAAGTGCTGGCTCCCAGCGGAGAGAGCTCATGTCCGCCTGCCTCCAGCCCTGTGCCTTCGGCGCCCCCTCTGAGCCCCAGAACCTTCCAGAAGAACGAGAACAGAACCCTCTCAGAAATAGAGATTTGGATGGACGGACGGGCCCAGGACAAGCCTCTGTCCTTCCTGGGGGACGCCCCCCGGGCCACAGATCTACCTTCCACCAGATCTTCCCAGGACAGAGCCGCAGCCACCAGACAGAGAGAAAAAGCGTCTCCGAGGACCCCGGACCCCAGAGCCTCCCAGGAGAGCAGGGGCAGACTCCCCTCAGAAATAGAGTTTTGGATGGACGAAGTAGCCCAGGACAGGCCTCTGCCCAACGTGGCGGACGCCAGATCCCCCCAGAAGATGAAGGACGGGAGCGTCTCGGAAAAAGCAATCTGGGAGAACGGAGGCGTCCTGGATGAGCCTCTGTCCTTCCTCCCGGACACAAGGGCCCCGGGTCAACCTTCCGCAAGACCTTTGCATGACCAGGTCGCAGCTGTGAAGACAGTCAGATCCTGGGACCTGGACCACAGAAGCCCGGCTCCCACCCACCCCCGGGGCCCCGGCATTACTGCCGAGCCTGCAGGTAAGACTCACGGAGCAGTGCTTATTGCTGGGAACCCCGGGGAAATGACACTCGGGGCTCGTGAAGCCCTGGACGTGGGGACTGCGGCCAAGGCCCTGGCTGGGCAGGCACGCGACCTGGCTCCAGCCCCACAGCCAGAGTGGGGCCGGGTGACTAAGGGGTCAGGAATCTGAGCCTTGGAATAGATGCCCTGCCCGCCCCCCCACCCCCAGAAGACGGGAATCATTTCATCCTGTGCTTTTTTTTTTTTTTTTTTTTTTTTTGCTTTTTGGGTCACACCCGGCAATGAACAGGGGTCATTCCTGGCTCATGCACTCAGGAATTACCCCTGGCGGTGCTCAGGGGACCATATGGGATGCTGGGATTCGAACCTGGGTCGGCCGCGTGCAAGGCAAACGCTCTACCCGCTGTGCTATCACTCCAGCCCCTCATCCCGTGCTTATAGCGACCCTTTGCTCAGGCCACACGGGTGGGCTCGGGGACCCCACACCACAACCCTGTTCCCCTGACCAGTGAATGCGGAGGGGCCCCGGGCTCCATCCCAGAGGGAAGAGGTGGTGGTCACGTGTCTCAGGTCTGCCCAGAGCTGCCTGGCCAGCGGTGTCCCCCTGGAACGCCCCCCCGCCCCCCGAGGGGTCGGGGAAGGGGCTGCTTGTGGGGTACACTGAGGCAGCAGAGGATTTAGCTGTTGCTAGATTGAGGCCTCCTGTCAGGCGTGGGGAGCTGAGCCTAGCTCTCACATGACCCCCTGCCGGGCGCCCCATCCTGCTCTCCCGGGCTGCGGGAACCGAGCAGGGGACGTTTTCCCGCGCAGGCCTCTGGTTTCCGACGGGGAGACCATGTTCGGGGTTGGCCTTGAGCCCGGCCCCTGGGCCTCTCTTCCGTTCTGCAGGTGTCCCAGCAGAGGACCAAAACCACGACAGCGAGAAGGACGCGATCTGTCTCGGCCACCTGTCCCAGGGCTGTCCACTTCCTCGTGAGTAACTGGGCCGGTTCCCGGGAGTGGGAGCTCCATGAGAGGACTTGGATCCACTGTGACGCGCGGCGAGCGCCGAGGCCCTTGCGGGAACCCACTGGATCGGGGGGAGGCGGGCGCCGAGGGGGGGCAGGTCGCCCACACGAGCACACCTCAGGGAAGGCTGGAGTGCAGCGGGCAGGGCACTTGTGTTGCACGTCACCGACTGGGCTTGATCCCTGGCGTCCCGTGTGGCCCCCAGCACCGCTAGCAAGGAAGCCCTGAGCACAGCCAGGTGTGGCCCCAAAACAGAGCCAAAAGCCATGCCCACGTTGGGGCTGGCCCTTCTGCTGCCCAGCCAGCCTGGGTCATTTGACCCCTTGATGGATGCTTTCCTTTGTCGTGGGGTGGTGTATACACACTCTGTGCTTAGGGCTTACTCCTGGCTCTGTGCTCAGGGGTCACTCCTGGCAGTGCTCGGGGGACCATATGGGGTGCCGGGGATTGAACCTCCAGTTGGCTGTGCACAATGTGTGAGGAAAGTGTGTCGGGGTGGGGGAGGTTGTCAACGCTTGGTACACGGCTTCTGGGGCCTGAGAGCTGCCTCCCGGGGGAGGGACGAAGAGATGGGAACCACAGACTGGTCAGTGGCCACTTTATTCAGAACTAAGCAGCCTTACTATCGAATATCTGAGGGGGATGTGAAGGTTCAGAACTCCACGTGGGTGTGATGGATCGTTTATAGAGGTAAAGGTTTTCCAGAGGTTGGGCTGGAGCGATAGCACAGCGGGTAGGGCATTTGCCTTGCACGTGGCCGACCCGGGTTCGATTCCCAGCATCCCGTATGGTCCCCTGAGCACTTCCAAGAGTTATTCCTGAGTACAAAGTCAGGAGTAACTCCTCTGCATCATTGCTGAATGTGACCCAAAAAAGCAAAAAAAATTTAAAAAGGGGGGTTTCACAGAGGTAATTCTTCGGCCAGGATTGACTCAAGGAGATGCTCTGTCTCGAGACTTTTCTGAGAAATCTGCCAGGGGCAACATTCCATTCCTTGCTGCTAGTTCATATTAAACAATTGTTTACTTCTTATTAACATTGGCAGTTATTTAGATAAACACAGTAAGAAGCATACATTCCAAAGCTGAGATCTTTAGGCTCCGGGGACACAAGTACAAAGCTGGCTTTTACCGTAAACCCCAGACTATGTCCTCAGGCTGGTTTATCTTTTCCTACCCCATGGGGTCCTGTCTTTCTGGTCATTACGGCTTGTATCATGACCGTGCGTTATGGTTTCTAGACCAACCCATATCGAAGCCAGGGTAGCTCTACTGCTTGCCCTGGCTTCGTCCAGAGATCCCTCGGTGGGACCCAGCTTTCGGAGATGTTCGGAGCTATGGCAATTGACGCCGGAGTCAGGTATTATGACGGAAGCCCAGGAGTCGGATATTTCAGAGTCAAATATTAGGGGAACAGCATTAAAGGTCTCTCTGTGTTTAAGCAAAGAACACTGATCTATAGTAAGATTCGGAAAGGTTATAGGGGGAAAGGGAAAAGCAAATAATTCGCTACAGATGCAAAGTCTGGGGTCCCCGGAAGGTTTGGCTTTATGTAAGTTACCAAGCCCGACTGGGGAATCTAGTAGGGAACAGGAGGAGAGGTAAAGCACAAAGGAAAGGTTAAAGATACACTCAGTGATTAGGAGTGCTCAGAGAGCACTGTAGAGCAACTCACTGATGAAGCCTAACGTGTTTGGGGTTACTATCCAGCACAACGCAAGTGGCCTACTGGCTGGAGGGCATTTGTCTCCCAGCCCCCTATTTATTTATTTTTTTTATTTGCAAGAAAATGCACGTCATGTGGATTTTTGCCATTTTAAACATTTTAAAAGTACGTTTCCGGTCTTTCAAAATGGAAATGACTCACTATGAACCGCCTCTCCCAGCCCCTCCTTCAGCTCCCAGCAGCTGAACTTTTCGTTTTTTTGTGTCCGCAAATAGGACAACTCTGGGTCCCTCAGCAGAGTGTCCTGGTGTGATCTTCCTTTTGGCTTTTTTTGAGGGGGCGGGACCTGGGTCTTGGAGGTCACACCCAGCGAGCGGTGCTCAGCGCCTATATCTGACAGTGCTCAGAACGACCCTTGGCAGTGCTGCGGCACCGTAAGTGGCTCAGGGATTTTTTTGGAGGGGGAGAGGGCGCACCCAGCGGTGCTCCGGGTTTCCTCCTGGCTCCGTACTCAGAGATCACTCCTGCTGGTGCTCAGTAGCCAGATGGGATGCTGGAGCTCGGACCCGGGTCAGCCGTGTGCAGAGCAAGGGCCCTTCCCGCTGTGCTGTCTTTCTGGCTTGATCTGAACCAGGATTGGCTCTCTGCAAAGCAAGAGCCTTGACCCCTATACAGTTACCCCTGTACTGTCTCTGCCCCCCACTCCCACCCCCCCATTTTTTCCTTAATGACTGACCTCATCCTTCCTCCAGGCTCTGCCTGTTGGAATCTGTATGAGGATTTCCTTCCGTTTCACTCTTGAATAATTTCCCGTTGCGTGGATAGGCCTTGTTTGTTTTTTTCCACTCGCCCTGTACTGGGCACCTGGGTTACGTCTGCATTTCGTCTTAGTTGAGCCATACCCAGCTATGCTCAGGGGCTGTTCTTGGCTCTGTGCTCAGGGCCCTCCTGAGTGGTGCAGGGATGGAACCCGGGTAGCCATAGGAAGGCACGCGCCTCACCTGCTAAACATCTCTGACTCTGCTTTTGGATTTTTTTTTCCTCCTTTTGAGCAATACCTGGCAATGCTCAGGATTACTCCTGGCTCTGGGCCCCGGGCTCACTCCTGGCAGGACTCGGGAGACAATATATGGTGCCAGGAAAGATACCCGGGTCAGCTGTGTGCAAGGCAAGGGCCCTCCCTGCTGTCCTATCTCTCCGTCCCTGCTCTTGGAGATTCGAACACAAGTATCCTAAAGCAAGACTGGCCCACTCCTGGTATCCCTGTTTCGCCATCCACCCTGCATTCATCTAGTGCCCGTAATCAGTGATGCCATGATTGCTGCAGCGAGCGTGTAAGCTCAAGCCATCATGCGCCTTGTAAGGAAGAGCTGAGCTAGGAGGGCGCAGGGGCTGGTGACAAGGGGGAGGGTTAGGACATATGATGTCAGCTCAGCATCTAGGGAGGGATCCGTAGCGGGGACCTTTCTGGAAGTGGCTACGAGTACGTCAGGTCTCAAGGAAACACAGGGAAAGTAGAGAATGGACCAAACATGCTGACCTCTCAGTGTCTGTGTTGCAAGCCATAATGCCCAATAGCAGAGAGAGAGTATGGGGAATATTGTCTGCCATGGAGGCAGGGGGAAGGTGGGAAAGGGGACATATCCTCGGGATATTGGTGGTGGGGAATGTGCCCTGGTGGAGGGATGGGTGTTTGGTCATTGTGAGATTGTAACCCAAACATGAAAGCTTGTAACTATCTCACAGTGATTCAATAAAATTTTTTTTTTCATTTTACAGTTTTTAATCAAGTTGTATATAACTTTATTCCTGCATCTTCTCAAGCGTTTCTTCCTTATATTTGCCCTTCTCCTTTCCTACTTGGCGAGACTTGGCTTTGCATTCAAGGATCTTTTTGCGATCTTTGTCCAGTTTTAGCCTGGTGATAACCACCTTACTGGGGTGAATGCCCACATGGACAGTTGTGCCATTTGCCTTCTCCCGCTGGACTCGTTCAATGTAGATAACATATTTCTTCCTGTAAACCTGGACTATTTTGCCAATTTGCTGACCTTTGTAGTGTCCCCTCACAACCTGAACCTCATCGTCCTTCCGGATGGGCATGGATCGCACATTGTACTTCTGTCTCAGCTCTTTGGAAAGAGGGGAAGACATAATCTTCCTACGAATGTGGGAAAGTGCATTGAAATGCCTCTTACGGTTCTTGCTCTGGTCAGAAGTCACAAAAGGATTGAACTTCATTTTGGCAGTTACCACTTCAGCAATGGCCGCAGAAGGGAAAAAAGGATTCAATAAAATTTTTAAAATTAAAAAAAAAAGGGAAACACAGGGAGCCACCTGGGAAGCATCTGGTGCCCCCCGATCCATTTTGGGGGTACAGAAAATGCATTGATAAGGATTTGGAACTCCCCGTGGCAGTGGCTTGCCACGTGCCGAAGCTTTGTTCTTGTTGCTTTATTTTTCTTTCCCTTTTGTGGTGGCAGTGATCCGAGTTACACACACCTGTGGTGCCGGGGCACGTGGCATTATTATCAGGGCCGGACAGCTGTTCCACTGCCACACCCCTGCACCTCGCAAGTTTTGCTTTCTGCCAAGTCTCCATGGGGAGCGAGGAATGTGGAGGTTCGGATCTGAGGGTGCCCAGAGAGGGAAGCGCTTCTGTGTGGCCTGGAGGGGAACAGGGCACTTGGCAGGTTCACTGGATTAGAAAACCCTGGGGGCTGGAGAGATAGCACAGTGGGTAGAGCCTTTGCCTTGCATGCGGCCGACCCAGGTTCGATTCCCAGCATCCCATATGGTTTCCCGAGCACCTCCAGGAGTAATTTCTGAGTGTAGAGCCAGGTGGAACCCCTGTGCATTGCCGGGTGTGACCCAAAAAGGATTAGAAAACGTGCACAGGAACCTGTTTTCTCACGTCTCTTCTCTGTCTTTGTAGAAAGCTGCCAGAAAGAGCATTTCCCTCTGCCCTACCAGTGGCAGGTGTTTACCAAGGATACCTGGGTGTTGCTGCAGTCCTCGGAGACCATCGAGAAGTACTACTGTGACCCCCAGAGCTCCGTGTAAGTTGGCAGATTGTAAGATCTCTGTCATTTCATAACAAGCAATGCGAAAGGGAGTATGGGGGAGACTGTCTGCACAGAGGCAGGGGGAGGGATGGGATGGGGGGATCCTGGGGACCTTGATGGTGGAAGATGTGCACTGGTGGAGGGCTGGGTGATTGGTCGTTGTATGACTGAAACTCAAACAGGAAAGCTTTGTAACTGTGTCTCATGGTGATTAAAAAATAATAATAGTTTAGGGGCTGGAGCGATAGCACAGCGGGTAGGGTGATTGCCTTGCACACGGCTGACCTGGGTTCGATTCCCAGCTTCCCATATGGTCCCCCGAGCACTTCCAGGAGTGATTCCTGAGTGCAGAGCCAGGAGTCAGCCCTGAGTATTGCCGGGTGTGATCCAAAAAACCAAAATAATAATAATAATAATAATAATAACCTGTCATCCCGTTGCTCTTCGATTTGTTCGAGCGGGCACCAGTAACGTCTCTCATAGAGAGAGATTTATTATTACTGTTTTTGGCATATCCAATACGCACGGGTAGCTTGCCAGGCTCTGCCGCGTGGGCTCAATACTCTCGGTAGCTTGCCGGGCTCTCCGAAAGGGGCGGAGGAATCGAACTCGGGTCGGCCGCGTGAAAGGCAAACGCCCAACCGCTCTGCTATTGCTCCAGCATTAATTTAAAAATTATAAAATAAAGTAAACATTCTGAATAAAAAAGAAGCTCAGATGATAATTAAATAACCATTTAAGTAATAGGTAAATAAATTGGGGAAAAAAATAAGACATACTGGGGCTGGAGCAGTAGTGCAGTAGGTAGGGCGCTTTCCTTGCACACAGCCAACCCAGGTTCTATCCCCGAATCCAGATGGTCCCCTGAGCACCGACAGAAGTGATTCCTGAGTTCAGGGCAGGAGTTGATGCAGGCTAGGCAGAAACAGTGTTGGAGGGTCTCTGTTCATTCGTGATTCCCAGGTTCCTCAATATTTGAAAATATTGAATAATAAAGATGCTCAGACTCAGAGTTGGAAAGTAGAAAAGTTTATTGGAAAGTAGAAGAGAAAAAAGGAGCTCCCCAAGTTGGGAGAAGCTTAGTGTAGGACGAAGTGAAGGTAAGGGAGTTTGGTGAAGACTTTTAAAGGTTCCTGGCATGCCTTTTCAGAACTTACTCCTGGTGGAGTAATTGACTCAAGAATTACTCCTAGTGGTGCTTGGGGGACCATATGGGATGCTAGGAATTGAACCCGGGGTGGCCTCGTGCAAGGCAAATGCTCTACCTGCTGTGCTATTACTCCAGTCCTGCCTCTTGTGTTTTGTTTTGTTTTTTTTTTGACATTTTGGGTCACACCTGAGTTATTCCTCACTTTGCACTCAGGAATTACTCCTGGCAGTGCTCAGGGGACCATATGGGATGCTGGGAACCGAACCCATTGGGCCGTATGCAAGGCAAATGCTCTACCCGCTGTACTGTCACCCCAGCCCCTCTTGTGAGTTTTTAACTCATTTTCTAACATTGAGCTAGTCGATTGCTTTGCGAGCACTGGTTTTATTTTGAGATTTCTTTGAGAAGGGACAGCATTAAACACGGGGGAGGGGCCAAGTGACATTGTCTCTGTGTAGAATTCTCAATTCTTTCTTTTTTTAATTTTATTTTTCATAAAGTTGTTCACAATCATTGATTACACTCAATATTTCAACACCAGTCCCACCACCATTACACCTCCCCACCACCATTATTTCGAATTTTCCCACCACCACTCAAGCCTGCCCCCAGGCAGATGCTAGATAGTTTTGTTTTGTATTGCTTGTTATAATCAATTCTTTCTTGAACGTTGTCAAATATGGAAGCTTATAAAGAAAATAGGAAGTAGCAAAAAAAAAAAGAAGACTGGGTTGGGGAGGGAAGCCAGAGCCAGTACAACAGAGTAGGGCGTTTACCTTGCATGTGGCTGACCTGGGTTCAATCTCCAGCATCCCATGTGGTTCCCTGAGCACCACTGGGGGTAATTCCTGAGTACAGAGCCAGGAGGAACCCCTGAGCATCGCCAGTTGTGACCCAAAAAGCCTAAACAAATAAGTAAATAACGTGAAAGAGGTGCCATGAAAAAAAGAAAATAGGAAATGCCTTTTAAGCTCTGGGGCTTGACCTGTGCTTTCTGGGAAAGACCATGTTCTAGAAGTCAGTGGAGCATTTTCTGACTATAAAACCTTGCCTCTTAGGGTTACCATCGAGAGCCTCAGGATCGATTTTCTAGGAATGACTTGTAATTCTTTGCCCATCCGCCGCCTCTCCACGTGTTCCTCGGTCAAGGCAAAGGGCTTGCCTTTCACCACCAAGTGGATCTGGTACTGGAGGGACGAAGGAGGGGTGTGGATCGAATACGGAAAGGTACTGAACTCCTCAGAAGCTCTTACACATCCCACTTCTGTTTGGTTTGGTTTGGGGGCCACATCCAGCAGTGTCAGGGGGTGACTCAGGGCTCTACACTCTGGGGTCACTCCCGGTGGAGCTCGGAGTGGGTCTCGGAGTCAAGCCCGGGTCATCAGCACCCTCCCTGCCATCCTATCGCTCTGGCCCCCAAACATGCCACTTTTATGAATGCGTCGTGTGTGGGCCTTAGGATGTGGCTCGGTGGACTGGAGCTGAGGCTTTGTTTGGGGGATGCTGGGGTTTGGTCCCCGACTTCTCGTGGTCTCCCGGGCTCTGCTGGGGGTGCATATCGGGACCTTTCCAGTCTGCTCGGGTCTGTACCCCGCCTTGAGCTAGAGCGATCCCCCTGACCCACACATTCTCAGATTCAGACCTTCCCCTGTGTCTGGGCCAGGGGTCCTAGCCTTACATGGCGGTGGGGGAAAGGGGTCTTTCTCCCCCTTTTATTCTAGCCCCTGATGCCAGCTGGGATGTCTGGAGACCCCTGGGCTGAGGAGAAGGGCCAGGTGGCTCCTGTTTAGACTTGGGGAGCAAAACCTGTCTTGTGGACCCATGTTTTATCTTTTTTTTACTTTTTTTGGGCCACGCCCTAGGGTGCTCAGGGCTTATTCCTGGCTCAGTGCTCAGGAATTTCTGACCTGGGATTTCATACGCTATATATATGGTGCTGGAGATCGGCGATCAGAATCGGGAGCTGAACCAGGGTCTGTCACATGCAAGGCGGGCACTTTAACCCGAGGAACTATGCCCTCCTTCGTATTTCATCTTATTTTATTTTTACGACACTTGGCAGTTCTCACGGCTTCCTCCTGGCCGTGAGACCACTCGGTGGTCACTCCTGGTGGGGCTTGGGACACCCTAGGGGGTGCCAGGGATCAAACTCGGGTCGGCTGCCTGCAAGGCCAGCGCCCCACCTGGTTCCTGTGATTTGCTTGTTAAAGAACCCACGAAAAGGGGGCCGGAGCAATAGCACAGCGGGTAGGGCATTTGCCTTGCACGCGGCCGACCCAGGTTCGATCCCCGGCATCCCATATGGTCCCCCAAGCACCGCCAGGAGTAATTCCTGAGTGTAAAGCCAGGAGTAACCCCTGAGCATCGCTGGGTTGTGACCCAAAAAGCAAAAAAAAAAAAAAAAAAAAGAATCCACGAAAAAAGGTGGAGGGCTCTTGTCTTGCTCATGGTCAGCGTCTTTGCAGGGCACTGCCTAGCCCTGCGTCCATCCCAGCAGTACACAGAGCTCTGTCTGCCACCCCAGGACGGGGCAGGCGAGTGGGAAATGGCCCGGCGGGATTTCCTTCTAAATCCAAAGCGAAATACTGGAGAGTGGCCGGAGGGGGTTACTGGAAAGCGAGGCCCGGAGGCCTCACGCGAGTCTGTTTCCTGGCAGGAGGACGGCCGGCACCAGCAGGCTGCGAGCGTCGACTCCTCCTACCTGGAGACCATCTACTGCAGCTCCTCCAGGGCCGTCGTGGTGCCCTTTCAGGCGGGCAAACGGAACTACGAGCTGAATTTCCGAGGTATGTTTCTGGGTTTTTTTTTTTTTTCTTTTTGGGTCACACCCAGTGATGCTCAGGGGTTACTCCTGGTTCTGAACTCAGGAATTATCCCTGGTGGTGCTGGGGGGAACATATGGGATGCTGGGGATCGAACCCGGGTCGGCCTCCCCCGCTGTACTATCGCTCTGGTCTCTCTTGAGGCACGTTTCTTGCCCTGGGCAGGGACGCCGGCGTCAGGGCCCTTGATGGTGAGGCACCCCCGGGCGAGAGGCGGCAAACGGGGGCTGGCAAGAGCCTCTCCCAACCCCGAGAATGAGAGGTTGGACAGTGAGGCCCGAGAGCTTGTTGCCCCCTCAGCCAGGCTGAGTACCCTGGGGCCGCGGGGGCCCGTGGCCAGGCTGTGGAGGGATTTCCAGGGGCCACGGTGCAGACCACGCACCGCCTCCGCCCTTCCCCTGAGATGCCCTCTCGGGCTTGGAGATGGGCCTTTCCCCTCTCCCCGGGCACGCTGGCTCGCTTCTGGAGATCCTTCTAGCTTGAAATCAGGCAGGACTGGACTCACCATTGAAGGTCCTTGTCCCCTACCAGCACCCCCGGGACACTCTTCCCCCATCTTCCCCCAGGACTTAAGCTGTTGATCCTGTGCTCACGGTCGGGACACTCCACTCCACTCACTCCTGCAAGGCGGGTGCTTTTTTTTTTTTTTTTTTTTTTGCTTTTTGGGTCACACCCAGCGATGCACAGGGGTCACTCCTGGCTTTGCACTCAGGAATTACTCCTGGCGGTGCTCAGGGGACCATATGGGATGCTGGGATTCGAACCCGGGTTGGCCTCGTGCAAGGGTTCCCGCTATGCTATTGCTCCAGCCCCACTCCGGCAAGGCGGGTGCTTTTTGCCTCTGAGCCATCCCCTGGTTCCTGTGATTAGTGGTTAAAGAACCCACGAAAGGTGTAGGGCTCTTGTCTTGCTCATGGTCAGCTCTCTGCTGTGAACCCTGGCACCCCGCATGGTCCCTCGAGCCCACCAGGAGTGCTCCCTGAGCACAGAGCTAGGAGTAAGCTCTGAGCACTGCCAGGTGTGGCCCCGAGATTAATAAAAAAAAAAAAACCCAACCCAGAGCGATAGTACAGGTGTAGGGCATTTGCCTTGCATGCTTTGCAACCCAGGTTTGACCCCTGGCATCCCTTATGGTCCCCTGAGCACTGCCAAGTGTGCAGAGCCAGGAGTCACCTCTGAGCATTGCTGGGTATGGCCGTAAAACCAAAATAATTTAAAAAAATTTTTAAAAAGTAGTTGCTTAATCCTTAGCGTAGTCCTGGCTCTGTGGCATTGCCGAGTTAGTGATGGCTTCGTACCAGGCGGGGAGGGAAACCGTCCGGCTGAGGCAAGTCCGGTCCAGCACGAGTCACGATGTTTAGGGCAGCCTCACTATGTGGCCTCCTTCCCGGGCCTCCCCTTTACCATCGCACAGAAGTTAATTGCCCAACGCCCATCCGCCTCTGTCCTTCCTTCCAGGGGAGGCTGTGAGGAGACGGGGGTTTCTCACGAGGTTTTCATCCAGAAGGATTCTCTCTCTCTCTCCCTATCTCTCTCTCCCTCTCTCTCTCTCTCTCTCTCTCTCTCTCTCTCTCTCTCTCCCTCTCCCTCTCTCTCTCTCTCTCCCCCTCTCTCTCTCCCTCTCCCTCTCCCTCTCTCTCCCCCTCTCCCTCTCTCCCTCTCCCTCTCCCTCTCCCCCCCCCCTCCCTCTCTCTCTCTCTCTTCCTACCTGCCCAGTTCACCCCAGAGTGTTGGCCCCGTGACCAGCTTCTGGAACCCAACCAGACATCCTGGGCTGGCGCAGGCCCTTGATTCTTGCTTTCTCCTCTCTGTCAACAGCCATGATTCAGACCAACATCATCTCCAAGACCCAGAAGAAAGTCCTCCGGAGACCGGCCTTCGTGTCTGCCTGGGACGTAACTCGGATGAAACGCGAGCTAGAGTAAGTCTGCGTGGGAACCGGCCTCTCTCCCCCGTCCTTTGCTCTCCCCCTCTCCAGCTCTCCCCCTCTCCAGCTCGCAGACAGGATGGCGCCCCCTCCCCAGCCCAGCGCAGTGCAGCTTCCCCGCCCCCCTTCCTTCTCCCCGCACTCTCCCCCAGCTGCCCCCTCGTAGCAGTTTGTAAGTTCTGCCTGGTAGTAAGTAGAGTTGCTTCTAGAACTTTCTCCCCCAGCCTCGATCCCTTCCCGCTCTCCTCTCTGCCACACGAGCAGCTTCCCCAAGCTCCTAAAATATTTGCAAGATGAACGTGATGCAACGGCTCTGCCTGCGGCGCAGTGTGTGATCCGAGACTGCACCGAGCGACCCGGGGGTGGGGTAGGAGGCTGACCCGAGCCACGGGCTGAAAATCAGGAGAGCTTTGGAACTGTATCTCAGGGATTCAAATAGAAAAGATTTTTTTTTTTTTTTTGCTTTTTGGGTCACACCCGGCGATGCACAGGGGTTATTCCTGGCTCTGCACTCAGGAATTACTCCTGGTGGTGCTCAGGGGGACTCTATGGGATGCTGGGAATCAAACCCGGGTCGGCCACGTGCAAGGCAAATGCCCTACTCGCTGTGCTATTGCTCCAGCCCCAAAGATGGTTGTTTTTTTTTTTAAAAAAGGAAGGGCTTTGCGTATGTTGACTGTGCTCTCTCACCTATGGGGGTTTGCTGCCCAGAACTCGAGCAATGGGGTCGATGACAAAGGCTGCACAACTGGGCGGGGGCGACTAGCAGGAGGGTCGGTAGGAGGTGGGAGTGAGGGGCCGGGAACCGGA
The DNA here is from genome assembly GCF_027595985.1 of Sorex araneus. Lineage (NCBI taxonomy): Eukaryota > Metazoa > Chordata > Mammalia > Eulipotyphla > Soricidae > Sorex > Sorex araneus. The sequence goes on along the minus strand of NC_073302.1, from coordinate 437,015,225 downwards.
AGGGGCACGCCGTGAAACTGGAATAAGCGTTCGGGGAGATTGGAATAAACGTGACCTCCCCGCCCAGCTGGGCTGCCTGTCCCCTCCTTCAAGCGTCCGCTGGGCTGGCGGCAGTGGCTGGCCGGGGTGGGGAAGGGGCTCGTGCCACCGGAGGCGCACGGCAGGACAACACTCGGGTGGCCTCTTAGACGTGTTGGTGGGTGGAAGGGGGGCGGGAGGAAGCTGGGCACGGGGTGTGACGGGAATCTCTTCCTCTCTGGACAGCCCCCTGCAGGTCCAGGTGCCGACCTCGCCTTCAGCCGCGAGCCCTCTTCCCCAGGCGGGCAGCCCGCACCCGAGCGGGTACCAGGTACTCGAATCTTCCCCTCCTCTGGGGCGGACGTGTTCTGTAAAGGTGGGGAGAGAAGCATCGGGTAGCGAGTGTGTGTGTCTGGGGGTGAGAGAATGGGCGGGTGAGTGCGGCCTCTAGGGACTTGGCGATCAAGCCGCAAAGGCTGGTGACTGTCCACTGCCACAGAGAGCAGTGGACACCCCCTCCCCGCCCCCTCCCCCCGTGGTGCTGTGTTTGGAGGTGGACAGCCACACCCAAACTCACTGGGCACCCCTGGGGAGAGGCCCGGGTACTTCTGCAGAGAAGTTCTGTGCGGGACCAGAGCCCCAGGGAGTTTTCTGAATAAAGTGACCCTCGCCATCTCCCCTCCCCCATGGGGGCTGTTTGCTGAGGCGCTCCCACTTCCACTGCCCCCTCTCAGTCTGGGGTCCTGGGGTCCTCCCGATACCTTTGCACTGGCGTGAGCCAGAAAGATGCGAATGAATGGACTAACCCAGATGTCCCGGAGGGCCTTCCCTCCGCCCTCTCTCACGCTGCTTCATGGGCCTGAGAGTCCGCCTGGACAGGCTTCGTGTGACCGGAACCAACTGGCAGAGTCCTGAGCCCGCTTAGCGCACGCGCAGCCAGAGCGGCCTCGTGGCGTGCCCCAGGCACCCACCCCATCCCTGCCACCGCGGCCCCCCGACTTCACACTCATCTGCTGCAACGAGGTTGAGTTTGTCTGTTTGTCTGTTTTCCCCGTCAGTTGTCCGAGCTCAGCAGCCAGGATGTGGAGTATGCCCAAGTAAGCAAGTGCTTCAAGGCGTCCATGAAACAGTTCAAGATTGACAAGATAAAGAAGATCCACAACGAGAAGCTCAGGGATGCTTTTTACAGGTGCGTGGCTACACGGTGCGGCTCCTTCGTTCGCAAGGACGCGTCAGCCTTTGCGAGTTCTGCTCCCGGTTTCTCTGGGCGCATAGTTCTTTCAGCTTGCCTTCCTGCTCTGGGGTGCACACGCCTCTGTCCTCTCTTCTTTCTCTCCCTTTCTCTCATTTTGGGGCCACACCTGGTGGTACTCAGAGACCATTCTCACCTCAGACTACCTCCCCTGCCCCCGAGACCCCTGCCCTCGCCACACACACACACACACACACACACACACACACACACGCACACACGCACACACACACACACACACATACACACACACACACACACAGGGACCCTGCAGTGCTGGTTATCAACCTGCAAAGCCACACACTCTGCTTTGTCCTCTTTCCAGCCCCTTGAGCCTCTCGCTTACCAGCCCATCATTTCTAGTTAAAGTGTATGTCAGTTCATGTTTATTTATTTGGTTTTCTTTTTTCTTTTTTTCTTTTTTTGCTTTCTGGGTCACACCCGGCAATGCACAGGGGTTACTCCTGACTCTGCACTCAGGAATCACCCCTGGCGATGTTCAGGGGACCATATGGGATGCTGGGATTCGAACCTGGATCAGCTGCGTGCAAGGCAAACGCCCTACCCGCTGTGCTATTCCTCCAGCCTCTATTTTTATTATTTTTAAAATTTTTTCTTTTTTTCTTTTTTTTGGGGGGGTCACAACTGGGCGATGCTCAGGGATCACTCCTGGTTCTGCACTCAGGAATTACTCCTGGCGGTGCTCGGGGTCCATATGGGATGCTGGGAATAGAGCCCGGGTTAGCCACGTGCAAGGCAAATGCCCTACCCACTGTGCTATTGCTCCAGCCCCCAGGTTTTCTTTTTAAAATGTATATTTAAATTGAGTCACTGTGAGACATGCAGTGAAAGTTTCTCATGAATGAGTTTCAGTCATACAATGTTCTAACATCTATCCCTTCATTGTACTTTTCCTGTCACCAATGTCCTCAGTTTCCCTCCCTCCTGCCTCCCCCACCCTTCCCCTGTACCCTGCCTCTATAGCAGGCACTTCTCTCTCTTTCTCTGTCTCTGTCTCTCCATCTCTCTGTCTCTTTCTCTGTCTCTGTCTCTCCATCTCTCTGTCTCTTTCTCTGTCTCTGTCTCTCCATCTCTCTGTCTCTTTCTCTCTCTCTGTCTTTCTGTCTCTGTCTCTCTGTCATTTTCCTTTCCTTAAAGGCACTGTGGTCTGTCATATGTTACTGAAAGGGTACCATGCATGTCCCTCTGCCTCCTTTCAGCACTCAGTTTTGTCCAGAGTGCTCATTTCCAACTGTCACTATCATAGTTCTCCCCTCTCTGTCCTAACTGCCCTCCCTGGTTAGCTGTTGCTGCTGTTAGCAGTTGTAGCGCCACCCTGACAGCTGTTGGAATGAAACCCCAGGACCATGAGCTTTCCTGGGGGTTCCTGGAATGAGCCAGAAGCGCAGGCGCGTGGCTTGGGATGGAACTCGTGTGTTTGCTTTCCCAGGAGGAAAATGAAGACTCCTGGGAGTCTTGAGAAAACCTTATTTTCTACACCACCGCTCAACCAGTTGGCGTCTATCTGCACGAATAATTTCGACTGTACCTGTCCTGGATTTTCTGAACCCAAATACGGACTTGGTTGGTACTGGGGAAGCCATGAGCAGCATCCCAGTGGGAGGGTTAGGTGCTGGTCTCCGCATGCGCAGACTTGCGCTGTCTTTGGAGGTGTCACGGTTTGCCGTGATGGTGTCTGAGAGGGAGGGAAGAAGGGAAGGAGGGAGAGAGAGAGGGAGAAAGAGAGAGAGAGGGGGAGGAAGAGAGGGAGGGAGGGAGAGAGGGAGAGAGAGGGAGGGAGAGAGAGGGAGGGAGGGAGGGAGGGAGGGAAGAAGGGAAGGAGGAAGAGAGAGAGGGAGGGAGGGAGGGAGGGAGAGAGAGGGAGGGAGGGAGGGAGGAAAGAGAGAGG